>NW_019091213.1:2275967-2726164 GCF_002217175.1 Folsomia candida | reverse complement strand
CCACTCGCCGGTTAAATGAAGTAGCCTCTCATTTTGCATATCATAAATCTGTGTAAATTTCTTATTAGTGATGGGCCTACCTACCACACTCAAAATAAGGTAGTAATGAATCATTACCATGCGGAATGACTATGTGGCTCTACCACGTAGGTTACGATTTGTAGTAGAAATGGTAATAATAAGTTCAGGGAAATTCAAGTTTAATACATAATGGTATTAACTTCCTTAATATTGGTAATGAGTTTGAATTTCCCTGAAATTATTATTACCATTTCTTCTACGACAAATCGTAACCGACGTGGTAGAGCCACATAGTCATTCCGCATGGTAATGATTCATTACTACCTTATTTTGAGTGCAGAGTACGGTTGATTATGTTCTTAAATATCCTAAATATTTATGTAAAATGTTTATGTAAAATCAGATACCCAAAAGATGTATTTATGAAAAACATTTTTTAATTCGTTTTAAATTGCTTAAAAATTGATTTATTTGACTGCAAAAATGTCAAAAATTGTTTTAATATTTCACACTGACAAATAACAAGCTTTCCACATGCTTTGGTTTCATATTACATTAATGATCGAAATTATTTATGTATTGTGAATTTCTGCGATTTTACTAAAAAAATATATTTTTTGGAAAAAGCGCTAAAATATGTAAAAAAACCTATTTGAGTGTTTCAAAAAGATGCAGAATTTTAGCTAAATTCCAAAGCTGTATGTGCTATCCATTAGTGGTTTTTGCAATCTATACTAAATTTAAGATGAAAATAATAACTTTTAAAAACGGTATAGGTCACCGTATAGGGTCACTGATTGCACTTTGCTCACTTGTAACTTCATATTCTTTCATGTGAAGCAAGTTTAATCGCCAATTTCACTGGGCCGAATTTTACCTTTTTAAGACATTTTCTAGAAATCTCAACCCTATAGTTAGTTCGATTTTGCTGTGCTGATGTGAAAAAATCTACATGCACGTGTATCCGTTTTTTTACGAACGGGTACTGTATGTTTGTAAAGATGAACTTCGTCTAAATTATAAAATAATTTTTCGATGTGAATACAAAACCTGTACCAAGCGGAAGCGTGGAGGACCTGTTAAGTCCACAACAGCTTTGATTACCATGTGGTTTTAAAAAATGCATGCTTTTATGGAAGCCTCAACTTTAATTGCATATAAATGATACGTTTTTTATTTAAAATCCTAAAATTTTGGGTTGTAGATATGTACATTATTTTAAGAGGTAGTTTGCCACCAAAACCCTAATTCAAAAATAACTTTAGGAGGCAGATATCCATGAAGGGTACTTCTGAAATATTTGGAGGGTACTTCCCATTTAATTGGAGAGGCTTTAAATGCATGCCATTATATATTTCTTGGGCGTCACGAGTAGTAGGATTTTACTTGGCTTTGTTTGTTTGTTTATTAATTCTTTGATTTGCGGATCTTTGCCCCCCATTATAAGCTACCCGAGGGAAAATTTAGAGCATTAAGAGGTTGCTTTCCATTTAGGTTACTTCTTAAATATTCGGAGGGTAATTTCCATTGTTTTGGAGAGACATTAAATTACTTCCATATATAATTGTATGCAGATTAAATTCAAGGGTTTTCTTCATTACACAAATAAACACTTTATTCATTTATGATTATTTTATAATAGTAAATCGTCGTCATCATCAAATTATCATTATGATGAAAAGACACAAAATTCTGATATTATTATTACAACATACTTTTTCATTTCTTGTTGGTAGTATAATATTACTGATCAATGCTATTGTAGTAGTAGTTCGTGTGACAGGTTCGGATATTCTAAACATGTTTACAGTATCATACATACATAATTATACATATGTATCTCCCTCCTTCAAAAAAACATAAACGTTCAATTTCTGAGAGTTTCTGAGAGTTGTTGCATCTTGAATTTTCCATTATATTTAATAACCATTACGTAAGTAAACCTCGGTTGAGTAAATAATACATAATACCTTTTCGATTTCAAACCAATAAAAATGCAATATATTTACGTTAACTACAGAGAGCTCGTTATGATGTAATGAACTGAAGAACCATTATTATTGAGTAGATTTGTCATACTTTTCAAATTTTAACTACAAATCAGAGTTAATGAATGTCCTATAATTTTCTTTTTAAAAAAGAAAGTATTTCAGATTAAATGCGAAATTAGCAGTAATAAGCTGTACTTCGTAATCAAGATCATTATTTGTCCAGAGCCAACCATAATATATTTTCTTTGGATTGCTATACTTTTCGATGGAATATATGCTTGAACCTAAATAGAAAACTAGTTTTTCTCCCAACTAACTAAAAAAATTCTATAACTAAAACTAGGGTAAACGTGAAACTTATTTGTTATAATAAGTAATGTCAATTAAAAGTATAGTTCTATCGTAAAATGAGCTTATTAAAGTATTATGCATTATTATAATAATAATTATTATCATCATATCCAAGAGGAAGAACTGGTGTTCTTCTTTAAAGGACAAGTTTTAACAACTGAGAGACCTATATGAATCCACCATCCTCCGCTTTCTTAATAAATTATTAATTAGAAAAAAGTCGATAAGCAATCTTACGTAACTGATGATGACTCATTAAATACCACGGATCAAATAAGAGAGGCTGGGTTGAATTGTATTAATTATTATAATAGAAACTCAATGTAAGGTAAAATTAGTAAGCATTATGCATGTTTCTGTGATGAATGTACGCTTGTTATGACTGTTACATTTTATGGCACAAATATTAACAAAAATCAACAAATGAAGAATTTCCAACAAATCGACAAGTTAAAACAAAATGGAACAAAAAAAACACGCCTCGTTCGTTGATAAAAAGTTATTCGTTGCTAATTTAAAAAAATTAAACACAAACTCAACAAGTAAATTAGTGGGGATTTAAAAATGTCGGAAATCTGGTTTTATGAAGATGATTTGACCCGAAAATTAATTAACTATGCTTTCACCACTACCAGAAATAAATACAAATTTACATAAAAAAAAAGGCAAACAACTCATCAATCAACCCACTTTCCGTGCAGTTAGTATGGAATGTAAAAATCAAAAAAAAAATAAACTACACAGCCGGAATTGCAAAAGGAGATGGAGCATTATTATGATACAATAACCCCTATAAAAAAACAGCTAAAACATAACGAGTGAGTAAAAGTGAGTTACAGAAGATCAGTTTTTTTAAACACATCTTGGAAGATGATGAATTGATTATGCATTGATGAAAACTCTAAATATTGGTAGTCTAGCTGTTTTTCAATTTTTTTAGCAGATGAGAATTTACCGTCGCCGTCCTCCTTGTTTAATAAGGTAAGAATATCACACAGTATAGTTGTTGTAATGCAACAATAAAAATGCTCAGAGACAAGGATAAGTATTTCTTAATTAATATTAACTAATAACAATAGGAATAAATGCAAAATGCAATTATAGAAGAAATGCTTCCGTACCAAATAAGAAGACATTAAAGCTACAGCTTACATAGATATTTACTTATTTCGTACCTTATAGTCATGTCTCACAAAAATTGCAAACTTCGTAGCTTCAGCTTATCAAAGTAAAAATAGCTTAGATACTCTTCTGTTTGCTATAATGTACCTATTTTTGTTTTACCAGAAAGAGTACCGTCTTATTTACGTAGAAATAATGTCTGTCTGTACAACTGTTTATGTATATATGTGTGTATCCTTCCCGTACAAATTACTTATCAAGTATTACTTAATCGCTAATGATGATGACGATCTTAATTGTTTTGATGATGATGAAGATAATGATGATACATAATAGCTGTCTGTGTCTCATATATTTTGAACTTTTTGAATTCTATCCAATCGCTGCTAAAGTTGCTTTCATTAAATTCCACTGGAAGATACGACCATTGTTTTGTTACGAATTATAAGACCCAAAAGAGTTGCTTGAGTAGAGTCGTTTTCACTCTACTTGTATTATAATAAGTGGTAGTAATAAAGTGAGCTGTCATCAAAAAATTCACAAGTTATCTATAATGTTAGTTAATGTCCAAGCTGCGTGGCACTTTTGTTCACGTCGGAAGTCCCCTGAAAATAAAAGATGGGCACATTTTAAACATCAGTTTTTATGCACACATTTGATTTGCTCATATGATATGAATGAATTGGTGGCCTACATTGTTTCAGAGTTAGGATAGCTCACAGGAACTTGCATGGGGAAGGGAGGCGCCAAATGTGGGGGTGGTCCGAGAGGGTGGCCGCCGAGCTTTGGTCCGTCCTCTGCTTTCTCCTCTTCTCTCCGCTTTAAACAAGCTGCTTTGGGATTAAGGTTACGCTCTGAAATGAGCAAATGCACAAATCGGTAAGTTTGGGTACTCGTGAAAAGAACATGCAAACTTTACGTTACTGCTTGTAGAACGTGTTACCTCTAACTTGCTGTTCTAATTGCATTATTACTTCAACCGCCATATTTAATATTCCAAGCTTGGTTTGAGGCTTATCCGACTTCAAATGTTGCATACACATGCGACCCAATTCTTTCAGGGCCTCGTTAATATCTCGGATACGGATTCTACAAAAATCAGACAAAAGTTTAAGACAAGTTCCCATAAAATAAATTCGAATAACTTTCTGCATATCAACTTCCTCCGCCAATTTACCTTTCTCTTGCATTATTTGCCTGACGTCGTTCCCTTTCCCGTTGCAATTTGGTGTCGGGGTCAAGCCCTTCTTCATCTTCGGGATCATCCCTGCAAATGCGGATAGAATTTAGTTAAGAACAAGTTCCCAAACTCAGCCAGTGACAGACTAATTGAGAGAGAACTATAATAGTCGAGAGATCTTACGTAAGTGGGTCCTGCTCTTCATATCGTCTTGATCTCTTTGCATTTTTTGGCCCAGAAGATGTGGAAGAACTTGTACTTGCACTACTATTATTGGAACCCAGCCCTCCCAAATCAGGTTTGATGTCCGCAACCCCACCACCTGCAGCCGCGAGTTCTTTGCGTTTCTCTGCAAGCAAATCTAAAATTTTGAGATTTGATCCAGAATCGAGAAAAGGACCCAAATGTTTGAGGAGCATACTTCCTTTCGATGTATTGGGTGGTGGACGAGAGGGTTTCGTGTGAAGAGCGTCGGCATTCAGGTCGAGCGTGGAAGAAGAATGAGTTGGCATGGGTGGACCGTAACCTCCGGGACCTATCGAGCTCGCATTGCTGTGAGGGCTCTGAATAATCCATAAGAGAATTGTGATTAACACCAATTTCATAATTTCACATTTTTTTTTAAAAGTGACTACCAAGTGTGTGTCCATGGGAGGTGGGTAGGCCAAAAGTCCATTGGAATGTTGCTGAGCTGCGATATGAGGTGGGACAGTCAAACCATGAAACGAGGGGTGTGGACTGCAGACAAGTTGTTATCACGTTAAATTATGTATGCACAATCATCAAGATCAATTATTTGTCATCGTCGTTATTGCAATTTTTACCTTTCTGCGTGATTTCTTAACACGTTTATAGCGTCGTCCAACTCCGTTCTTGAACCCTGAGTTAAAAATGGCCAAGAAAACCTTGAGACATATACTCAAAACAAGGTGGAGAAAAGTATACCAAGTAAAATTACAAGTACAATTAAAAGTGAGAAGCGTAACATACATTCATGCAGCATGCGCCATGCCATGCACACATATACGTAAGAAAGCTTTTTGTGAATAAAGCCATCATGCGAGTTATAACTTTTTGCAGAAGAATACAAAATAAACAAAACAACAACAAAACATACCTCATTCTGATCGCGCAGAATACCGATCACATCATCCAAACGTTGCTGTTCAGGCACAGGCTGTTTTTCATTAGTATTACAAAACAATAAAATCAAACCGATTGTTTATTAACCCGACGTAATTAAGTATGTAAGTAGACTCCAATTATCAGAACAACAACTTGTGACCAGTAAAAAAAATAGAATTAAAATTCTATTTCGATAACAAAAAGCCATTCAAAAGCAAGTCATGAACATAAAAACGAACTACATGCATATATTTAGAAGAATTGGAGGTAAAAAAAAATGATGAGAAAAATGAGAGAAAGCACACTTGTGAAGCAGCTTTAGTTTAGATTAGAGTGAGCAGAGAAAAACAGTGGGTGTGAATAATGAGTGAATAATTAGTAGGAGTGAAGTACCATGTGATGTAAGGCCCTGTCATGAGAAGGGAATCCCCCAGGCGAGTTAGGCGTGTGGTTAAGAGGGGTGAAGGGTGTTACAGAACTGCCCCCACCCCACCCTGACCCCGCCGTGGCGGAGGTCAAAGGGGGCGGCGAGTTCACGGGCGTGGTCGGACTCGAGCTACTCGCACTATGATCCGTAGGATAAATCTGATCCAACAACATTCAAGAATACGCATGTCAGTCAAGCATTAGGTTCAAGTATGCACACTAATCTGGTTAAATATCTATTTAGGAAAAGAGAAAGTCGTATCCAGACCACAAAAGTAGGCAATTGGCGAGTTAATATTTTTTGAAAATTGATTCCAGGGTATGGGAAAAAGGTGAGAAGGGTGAACGTACCGAGGCCAAGGCTTTGCCCACCGTATCCCCAGGAGCTGAGTGAGGATGGGATGGGTGTGAGTGTTGTGGTACTGCAGGGCTGTGGTGATTGTTGTAGAGAGGACTGGACGCATTGTTGTTATTGTTGGGTTGGGATGGGTGCTGCTGCTGCTGCTGCTGCGAGGGGGGGCCGTTCGGGCGGAAGGACGACATTGGTGGGAGGGAGAGGTCACCATTTGGTGGATACCCGCCATGCATGGGGTCACCTCCGTGCATGGAACTCCCCCCGTTTGCTGGATATGATTGCGACAAATGGGGTGGGATCATGGAGGGTGAGTTGTAGTAATTGTTGCCACCCCCACCACCAGGACCACCCCCAGGATTCCCCCAGTCCACGCCACCCGTCCCGTCTGAAAACATAATTGGATAGCGTAAAGTTCCCGACTACTTTAGTGGGACCGACGAGTTAAAAAATAATCCGCTCCTATGTTATGGAACCTAACGGTTAAATATTAGTTTTTCTTACCGAGGAAGTAGTTGGATTCAGGATAGAGAGCTGACCCTTTCGGCGAAGCATACCGTGGCGAATCTTGAAAGTCTTCAGCACCAAACTAGATAAAACAAATTAGAGGAAAAATTAAAATTTCTGCCGACGAGACAATTAACCCGGATTTGATATACGAATTCCCGTCTCAATTTCATGATCACAAATAATTACGTTAATGATTATGCACATTTGCACGAGTACATATTTTGGTTAATTACTTTACTATTACATAGGTAGCCCAGTGTGTATGTATGTATGTACACACAGCAGTGCAACAGCTCAGGCTTCATTTCAGGAGGAAAATTCGAGCCGTAGTTGTTATGCGGACTGAATGCAGATTACGCTTGGTTTCACTCAACCAAATGATTATTAGGAATAAGAAAATGTGACTGGAATTTACAATTTACACAAATGTCCCATTCCCCGACCAACTCTGCTCTGAAGTGAAAGTCGCTCTCTACGTAAATCATGAGCACAAAGAGAGAGAAAGCAGGAGAGAAAGTGGACCAAGCAGAACTCAGCCAGGTGGAAATAATGGGAATCATTATCATGGACATGTTTAATAACTATTTTAGTCCCCTGTTGTGTACGGATTAATTCATCGCCTCTCTCACCACCAGCCAACCCACCACCGGATTTCTTGACGAATATTTTCCTGTACTTGCATAATAAATAATATATTTACCCTTAAACCATGTCTATGTACAGTAATGCATATATTACAAGATTATTTATTTGGGTTAATTAAACGAGATAGAATATATACATAGTTATAAATGTCAAGACTGACTGCGTACAATTGGGTGAGGATGTGGAGTGTATCGTCCAAAAAGCGAGGAGTACATGGAAGAACTGTACGCACAAAACATGATGAAACGCGTCAACTTGTCAAATACGTATTATCCAGATTACAAATTTACAATAACACCCCATCCCAAAATTTAATTTACAACAAATCTCGTATGAATTACTCTCTCTGAATCTGAGGATGGAAACTCGTGTATGTTTTCTACCCCGTTTCCAAAAGCGAACTAAAGGGAAAGTATGACCCTTTCTTCGAAGGCATGGTAGCAAGTGTCGTCTCATCATCACGACGACGAAGACCTACCCCCGTGTCGTATCCCAATCCAACAGCTTGGTGGATGTGCTACGCATAAGATCTGCAAGTCAGTATAAGTTTCCCTTCGCTTTTGTAAAGCTAACTAGGAGAAAAAACCAAGCCAAGGTATAAGAAAAATGTGTTTCATCCTCCACACCGACCAGAAAGCAAAGATCACTGAGTGGGATATCATGTCTCAGGATAAGTCCAGATTTTTTTCGGGGGGGTGCACCATCAACCATGCCACATTTGGAACTAATTCAGCCATGGATTCCTAAACAGCTTCGAGCTCAATGCTAATAAATAATGATACATATTTCCATTCGCTTATTTGTCATCAAACTTGACTAAGAGTGATGATTTGAGAATATTTATCACAGAGTTGATGGTCCTCCTCCTTAACGTAAACGATTGTATGCGTACAATCACAGTGTACCTTATCCATCCTCACTTATCATACTTTGCTTTCACCCAGGCCGACTTTCACTCACCCCAGACGAAAAAGATAACTCTATATATTGTTCCCTCTCTCATCTCGAAAACTTTCATCTTTCTCACACATTGTTTAGTCAACTTTTGGAAGATTCAACATTCTAGGAGATCCGAAACTTGGACTTCCTCTCTCTCTCTCGCAGTAGTTAGTTGGTTGCAGAGTCAAAAGTAAGTAAAGTAAAGTGGGAGAAGGGAAAGGAATTGGTTTGGGCGAAGGCAATTCTACACACGTGGTGCCACAGCCTAGCCTCATTTCTACCAAGAGGAAGACCACCACCACCACCGGTCCAATGGGTCCAACTTTCCATACTCCTCCTTTGGAAGTACAAGCTTCTTGTAGGAAACTTATTAGCCCCATGTAACCAGTCGTGACGATGGCATATGTATAGGGTGAAGATGAAGATAAGGTAGTGGAGGAGGAGGAGGATGATATCATAAGACGCATAACTGTAGATATTCCCCCCGCTTTCCCCAGTTTGCAGCTAATTTAACAGGTTTAAGTCGAGGATAACAACAAATTGGGCAGGAGCGAAATTGCTCTGGTATTATTCAAGAGGAGAAGAATCATTGATTTTTATTGTATTCCTTGTGTATGTGTCATTCCTGGGGAAGGGATGGAATAATGGAGACAAGTAAATCATCCCTTGTCATCGTTATTAGGTAGCCCGAGCTGACTGCTGAGCTCCAGTTGAGATGAAAAATTCATGAAAGAAAGTCAAATGTCGACTTTCGTTTCGTGGTTGGATTAGATGGATGAATGTAGAGCAGAGGCGGACATAATCCCAACCGCAGATATGTACAAGCCACCTTTCACTCTGATATTTACAATAGAAAAGTGTACGAAATTATTATTGGGGGTTAAAAAAATGATGCACGTTGGTCAAATTAGCAGTGAAAAGTTATGCTACCGTATTGTGTGTATTAATTTGGTTAATCGATCAAAAAAGCGGAAGGAAGTTGGGTAGGAAGTAAATGGGGAACTCGGTCAGCAACAATACCTCTAATACACCGGATATCACAACATATGAAGCAAATCAATCACCAATTTGATACTGAATTATTGACACGGTTTTAAAATTCACACCTGCCACAAAACCACAAAAGGGCATATATGTACAGATATGTATAGCATTGTAAAAAGACGGCTGGAAAATTAAGTCATTACCAATTTGTTCCTCTTATTTAAAAAAATCACCCGGGTATTGCAACTTTTAATAAGGATTCATTGGGTCGTGAAGAAAAAAAACAAACCTGTAGCAATAGTCATTTCCTGTTTTCTTTAATGTACAGAATGAGACTACGATACGACGATAAATCAGACACGAAAGCTAAATATCCTGCAAAACCAGCGTAAATCAATTATCTCACAGCACCTCATTCCTCATCCTTATATTCTTCCTCATTTTTGCATATTTTTCTTTATTCCTTTTCATAAAACCATCTTAAAATTTTAATTGCCTTCCAAACTCCCAAGATAAATAAGCATAGATTATCTCTCTCTAGATTTTTTGCAATATTACTCATAAAACACACCCATTAAAATTTTTGGAATTTCCACCACCACCACCACGACCACCACATTGGTTGGGTTATGATATGATAGAGCTGGATGGCCAAACCCGAAAATGCAACCAGCTTCGTTATGAAATGAAATAACATAACTTTCCCAACACTGGGCCAAGAAACAAAATGAAAACAAACAGAAAAAGACATAAATTGGGGATGGATGTGTGGCAGACAGACACATCACAAAAATGATGATGGTCCTTCTAGTGGGAATATGTAGAATATATCTCTCCTCTTCATAAATAAACCATCCGTCTGATTTACAACTACATATTTGTACATAGAGAACTACATACACTTGTAATCATCGGAGCAAAAATCATATTTAAAAACCTTGCAATTTGCATAAAAAATACTATTACGATTTCACCTAAAACGAGAGAAATTTCATGAAGGACAAATTCCTTCGGAGGAGGAAGCACGGTTAAAAATTCATTAAGTCAACAAACACCTCGGGCTGGTCGGAGACAAGCTCCTTTCCAACTACTTATTTGCATCAGCGACAATTCCTCGAGTAAAAACAACAACATGCAAACGACCAATATTTCTTCATTTCCTTGGAGGAGACAAATATCATGTCACCTCTGTCGTCTCATCATGTAACGACGGCCGGCTATATCGACTGACTAGCTCGCGGAAAGTGTCACCAGAAAGTAGAGAGAAGCCAAGTCGTTTTTTCAGAGTAAGTATCCTCATCATGGTGACATGATCGAGAAAAAAGTTGCCACTCTCGACTAGCTGACACGGTAATCACCCTGTACATTCTAATGTCGAGAACACGTCAGCAAATGTCTGTTTTACAAGAGTACAGGAAATTTATTCTACTCTCTGCCACGGAAAACGTAATGCAGCCACCTCATTTTTATTTCTCGTCTGTTTCTCCACTTTTTTATGGGAAATGCAAAATCTTTGAGAGAGAAGGAACACCGTTTAAAATCTCATTTAGTAGGAGGTTCCTTCCACCTAAGGAAATCTCTCTCTCTTTCGAAAAGAATGTCACCAGCGTCATCATTATTTCCCACTTTTTCTACATTAAAACACAATCTCCAGGCTTGTTTTTGTAGACAGACGACAGAACAGGATTTCAACAAGAACATGGGAAAAGTTTGTAGCAGTATTTGCTTTACAATAAGTTGCATCACTAATCTTCCGAACCGGGTGGTTGGTCCGTGTCGAGGAGTGAGTTAAGTCAAGAAAAAAAGCTGAAATTATAACTAGGATTAGCTAAGCAAGAGTCTACAATTTACATACTTTTTAACCAGAGAGGAGAGAAAGCGGATATGCATGTTTAATTGACTCAAAATATTTACAGAATTAATATTGTCGTTATTATTCCAATAAGCGAGCCTTTTCTCTCTTTGCAATTTCCGATAAAAATGATTGGGGTTTGATTTCTGCTCGGCATTGTTAATTCTCCGACTTCCGCCCTGGTGGGGGTCGAGATGATGCGGAGTCCTGGAATTCCAGTTGGCTTGGTTTTGTTGATAAGCGTGATTGTTGTTGTTGAGGAATGGTCGAGCATGGGGTCGATGATGATGAGTTTGCATTGTTTGTGGTTGATGAGGCCAATTAGAATTAGTCCCACCACCGATACTGCCACCACTATTACCATTCCCACCACCACCACCAACGCCCCGGATAAAGTGACCATTACCAAGAAAAGTTCTCTCGGGTCCAAAACTTTCACCACTTTTCCCATTATTGGGCAAAGAAGAGGAACGATTACTATTAGCACTGGTCCCATTAAGATAGCCATTACCACCACCACCGTTTGATTTCGCCATGCAGGCTGACTGGGAAAAACTCACATTTCCCCCCGAAGACGCACAAGACGAAGGTATTGGCAAAGTTGAGCTATTACTCCAGTTACAATTCCGATCCATCCTGATGATGATGATGATGGTAATGATGATCCGCACTTTTTTCGAAATTTTATTTCTCTCTCCTCCCGATTATTTTTTTTGTACACGGGTAGTCGACTTAATCCGTGTGGAGCAGCATCACCCCAGCAGCCCTCCTCCTCCTCCTCGGGCCATGTATCACTTTACGTTATTATTTTACTTTACGAGACCAACACTTTGCACGGAATGAAGGAAGAAGAGTCAGACTGGGAAGGAATATAAAACTCTTGGGGCTTTGCCAACCTTCACACAATCGTCAATTGTACTGGGAGAGGAGAGAGGAACATAGTAAGTTTTATTCTATTGCGCCGAGAAGATAAAGTTAACTAACTAACCATTATGCTGTGCTATGGATGGATAGGTGACAATTCCGAGCGCAATAAAATTCGCTCTCTCTCTTATTTCTTGAGGAGGAGGAGGAAATGAGAATGTTGAAATTCCAACGAGAGAGCAACCAGAAGGCAGCTCTAAAAAGTTGTGACTGGTTACTTCAAATTCATTATTAGGATTAACACATTCACTCCGAGAGGAAAACACAAGTAGCGAATAAATCAGCGAATAAAATCGGATCCAATTAGTCGGCGAGATGACGGAGATTAGATAAAAGAAGTAGTTTTAATTCCCCTTTGAATTATTGTACAAACACGAGTTGCCCCCTTAAAAAATTGGATGAGATGACTTTTTTTAATTTGCACGGTTTTATCTGCACTTTGTCAAATTGGTGTAGTAAAGTTAAAAAATATCTAAATGTTTAAACTTTGACACAATTTAGGAACAGTTTTACCCAGACGAAATGCAAGCCCGAACTGAGAGGCTGTAGCATTCACCTTTTTTAAAGTTTAAACAGGTATTTTGTATTCCTTGAATATTTCGATTCTTGTTTTATTTTTTATTATTTGGTGGATGGATGGATGGTTATGTGCAGACATGAACATGGTCCGCGATGAAGCTCTTATTAGTACGTAGGTAGATAGTAGATATGCAAGCTTCATGAATAATCTGAGTCAGTAAAGCAAGGTGAGTTAATAGTTGACTGACGGAGGATGAGTGCAGGTAGAAATGAAATAAGGCACAACTTTAGATAGATAGCCATACGTACACCTTGTACATATGTCCATATACCAATCCATCCATCTACCCATTCAAGCTTGGAAACCTTTTCTTGTTCTTTAAATCTGTTCCTTAGTTGTAATGAAATGATGTGATGTTGGTGGGTATGGCTGAAAAAAAGTAAGTGGTGGTGTGGCATTTCATCTCCTAAACGGAATGGACCTACACATGCACCTTACTTACTTACGTACTTACTTATCTATACGTATAACTTATACCTTCGTAGAAGCAGAAGGCAACAATTACTCGTAAAATATATCTACAGGGTGGAACTCCTCTTCCAACGCAGCAACAAAAACTAAATCGACTATTAATTGGGAAAAGTTGAGTAAGTTTTTAAAAAGAAATGACTTTTAAAAACATATTTATTAAAAATTTGATGAAAGAATTTTTTAAATTAGATTACATTACGAGAATAAATAAGTACGTATGAATATGAATTAAATAATCAACAAGGTTTTTTCATACGAAAGTTAGCCATTGGTAGAGGAGAGTTTTTCATGAAAATTGTGGATAGGACACCTTGTAAAGATCAGTTTGTTTTGTGTGTACGTAGTCGTCCATCGCTTGCACAACCTTTTGCTGCCCTTACCTGACCAAACCAGCTAGGCAACAATGTTATGAGTGCTTGAGCGTCGTCGTCCACTCTTTCTTGAAAGCCCTCCGGCCAAGAAAGGCAACACTCTGTCTGGTACAACCACGACCATTACGTGACATGGTGCACCCCTTTCCTTCAGCATCACCTAGCTCGACTACTACTTTAGTTTAGGAGGAGGAGAAGAAGTTGAAGAAAAAAGTTTAAATTATTTATGCAGGGTAAATTTCAAGTGTTATGTCTTGCTGTTGAGAACAGTGTTAATAAAAAGAGTTGAAAAATTCTTTCTCTGGCGTGCATGACATTGGCATTCCTTCCTTCCTCTCTCTCTTCAAACCTTTTTCTTCCATGTTCATTGCATCCTCGTTAACAATCAACTCCTAACCAAACTTGCTAACTTGGAAGTTTTCAAGAAAATGAGCCCTTAAGGCTTATTTGGGAAGAAAGACGAGAAAAATCAGAATGTAAAATTACTTTGTGCATGTACATATGTAGGTCTAAATATGCAGGTATCAAAATCAAATCTAGATATCAAAGAAATAGGGACAAGGATCACAGCCCTCACGGACGAGAAGAGGGCAACGAATTTTCTCATCCAAAGAATTAGTATAGCAGTTCAACGCGGAAATGTGGCCGCTATTTTAGGATCTCTGCCAGCAGGACGAGAGCTGGATGAGATTTTTTACCTTTAGGACTACAATTAGAAGAATTTTTTTAAATATTCAGATAGGGAAATTCATGTACGGCGCTGGTCGTTTAGCTTTTTCGAAATAAATGTATGTAAAATGATTTCATGGAAAGAATAATAATAATAAATAAAAATTTTTACAAATATGCAGGAGGCAAAAATTTCAAAAAATTATTCCAGATTTCTTATTAATAATGAGCACGTTTTCTTGGGGAATTCGTATTCTGCCCCTGCATATTTTTTCCTATCCAGCAAATAGTTTGGTGAGAAGAAGGATGAAGGAAACCAAAGTCCATCCGTGATGATTATGATGGCTCATTTTACGACCTTCTCTCTTCAGATGGGTATATGTAACTACGCCCGTCCTGGTCGACGACTTCTCCATCTCGACACTCTGCTGAGGAACCCTTTATATCTATACCGAATATCTAAAGATATGTGTGTGCGTCCTCTGCCTTTAGTTAAGTGCATATAAAATAGAGCCCTTAAACCGAAATGGCCGCCCAATTCCAGCCCAGCCAAAGGAGACCTTTATTCTCACCTCGACTGGTCTCCACTCATTTTATTTCCACGCAGAGACATAAGTTAACTGCATATTCCATTCCTTGAGTTAGCACTTCATATTTATTGCTGTACTTGTCTCCAACTCCATCATCATCGTCGGAGTCGTCGTCGTCGTCGTCGTCGTCGTCCCTCTAACGAAGGAACAACGCCAGAGAGCAAAAACCAGCTCGTCGTCCTTCTTGGAAATGTGTTGGAGGGAGAGGTGGACGGACGCACAGAATGCCAGATTATTACCCAATTCCAAAAATGGACTGGTGTGGGTGGGAAGATGGTGGTACACATCGCGCAGTAACTGGGTCTTTACATCATTTACACACTTCACCCTCTGACCGTGATGGGAATTATGCTATGAACTATCCGGCAGAGAGATTTGATTTGACCTCCTTCGCTCTTCATTTAAAAAATGGAATAAAATGAGCAATAAATTCGGATTTTAAATGAAAACATGTTATTACAGGTTTAATTGACAACTTCTGAATTGCATTACGACTTGAAAATTACAGACTTGATCCAGTTTCCCACACTGCGACCGACCCAGTGAGGACAGTGAATAAGTTCCCACAAGGAAATTCCGACTAACAATGCAATCCCTAATTCTGGACATGGCCTGTCAACCGTCATCATCAATGGTACTCGTTTAAATTCCCAATAAACCAACCCTTAATTTTTACAACGAGCATGTGCAACCTGTTCAAACTGAAGTACCTGGGACTAAACAAGGATAAAAAATGGCGTCCCCAGCCAGCTCAAGGAACCTTGAGGTCAACTCGACGCGAAATTAGCCAGCGATACCCTTGACATGGGTGCAGAGAATGGAATAAATTTCTCAAATTCTTTCCCCCTTGTCTGCATACAATAGAGGAAGGTGAACAATTGGGTAGAAGGGACGACTCTCTCGAGACCCAGATATATTTTTATTTTGTGCACAGCCATAAAAATAAGAGTCGTTTTTTCACACTTGAGAAGTAAGAAAAGGCGACAACCTGTCTGGCATGGCTGGCTCAAGAGTCGAGCCTCTCCTTGTTAAGAAAGGACAAATTACCTTATTTTTAAGGCGAACAACCGAGTCAATTACTCCCAAAGTTTATGTGCACATACATATGTCCATAGGTGATCTACATAATACAACTATGCACATACATATTTAGATACATTGCACACAATGAGTTCAACCTTTTCGATTGGGGAGTTTTTTCCTCCCTCGGATATCATTGTGTGTATGTGCTGGCATTATTTATGAGTGTGAGGTGCAAATTCATTGACTTAATAATCGGTCATTCCTTATAAATAAGGCTATCGCTGTTCCCATCAGGGCTATAACATGACAAAATGGACGTAAAATATGGTTACGTTTTACTGCACGGTTACAAATCCAGCATTAATTCGAGTTCGAAGCACACGAAGGAACGAGGAGACACAAAATGTAGTAAAAAAAACTGTTTCTAAATCCAACTAATCCCGAGAGAAATGATATCACGGCCATCGTCCGGTCCATGTCTCAGGCAGGGAATAGGCTTCTCCCTTCCCAAGAGACCCAGAGTACTTGTTTGTTACAAATTAGCGTTGGACGACTAGCTGACACTTTTGTCCATTAGGTGAGATCACCTCATTCCGTCCTTCCAAATCATGCCGTCCACTCCAGTCCACTTAAATGAAAATCCATTTTTAAAGCAAGTGAGGGGAAGTTTGGTGGAGCATGAAATTCAAAAATTTGTCCATGTCACCCTCCACCTGACCACATCCAATGTCCATCCTATTTGTCCGCAGTATTTTTCCTAATGTTGCTCATTTATTGTGAAACCTCGCTGTGCGTATGTAGTCTTGCGAGTGATTTGGTTAGAACGACGCATGTATGCTCATCTCTCTTCTTAAATTTGTAACAGTAATAAGTAATTCGTCTCACGGGTCGAATTTCTCAACATCAATTTTCAATCAATCAATACCAATATTTTACCTTGTACAGTCAACATTTATTTTAAATTGACACCTTAATTATAGGGTTGGAAAACCGGGACCAATTTCGTATTCCTCATTTCCAATTTAGAAGATTCTAGAGTTGATATGTGTTATAAAACAAAACCGGTATTGGGTACGAATCCCAGGGTTTTTCACTCTTCGTATGAATGAACATCATTATTCAGAAGGTCAAGAATAATCAGAAAAATGAGCGAATTTTTATACCATGTTGGCATTTTTTAGACCTTAGTCAACCTCAATTGAAGTGAGTATCAGCAAACTAATACAATTCGGAATCATTTAATAAAAGAGTGATGACATTTTTCAAAAAACGCTTACTGCCATTTTGAAGTTCGAAAATTCGAAAAATTTACACCTCCAGTCAGCCCTGATCTTAAAGTGAATCAAATTTGTACCCTTTAAATGCACCCAAAGCCGCGAACCTTTTAATAAATTTTGTATCCTGCAATGAAACAAGTTGGGTTAGTTTTTCACTCGCGAAAAACTGCACCTTAATAACAATAATATTATCTGCATAGCTTGCATAAAGTTGCATTATTGTGCAGGACTCGTGAATGCACTAAATTTTACCATTATCAATTTGTAACCGCATATTCCAATTTCATTGAGGAGTAAGAAAGCGACCACAATTTAGTAGATCAAGCCACAAACACCCACTTCTTCTTCTTCCTTTCACAATGAAAGATGAGCTTCTCTTACACGAAATCCTGCAAATCCCAAAATTACCAAAGTCTTCTCTACAAGACTGCAAATAAGCCCAGCATAATCTTGTCCTCATCGAAATGTAAATGTTTGCCTAGGCTCCTTCTTTCGCCCCGTGTCACCCACTTCCTCTCTCTCTCCAGCCTCATAATGCAGTCATTATTCCTCAGATGACACAAAAGACAAGAGGGACGAAACAGAAAGGAAAACCTCAACGGGACACTTGTAACTTGAGCCTCGCACGGTATTTTCCTTGAGCTTACGTATTTACAGACTTTCTCTCTGGCGGAAACCCCAATGTCAATGTCATGTTGTCCAGTGGTAAAAACCACACAAAGGATTACCGATTCATTACATAACGGTGAAGAGATTACACAAAGTGCCGGATATTAGGTATTTATTTGTACCGTAAAACCAAAATTAGATGTCAATCCAGCCAGGTTCAACACGTGGACACAAAAAATTAAGGGACAAGAAACTGTGGTTTAAAAAGCAAAACGGAACTTTCAAGAAGATGACAATCTTTATAGATTGAGAGAGTGGAAAAAACATCCTGCCCATTTTACAGGGATTCTTCCATTGCACTAATTAAATTCTGGGAATGTGTGCGTGTGGGGTTTTAAGGATCCCGGAATAGAAATCCATTTATTTCATGCTCGCATTTGTTTGATGACACATTTTTTTAAACTTTGCCTCTTTTCACTCACACGATACATATTTATTTTAATGAGGATAATGACCACTTCAATTAAGACTTGGAATCCTCGACTTACACAGACACGCTCTTTTTAAATCTTAATGAGACTCATAAAGCTACTTAATTCCAAATAATTCTAATAATGTGTGTGCAAGTGTTCCGCATCTAACTCCCACCACGCCTATGTACATGCTTATGTACTTACATATTAATATCCTCAGAAGAAAATATGAACATGAATCCCATACGTTTCTACCCATCTGATCTCGGAAATATGAAGGAAAGACATTTTTAGCCGTGTCAAAAATGCGGCCAAATCTTAAAGTGATGAATGAAACGAGTTCTCATCAACCATGTTATATATCCACGACTCATTTCTCATCGGAAAATGTGGACTTTTGCTTCCTCCGATATCGGGCTTACAAATTCCATGCAAAAAAAAACAACTACTGAGCAGATTGAAAATGAGTTGATTATGAATTCCAGAAGATCCATCGTCACTGAAACACTCGATGTTCGCTTTTATAAATCTACTCATAGACGAAAAAAGGTGTCGCAATCATGCCCCAAAATACTGTCCTACCGATTAGTTTCTTTTTCTAGTGAAAATAATAATACAAAACTTGCCTCCACTGGAAATAAATCTTTCGCCGATTTTTTCCATAAAAAATGACACACTTTAAGTTAATTTGATTGAAATCAGCTTTCACTTTTTCTTTCCCCACAAATGCAATTGAATTTCATTCCCTTTTTGACACTGATCTATAAATGCCAGCTCGTATCAATTTTGAAGCTCTCTTATCCCTGCATTATTCCGACTCGCATGGGAGGACTATTGCGTGGTGTATATTTATATCCCTCGTGACAAAGAGCTTGACAAATCCCAAGCCATCCAACAAAATAAAATAATCCCATCCCGAATCCGGAACATTTTACACTTGAAGAGTCACCCAACGAAGGCGGGGGGACTTCTTCTCCCCAATATTGCTCACTCTCTGCTCCTCTCGCGCTCCCTTCAGCCGAATAAATTTGGACGATTTACGATTCTCGATTTATGATCCGTCCCACTCCGCCAAACCAAACCAGCGTCACCATATAAATAACATACATAGACACACAAAGAAAGTGTGTAGGCAGCAAGGCAGAGCGACAAACAGATACAATTTGGTGGAGAGAGTGAGAGGGAGAAAGCACCACTCATTTTTACATCACATTATATCTGATTAGGACGCATTACACACTTCACCAGCTTAAAATCTCCCCTTTGTCATCAGACTCAGGAGGGTGTCCATTTCCACGCTGACGAAATCCAGAAATGGTGACAAATTCTGGGTGGGGATTTCAGTGTCTTCACATCTTCAAAGTTTTCTTTTTAAGCTGGGTCGAATTTCATATTCAAAACTTTATCACGGTTCAAAAGTGGTAAAAAATGTAGATAGTTTTTGAAAATTATAATTTCATGTCATAGAATTGATGAATGTCCTTCTTTCCGCTCATTTCATCCCTGATGGTCTTTTCTCTCTGTCCGCTTTATTATAACCTGGACAATATCAATCCGTAAAATTGGCTTCGCCTTCTATCCTCCTCCCCCTCTCGATCTCCTCCATACGACTGCACTACGTTTCTCTATAGCCGTTTGAAAATCAGAACTGCACTCCACACTGTCCATGTAGTATAGTATCGCCTCATAATAATAATAATAATGTCCTGCATCAGAATTCAGCCCGTTTCGGGGAAACATTTCCCCGAAAAAAAAAACGAAATCGTATTTTTTCCCTTCTTGAAATTCAGGTTGGAATAACGTGAATGAATGCATGATTCTGGGACGTAATGTAAGTAAAATGTATGATGGCGATCACAGCAGGGGAGAAGGACGTACTTGCGAATGGATAAGTTGACAGGGTTCTGAAATTCTGTAGGAAACTTTGTAGGAGTGGAATTTTTGGAAATTTTAGTCCACATTCTTATTAACCATTCTCATATTTCTCTCGTGCAATAAAATGGATAGAAAGCAGAAGTGAAAGTGAGGAAAGAGCAAGTTTCTCTCCGCTTTTATAACTTTGCCCAGCCAGGAAAGTTACTTGTCTTGTCTCCATTTTAAATTGCTCATACTCCATTTTCCATATTGTATCCGGGAGTGAAGAAGTAAGTTGGTTGGGAGGTTATTTCATATTCTGTTTTTCCGGTGCCTCTCCTCTTCCCTCGCCGTATGGATGACAGTGGATCCAGAGAGAGAGAGGGTAGTAATAGTAGTAACAGTAAAAAGTTGCCCATCCATTTCAATGCTATCTCCATAATAGGCCATAACCCAACGGTTGCCCTTCATAAATCTTGACAAATTGCGAGAAACGCTCTGTTATTAAATTTTTTAATGGGCTCACCCCAACTCTCTCTCTCTCTATTCGGATGGGAGGAGGAGGAGGAGGATAAAACAGAAAGTTGGGATTCTTCGAGTCACCGCCGTCCATGGGTGGTTCAATATATTGAGAAATATAGCAGGAAAAAGTTTGTTGTTAACAAAATACGTACGTACCCACACGGATGCATACATAAATACGTTTGAAATTAACTTTGAAAGGCCATTTTTAGTATCCAATAGTCTAAAAAGAGTGAATGAATGGTGGAAAGATGAGAGAAATTAATTTGCTCAGATCCTCCCGACTCGTAATGTCAATCCCAAGTCAATATGGATAATAATGGGGAACGGATGAGATGGTTGCAGAGAGTGTAAAAGTCACAAAACCCAACTTTTATCTCTTTTATATCTCTCTTAATCGTCAAAATCACTTTATGCTCTCGTCTCTTGAGGATGATTTCCTTCTGACACCCCATCCCACTAATCATCACGTCACATCATCATCTCATCCCGCTTTTTATATTGCCGTCCCAGTCGTCGTGATTAAGGTTAATACTTTTATGCCTTTTTCCAATCTGGGGAATGTGTCCTTTTAATTTTTAATCCGTCCCATTGAGTCTTACTTAATTCCTTCCAGTGGAAGGAATATTTTGCTCGTATAACGGAGGGAAGATGGGCATACATAATATATCCACCTGCCTCTATTTTTTCAGCACATATGGCAAAATGTGTAAAGTGCGTGGAATTGCACACGTGTTCCTTTGACCATCAATTCCTGCTCCGTCGTCGTCGCTGCACATGATGCAAAATGGGACACAACACACACCATGCAGCGTCAAAGGAAAGTAAGTAGGAGTACCACCCCATCTGGTCACGACCACTTTACACCTTTTGGTTTATTAGTAGTTGCACCTTCTGCTTCCCATGCCACACACACTTGTGTTAAAAATATTGTTGTCCCAGATCAGTTACTCGCAATATGTTCTCAACACCACGACCACGAGTGTGTGGATGCCGTTAGCTCATGGATGCATGCTCCTTATGCCGGATTCATTGGCACACTATCGGAATTTCTGGATAATGTCATTACACATTCGCACCAATTCACTCGCTCCACGAGTCAGCCAGCGCAGAATAATAACGCCAGAAGAAGAGCAGACCGAAATACAATTGGCGTGCAGTTGTAGACCTGGTGCGGCCTGGTGAAAGTGAAATCATTATCGGCCAGATGATGCTCCAGATGATTTAATTTCGCACATTACATATTCGCAACTACACATTTTTTAAATCATATATTTATGTATTTAATATCTTGGGATTGTTGAATTTTTTTCCCGGACATGGACCCAGTTTATGTCTCGCTCTTTACTGTAATGTGAGCTCGTTGCGTAATTTAGGGGATGATGATGAAGACGTGAAATGAAAGAATGTTGGTAATTCTTCGGGACACGTGTCGGAAATCTGGTCAGCAGAAACAGAAGGCACACCTGCACCTGCCCCACATTCATTCACAACATCGCCAACTGCAATGCATCTCATTCATGGATGGATGGATGATGCATATGGTTTCCTCACCAGCATGAATCTGAGGGAGGTGGTGCAGTTGCACTTGGTGCAAATAATATGTAGGACATAATGCCACATTTGCGAAAAAAGTAGATGACAGAGTGCAAAATTGTATTTTCACTCTACTCGGTGCTTATTAAATATATTCATAGCGCAATCGAGCTAAGGTTATCTTTCTAGTTTACAATAAATTTAAGAGTAAATAGTAATGAAGGAATTCTTTGCACAAATTGCTAGCGAGTTGAGATTGCATTCCTTCTTATCAGAAAATTAAAATCTGAGTGGAGCAGATTCTTTCTGACAGAAATATTCGGGTGAGTAAAAGCGGAGAAGATACCGATTAAAATTCTTGTCCTCGTACTCAAAAAAGATTTAGTGAATACGAATTCAATTATGGCTTGATTAGCAAAGTATTTAGTCAACAAACTCAAAAACCTTTAATCAATTAAGGAACCTTAATAAGCATGGTAAAATTTCAATAAAATATTTTAGTCTAGTAAAATTAAATTAAAATCAGAGCCTCGACATTCCACGTTTGAAGACATGGAATGAAGACAAGTTCTTCAGGGTTGTGAAGAGAGGACAGGTTTCGTGAGGAGGAGACAACAATAAATCCCTTGAGCCCTTGAAAGCCATCTTGGCTTAAATTACACAAGAATCCTGTCATTAAATCCCATTACGTAAGATCCATATTTCCTGCCTGGTCCTCCCAAAATACGGCCCCTTCTCCTTAAATTGGGTGAGAGAGCTTCACGTAAAATATATAATTTCTCAAAATAAGCCCTAAATGAATGATCGTTGGTTGGTTAACGAAACCCTCGTATTTCTGGAAACAACTGGAAACAAGACGAAAAAAATCCAAAAGTTGTACACCCTTCCTCCTCGTGTTTTGAACGTTTCAATAATTACCCAGAGTCCCCATGTCACAACACGAGGAAGACATATTCATCATCTTAACTTATTCTTTAAGACGCTCCATTTCTTGTGAAGAGCGATTATGAAATGTTAAAATGTTTTGAAAAATCCTAAATTTGTGAGATTACATGACTTGTAGAATTTCCCTATGAAATGCTCATTTACCCAAAAATCCTCATCAGGAATGAAATATTCCAACTAAATACAAAGCCCGAGTCTTTTTGGTATCTTTAAGGCTTGCTTGTGAAATGATGATTTTCACAAAAGGGTCTCATCTAATATATTTACTAGAGATATTTGTGCTCTATCCATACGCCTAACTTCACCCTTCCTCCGTTTTCCCTGGTGTGAACGTAAAGTGAAGTAAAAGGTAACTCGACACCATCCGGTGGAACATGTTCATGGTCCACTTTCCATTCCACCAAACTACATCTTCTCCTCCGCAGCCAAATTTCGACATGTCTTATATATTTAAGAAAGTATAAAGGGCACACTCAGAAAACAAGACCTTCCTCAACTCGAAAAGTGAAATCCTACAAACAACTACTTGCACTAATTAACTTTTCGTACTCAACAATTTAAGGGTAAACTAATTCTGAGTGAGGAACATACCAAGTTTTAAGGAAAATTTATATGTTTTACGTATATTTCTGTCTGGTTTCCAATCCTTTTTTTCTCACTCTTCTGCTCGTACCATGAGTGAGGGAACAAAGCAATATGATTTCCTTGTTATTTTTGAACCCAGCAGTCGGGATTAGATTTCATTCGTTTATAGCATTTCATACAAAATAAACATCCGGAACTGGACACAGACTCCACTCGAGCTACGTACATACGTACGCAGCCAGCGATAGTTTGTTTACTCTGCGAAACAAAGCTCGATAATCCCAGCCAACCAAAAATCCGATTCCCATTTCTGCTCTCAAAATAATTCAAAAACAATCATGTGGAACAAATGGAAGGATTGTTTCAATATTTTCTAGGAAAATAAAACCCTTCTTGGAAAACTAAAGTGCCAATTTGGAAAATTTAGCAGTGAAAGCATTTATTCTTGAACTAAACTCAGGTTTTGGCCACTTTTCATGACGTTTTTTTTTCTTCATTTAGATTGTTGAAATTGGTCTCATTCGTTTAGTATTAAACATGATATTTGATAAACTTGGGCATCTGTGTTTCCCATTCATCATCACCACGTGCCGCACTGACCTTGTCTTACTTATTCCGTAAGAAAACCTATTCTCTTAGAAAATTGTACCCCGGAAGTAAGTAGGAAACCAGAGATTCAATAGGCTGCATCTTTATGACGACCAACCCACCAACTGGCCACTTTTTCCTGGTTGTAGTCACAATGAAAAAACTGTGTGTGTAAATAAAAACAAGGCAAATTGTATATATGTATTTCGGCCTTGTATTTCATTTTGAAAAAATAAGATCTACATACATCCAACCGTAAGTTGAGATTCCAATTTTCATGCATCTTTTTCACAACAAACAGTAAGCAGAAGAAGGTTGACAACTATGTTTTAGCTGGTACTCGAGTAGGACATGTTTTCTCAATTAGTTCTGTCGTCACCCAATCTCATCCCTTGAAGCTCCTCAGCTACAAAATATGCATCCACGTACGTTCTTACGTACTACGCGGCGTCTGCTCAACATCAGACACGGAGACACAACAAAAAACTAGAGCAAATTACTTAGAAAGGACACAAATTCATTGTATTTATTATCCATACCTATTTTTCGTAAATGTCGTCCAAAAAATATTTAAAAAAATCAACTTCTAGATCGACATTAATCTCGTGAGAGTCAATCCAAAAAAAATAACAACAACAAGTTTACTGTTGCTGTTGCATTGGAGATGCCGTCATGGAGGAGGACGTAAAGTGCAAACCATCGCCTCGTCCTCCTCTCTCTCTCGGTTGGCAAAGAGCCCTCTGCGTCACATCACCCAAGCAAATTAGTTAATGACACATTACACCACACAATGCATTTCTCATTCATTACGACGAACGCCAGGCCATCAGCCCAAGAAACCATCCCGGGTGAGACAGAATGCATTTCCTTCAAATTTATTGTAACTACATCACTTCCCCAAGAAGAAGAAGAAGTCGACGAAGGAGAAGAAGGAAATCTTTATAATGCTTCATTCCATAAAATATGCATCCACCAACCAACCAACCAACCACTGTACATTGAGTGAGTGAGTGAGCATCCCTCTGTATCCAAGCCAAATTAGCTGCCAAATTTATTTCCTGCTCTCCTACCGCTCATTTCATCCAGAAATACCGAATTGAAATTAAAATACCTACAAATCAGTAAATTGTAAGAGGGTGAGGATAGCTTGACTCGATTAAATTTTGGACAACAAGATCAAACCTCGTGATAACTAGTCTACAATTTGGATTCTTAACGTACAAGAGGAGCCAGCCAGGCTAAATGTGTACGCGGCCAGAGATTCCTTAGCCTTGTTATCAATCCCAATAATAATTAGCTTGTTAATCTAATTTGTGAGTCGGATCAAGTCAAACATGTATGTGAGACTCTTCTTTTAGATGCTTCCATGCTGTAAATTCCCTCCCAATAAAACCCGTTATTTATCGTAATAAACTAAATGAGACGATAAATTTATCCGGATTGTAGTTCGGAGGGAAATTAGCGAATAAAATAAAATCCAGATTCCTCCATTCCATTCAATTGTTCAATTCCCAGTCTCTCTCTTTCTATCAGGCTCGATTAGTTTTAGATTTACTTATTGCCCCATTAAAAAGCATCTCTCCAACTTATCGAGTTAGTAAAACGCCTCTGTGCGACGATCCAATCACAAATTAGAGTTACACAAGTCCAATCCAATCCCAATTCAATATATTAAGTGAACGAGAGAGAGAGCCGTTATGCATTCTTGCTTGCTCGGTGACACACAAGACTTGAAATGGAATTAGTCCGAGTCAAGTCAAGTGTCGTTTACAGCTTTCACCAAATTACTGCCTATATCCTCCTCTCCACGAGAATACATAACAACATGGACCACTTTCTGCCTGTACTGTCTCTTATTTATTTACTGCTCCTCCTAAACGACTCCCATCCCAAGCTCCACCAAAATAAGTCCGAGGAGCTAATTAATTAATGGGATGTGAAATTTGTACTCTGCACGTTACGTACTCCACACTTTAGTCATGGGGAAAGTTGGACAAGTTTTTGACTTTTCGCTCCGTCAGAGCAAATATGTACGTACGATTTCATATGTTGTTGTGTGGGAATTTCATTGTGGAAAGATCACAAAGTTTGCCCAACCTGAAGTGCGCTAAGGCAACAAAAGAGTTATTTTTTATTCGGCTGCTCCGACCCGACCGACCCCCATGTGAGAATGGAGAATAAAATGTGGAAAAAGTAGGAGGAAAACACAACAGCACATCCGCCGGGGAAGGAGAGAGTCAAGTCAAGTGAGGCGTGGAATAAGTGAAAGTTGTTGTGCAAGAGGAAATATATGGTATGAAGTGAAAGGACATGGTCTGCTCGTGTAACGCAATGTAGGGCTACACCAAGGAAGGAGCCGTTCTTTCCCATGGGGAATACGGGACAAATCGCTCCTGATCTTTATGGCAAATCCACACTCCGTTCCACCTCCACAAATCTCCCAATAATAATGGAATGGATGGATGGATGAAGAAAGGGGATGCGGGGATAAATAAAGCTACCAGGCCAATCTGCCCACCCAAGTACCAGGCACACACAAACCTAACCTCACCACATACCAAGAAGGATGGACGGGATTTCGTACAAGTTGCCATTTTTAAACGCGGGTCCATCATAAACTAGGGTTCACATTCTTGCAAAGACGCACAATTTGTCTGAACGTTTAAAAATTTGGATTCTTTTGAGTAAGAATTGTTTCACTTTTTGCATTCATTTCTGGAAAAGTATGCATGTCTCAGGCCCCGTGTCGTTCATTTCGTTCCCTTTTGTCCTTGTAAAGTAAGTAAAGAAGTGTAAAGTGTGGACGCTTTTGGTAGAGAAGAACATGAACATAAATCCCGGGATCTTGTTCTTCTCGTGTAGCCTGGTTTTCACTCATGCAGTGGAAGCAAGGTCCCAAGGGTACCGTTCATACACCAACTCCATGCCATTTAACCCAACACATCTCTTTACCCCCCGTGTTATTTACCTTCCACGCAAATTATTTATTTATCGCCTTGGTACAACGTCCCTCGGTGCTGGGGTGGAACACGAGGACATGATCACATCACACCATCGTCAGCATCGTCATCACGATAATGACACGATTACTCCATTACTCTTCATCAAGAAATTAGCAGGGAAGAGCATTTTCCGTGGCAGTGCGCCCCCATTTTTATTTACAACCTTTAACTCCAAGGATTTTCTCTCTTTTTGAAATGATTTTATAAACAGATTTCTGCTCCCTCGAGAAGATTTATCCTTATCAGCTTTCAAATTCAAATTTAATTTACAAGACTTGAACACATATACAAAAGTCAAGAGTTGAAAACAAAGTAAACCAAACAAAAACTGGGAATCAGTCAGAGAGACAGTTGAGTCAAGTACAATGGATTTGAGAGAGGAGGAGATGAGGGAAAGGGGCAAAAACTTTTATTTATTTGTCTTTCCTTCTCCGTTCATTCCTTCCTAACACTTTTTTATATGCAAAGTTTAGTGCTCCATGCTAAATCGAGCTTTCTGTCCGTGTGTGTTAGTATTTTCTAGTATTCCCATTCTCATGAAATTCAATAGAAATTTATAAGGACGGGATTGCTCCAATAAATAAAATGCCCATCCAAAAAATTCCCATACTTCCCGTCAAATAATTTCCTTTCTGGTCTTAGCAATTAATCCACTTGCTTACGCGTGATTGATAATGCGGGACAACCCTCGGCAAATTCTTTGCATTTCTTTGAAAACCCCGAAAACAAATCAACTCTGGGGAGAAAGAAAGGTATCATCGACACGGCGTGACTGATGCACATGCATATTTTCCACAAAAAAGTTGCAGACGTTGTAAAGTTTTGCGTAGAAACATCAAAGCATTCCATTAGATTTACAAACACAGTTAAATTTATCGGTATTCTCGTAAATAAGGCACAAATGGTTTTGGGTGGGACTTTTGCTTACTCTTTATTTATGTGGGTGCGTGTATCCGTATAGGAGAGAGAGTGGGAAAAGGGAGGCATATCACATGCACATATGCACATAGATCAGCCCAACATGTAGCATGTATCTCAATGTGAGGAGAAACCCTCTTAAAAAAATTCAAAAAGTGCCCGACTTGTTCCAACCGACCTCCATAAAAAATGGTGGCTTATACTTGGTTGTTGGTTGGTGTGAGTGAGTGTGAATGCGAAATCGGACTAAAATTCGAGCATAAGTGGTAGCGGAGAAACCGAGGCGAGGGAAGATAAAAAGGCTAATTTTAGAGCTGGGCTTTTTAACTTGGAACCTCATAACCCATTACACATTAGTCAAAAAGATTACACCAAGAAACGCTTTGACTTTTAACTCGGGAACAAATCATGTTCTACTCGAAATTCAATTGGAACCGACAACCTACAAATATTACGAGAGACCAGCATATCATATCTGCAAAATGATTCACATTTCTAGTCCTTCATGCATACACCGTGGTGCCCCCACTTTAGCAAGATTCGCAAAATTTTGTACCATTCTCTTCCCAATGCACTGCGTACATACATCATTCGTATCATATCGCCTTGGATAGTGCCATAAGTATAAGTAATGCGGAGTGTCTATTTTTTAATGAATATTTCTTGGCACGATTAAATCTTTCCGGTGTAATATGAGCGTTGACGAGACCGACAAATCTTGCAAGAAGCTCGAATAATCTTGCTGTTTTTAAATGCAATTATTTTTTACAAGGAAAAATGTAAATCCTCATATTCTTTAGCGAAATGTAGGATTTTTCACTTATTATGATGTTAAAGGCGAAGCCAGTTTTCTCATCCTTTCTCTCGCCATGAATTTGTTCCCCTATTTGATTTATGAAGGGTTCATTTAGGTCACTTCATCCCTTTTCCCCGTTGTTTTCTCGCAGGAATGAAATTGTTGCCATTTGTTTCCCATCAAAAAGTGGATGGGGCCGAAGACTGGAATGGAGGGATTGGAATTGACCAGACCAACAGACCTCGTCGTCATCGTCGTCGTGGCCGTGGTGGAGCTCACCAGAGACCAGACTTTTTCCTTTCTCTCGCTTTTTAGATGAGGCTGAGAGAAAGAGAGAAATAAATCCCAAAGCCAATATACAAAATTGACCAGCCATCCGTAAAACTAAACTCAAGCTAATTCCACACTTTACTTGTTTTCTCTTACAACTTAAAATCGCCAAAGTTTTTTCCTCTCTCTCTCTCTCCCTTGAACGAAACAAGGAGCGAGAACCAAACCAATAACCGCGAATGACCATGGACAACCAACTACAATAATATAACAAAGTCGAGCATTATTATATGTTGGGGCGAAGTTTGGGCTGTAGTAGTTTCATCTTTATACTTACTTTCACCACTGACTTTCACCGAAAACCATCAATATCAAGAAGAGAGAAAGAGACCCACATCGTGCCACAAAATAAAACAAAACAGAAGACCACACCAGACCAGATGCCATGTAGCCAAGAGAGAGAGAAGCAGAAAATGGATCAATTCAAAATCCAATCAATCCATTTCCTCGCTAACAAAATAGATATGCCCAGGGTGGGAACAAGTAAACTCTGTTTGTTAGAAAAACAGCGCGACAAATTGCACTTACGACGATTTTTAAAGGATGAAAAATGCAAATGTGTAATAAATAGGAATGGACACAAATTAAATATAAAGTTAAGATGTCACCAATTATTATTGAGGGGAATCGTATACAGGCATCCGGGAAGTCAAAATTGCATTAAGTAGTCACTTGGCTTACCTGAAATTAACAAAAATTATAATTATTAATAAATACTTCTTATTAGCACATTGCCCAGTGATTATTGTTCTCCATTCATTTCTCAATCAAATCATGTAATGCGATCCTTGTAAAAATAGTGCACATGGAAAATATTGGTACAAAAAAGTTACACAAATGACCCCGCTGCTACAATGAAGATCAAGTCACAAAATCCAGTCGGGTTCACTTTCTCTTTTCCTTTTCTTCCTCTTGTGCTTCAATTCGAGAGAGAGAAAAACTCTTGTTGGACTGGACAACATTTGAGAAGAAAGTGGAAGATGGAAAGAGCAAAAAAGTAGGAAAAAAACTATTTTTTCCGTCCTCACTTAGAGTTAGTTAGCTAGTCGACCCAGGGCACTCTGCTGGGTAATCTACTGCTACGTACTTTTCCAGCCTCATGATACAGCATGATGAGTATATGTGCGCCACTTCTCGTCGTGGAGCTGGTCCAGCCAGGGAGGAGAAAAGAGAGAGCAAAAATAAAGTACCACCAAGAGAAAGAAGTCCTCCTCCTCCTTCTTATTATTGTCTTAAGAATCTCCCCGAATCTCGAGGATGAGGAGAGAACAAAGGAAACATAAGTCTTATACGGCATCCAGCAATCACGACACCCTAATTTCCCCTTCCTCTTACGTATAGAAAATACATCCCTCTTTTTAAATTTGTCCCATTTTCCACTAAATTACTAATTACTTACTTCATTTCCAGAATTCTGGGGAACAATTTTGTTGCAATGCTCGTAAAAAACTAGTTTCTCTCTCTCTCTCTCGGCAGTCTCTTAATCTTCATTTTCTTTTTATTTTCCCTCTGATGCCCGTCAACTCTACAGCCACCCGAAGCGACGACGACGACGAGGACGACGAGGAGGAGGACGACGTTAGACTCTCTTTATTTAAGCTACATTACATTACATCACATCACATTACGAGAGGAATTAAGGCTTCGTGGACCCTCTCTCACTCTCTTCTGGTATAAAACAATAAACTCTTTTTTCTATCTCTCTCTCTCTGCTCCCTTCTATTTTATCCTGACTTTTTTCTTGTTATGTTTAAACCCATTTCAGCTTTATTTTCTTTCTTCTCACTCAACTCAGTCAGTCCAAGCAGAAGAAGTCGACGGAGAAGAAAGGACAAAAAGTAAGGACGACGACGACGGGGGAAAGATAAAACACTTAAAAAATCAACAGTTCTACTCAACGAGTCATTTTAGAGAGAAAAGAGACGAAAAGTACAAACAATTCTCATCTTGGTATTAGTATTTGTTGGCAAGATTAAAAGGATGCACCCCTTAATCTGCGTCACTTTGAGAGTATTGTAATCTTGTTAAAAATCCTAGAAAGGCAGACATGCATAAGTCTCAAGAGAATAAAAAATATGTAATTTTTAAACATAATCTAGATTATAAATTATGCTGGTATTTTATGAGTGAGTAATAATGAAATTTCGCCGTCTTTTTTGTGCGATACATACTCACGTGAACCATTTCCTTCAAGACATGATTATTATTCACTTTATTAGGTGTACATGGCTTGTCTGTATGTATGCACGACTAGAAAAAGGTTACCCTTCATCTTTTGGCATTAGTGAAGGAATGATGATCTCATTTTTATTTCATTTCTCTTCTTATGCAGAATGATATCTGAAACCGATTTCCACTCCATTCTTCTTTTTTCTACTTTTTTACGATGAGGATATTTACAAGAGCCCGACCCTTCTTATCCTCTTCACTACTTCCTCCCCGTCCTGGCAAATAGAATAATAACACAATATCATTCGCCGTTACTTGTTCTCACAAAAAATGAGACTGGAGAAATATTGCTGGCATTCAAAAGTCTCCCAGCCAAACAATCCACGCAATCATGAAGAGTTGAATAATATACTCATTTTTTGCATCGCGATGTGTAGTTTACGTATGTACAACTAGACAAAGGAAATGAAAAGAAATGTGTAAGAAGACAGAGAGAGAAGTATCAAGTTTAATAACAAAAAAAGAGAGGGAGAGAATCATAATGATTTGATGAGGATGAGAACATTTGAATGGAAGTACTAATAAAAAATGTCGCTCAATTCGTAACTCAAAATGAATATTGTTCTCAATTTGTTACATCTGGATTTTGGAAGGAAAAGGTAGAGTACTAGGAATTTGAATGTATGTACAAATAAACAAATTGTTTCGTAAAGATCAAACGTAACTCGTGTAATAAAATTTAAAAATAAGTAAATTCCATTACAAAAAAATCCTTGATTCGTCAGAAAATAAGAAAATAGAAGAATTCATCCGTGAATTTCGTTCCTCAATTTCTTTCTTTTTTTACACTGCTCACTCCTTCTTAATCGGAGTGTCACATGCAATTGTGCTTTTTGACTTCTTTTGTTATTCTCTGATGATCCGAGAAAGAGGAAAAAAGAGAGAGAAAAAAGAGAAAGCGACGACGAGATTTGCCAATTTCTTCACTGATCTTTTCCTGTCAACCAAGAACAGCTCGACGACTTTTACCACCACCACCACCACCCAATTGTCATGGCTTTTATAAAGCAGCACATTTTCATAAATTATGCATGAGACACTTGAGCCCCACCAAGAACCAGCCACTCAATTGAGTCAAGTAGTCGAGAGCCATTGACAAATAATCGTGAAATCGAGATGAAAACACGGATTTTTGTACAAGAAAAGCGAATTAAATTAACCTTCCAGCGCAGAGATGAATTTCGAATCCGTCCTACGTCGTCGCTGTCCTTTTGCTGCTTTCTCATCAACAGCAATCATAAACAGGGTACAGGCTAGTGAGAAGAATATAAATTTAAGGAGCAAGACGAATAATTTAGGCGACTAAAAGTAAACTGGAGAATGTTGTCTCTCTCTCGTTTTCGTAAAAAATATGAGATTTTACTCGTAGTAAAAGGGACTGGGAAATAGTAAAAGTTGTTCAAAATCCAGTGAGCAGAGTAAGAATCGAAGACACAGTGAATCGTCCATTATTAGGGAATAAATGGGGATCGGGATGGGATTTCTCCATCCTGTGACTCGTATACCTATGTCATATGTACGTGGAGAGGGAAAGCCCATCCGGAGAAAGGAAGGAATGGTTGGAGATTGGGCTGAAATGGGTAATAGAATACAGCGGGGATTGAATTTTCTACTCTAATTGGCTCTGTCACTCAAACAAATCGCACTACACTCAGTCACTGGGAATGAATCCACTTCTCTTATTCCACTCTCTTGTTTTACTTCACTTCTTGTCTTTGAAAAGGGATGTAGCACCAGCATCATCATCATCATGACGGATCTGGCCCGACATTAAAATAATTCTCGGAAATAAAACCAGGAAAAAATCGAACCCAAGAAAATCAAAATCTTTCCCTATTCTTAAACATCTTGGTGTTTTTCCGTTTAGCGGAAATTTTGCGTAATGGGCTCATAATATTGGAATGATCCCTGACATGCATGGGAGGAGGAAAGGAAGCTAACTAACTTTGCCCATCATTCCGAGACATCTTCTTCATCTGTGTGAAATCAATGTGCTCTTTTCTACCTCTTTTGTCCCCGAAATCGCTACACTTGAGAATTCAATCCATGGCCAAATTGTGAAATGAGCTTATAGAAATCGTAGTGCGCACTAAACTCGTGCTTCCACTTCCCCTGCCTCACTTTCTCTTTCATTCATTCTAATTTGGAATTGACTCGACTTACTTGACTCGAGACTCCTTTGACTGGGAGAGCTTAAAGGATTAAATGGGAGTGAGATTGTGTAAGTAAGAGGGCTTCTCAGAGAGAGGAAAAGGATGGCAAAGTACGGCAAAGTGCGCTGTAAATGTCTGTAATGGGTGGGTGACTATAACACTAAAATCCACATTACCACCAAACCAAGAAGACTAATCCGACCAAACTTGAATTCATTTCCGTGAATTTGAAAGGAAATACAGTTAAGGAAAGTGAATCGTCTCATTTATTCCGTCCCTGGTGGTGGTGGTGGTGGATGTGTATGCATGCATGGCCGTGCTGACGGATTTAACGGGCAAGGAATCGGATCAACTTTCTCCGTCTCTCTCTCCTCGCACGGAGAAAGTTTAATTGTATGGAAGGGTCATGAGAAGCAAATAAATTGCCACAGTGTTTCTTCTCGCTTTACACAACAATTTGTCCTTTTGGGTGGAAAATAGCTCTTTTTCTTGATATGAAAACAACCATGCGGATGTATTTATGTGTGTATTTATACGTGTGGACATATTTAGACATCAAATGGAGCTGTCTCATGTGAATGTTGACTTGTCGAAAAGCTTTGGTGAATAGGAGGATTTGCATATCGAAAGTTGAATATAATTGTGGATGATGAACAACAAAATCTCTTTGAGGGCTGACCCCATGCCAGGCAGGCCAACATGGTCTCGAGTGAGGACAGTGAATCCTTTGTCTCTGGAGCCAAGCACAGGAGGAGGAGGAGGAGGAGGAGGAGGAGTATGTTATAAAGTGAAGGCAAGTTGAGCTCTTCTAGAGCAGAGTTGATTTGATGGGAAACTAGTAAAAGTAAATGAGGACCATAAAATAAACCCCAAATAGTCAAAACAGTTCTGGTTTTCTTCTCCCCAGGAAAACTTTCTTTATTTGATGAGCAAAGTCAGAAATTAGACTGGAACGATTATTTTATTTTATGTTATGATATGAATGTGTTTAATAGCTCTGCCTGCCTGGCTCCCTCAACTCCGCAAATTCCATATAGCTTGGAAACCAGTGGAGATTTTTAGGTTGCTTCCTTCCACCAGCATCCAAAATAAAAAAATTTAAAATGAGGAAAAATTGCAATAAACCGGTGATAAAAAAGCAAACAGCTTTAAAAATCTTTTTTTTGTGAGAAACTGCTTTGGTGTAAAACTGAAATAAAATTTGCACACTACTCGTAGCTCGTATTTCGTTCCCCTCTGGTCTTTCTATTTTGAGGAGGGTGACATAAAATTTGGGTGTAAATGAGTTGAAAAAAGATCATTATCATTTTAAACAGGGTGAACGTTGCGGAATATTTCGCAATATATTTTTTCACATTTCTTTGCAATTCCTTGTTACGTGTGTTGGACCTGTGTGAATAAACACTATTGTTGTAATTTTACCATCTAGTACTAATATTCACCCCTGGTCTCGTATATGTACATACATAAATAAACCACAATGCATTATTATTGCCTATTTTACGAATCCCCCGAAGTTTGTGTGCTACTTGTTCACTCAACAAAGAGTGAAACTTGCTGCTGAAATAAACACGGGTAAAGTGTAAGCTGGGGCAGTTTTTAAACGTGTGTGTGCATGCAGAAGGGCTCCATCAAGTCCCTTACGATGTGTACTCCACCCTCAAAAGTGATCCCAAGCAGGAGCAATAAGTAACCTGAACCTACCCTCACTAACTAACGACGACTTTAGTGGAGGAGCGACATCAACCCAAGTTTAGGTCCGAATGTTATGCCCCAAACTGATTCTGACTCAGCCAGAGTATGAGACTGTATGTGAAGATAAACCCGTTTTAAAAATGAGGTATTCTATTCTCGATATGCACGGCATTCAACAATTTTGCTGCCCGTTCGACAGCTGGCAGCTGCCAGACGAGAGAGCAAAGTAACCGACCTCAACCACCATCCAATGGACCCTCGGCCTTGGTCCAATCCTGACGCTACTTTACGCTATCCAGTACTCCTATGCTATGGCCCCAATAGGTTACAGCTTTGGAAAACCGGACTGGTTCAAAGGGTGGTGGATGTACGCTACTTATTCCCACTACGGCGTATGCACGTACAATGTAACGTGTTGACCACCAAGGTTCTTGCACTAATTGTAATTTGTAATCACACCTTCCTTATAGCAGTTTGGTTTTGGGTTTTATGGACGCCAAGGTAAAAGGGGAATGGATGCTGAGAGGTTGGAAAGATGGCACACGACCATGCATTCATATTCTCGCATTGTTTAACGATAACGAAGTTCATGCTCCTTCTTTCAGACTTGATTAATGCAAAATTTGTTTGTTTCTTGAATACATAAAATTGTGGACAGAGACGCTACATACATTTTATTTTCACGACTTAGAAATTCGTATTTCACAATGCCACGATCGCATGTATGGAGTCTCCTCCTCCTCTCTCTGATCCTCTCTGTAATCTCTGAATCCATATATTTTTTATCATCCAGTCTACAATCACAATCTATAAAATCTCCGATTTGAATGATTGAGTCAAACGTTTCGCGTCAGATGGTGAAGGATATCGTACAAGCGGATTATGTATTTATATATAAATTTATTCCGGTTTTTACAATGCAAAAATGCACCATTTCCAAAGGAGATTTGATTTTACATACTCGGCAAAGTGAGATTTTATCCAGCCAGGGAAGATTTCTCATGGGGGTGGTGTGCACTTTATTAAAGATTCTGCATAAGACGTTCAGATCTGGCCAATCCGGCCACAAAGCAATTTGAAATTCATACCCATTCAAAATATAATTCAACCTTCAACTCTTCTTCACGATCGAAATCCTCTTCCGATTCGTATTCCAAAAGGACGCACATTTCTGTACCGAGAAGCAGCAGCAGAAGGAGGAAAAACCACCTTGAATGGCAAACCGAGAAGTTGCATGTTTACCACTTAAAGGAGTCGTCCATGGTGAAACCAAACCAAAAAGGAAAGGATTCTCTGAGAGAGAATACCAAAGAGAGCAGATGGTCCGCACACTAGCACAGTTTATGTCAAGATGAAGAAGACTTGTAGGATCATCCACAGCACCAAATGCTTACCAAATTTCATTGTTCTTCTCACTCCAGCATTACATACATACTTCCAATCCAATCTTCCAACACAATTTGACCAGTTTCCATGAAATGATACAATTCAAGATGAAGTTGGTTAATTAACTCGAAGCCTCTCATACGCTAAATCAAAATATGGGGAAAGAATTGAACACAATGAAAAAGTTGACAATTGTTTCAAATTGTTTTTGCATAATCGACAGAAAATGACATGCTGCTCAAAATCAATCTGGTGATTATTTACTCAGAAATATCATATATATTTAGATCTCTCTTCTAGTTTCTTCTAGTGAATTTTACTTTAATTTTACCCAAGAACTTAATGAAACATGACACGACAAAAACAGGCTGGACTTTAGCAACAAAAAAGTAAAACTAGGATATAAAAAATAGCATCCTTTACTTTTACTTTACTGTCTTAAGAACTCATAAGCTTAAACTTAGAAACGAGATCATTAAGGATTTTTTCCTTGGTCCGACTCTTTCACGGTACATTAAGAAATTCATCATTTCTAATTAAAATTTTTCCTTTTTAAACAACAGGCTGGTCCAATAGTTAGGTAAAAAAATGGAAGCATCAAGTAACTGGCTGACGAGGTACATATGCATGTCCGTTCTTGTAAACGGAACAAAGACGACTAGATTTTGGCTGAGAAGCAGTGAGCATGACCACGGACGGAGGAAAATGGATTTCTAAACGGTGGTTTAAACAAAAGGAAGAAAACATATTCCGTTACGTTATGCAACTATGTAAACGACGAAAAGAGAGAGAGAGACATAACACATTCATTTCTTTGGAATTTTGCAAAAAAAAATGTTTTAAAAAAGTTCTATTTCCATCATAATTCTACACCATGCAAGGAACTCGATGCGACAGGGGACAAATTCTCAATGTCTCGTACAAAAGTAACCATGATGTTTGCGATGCTATTTCAACTCTTGTAATTTATTTGGTGACACTTTTAATAAAAGTCATAATAAGCGATGGGCGGCTATAAACTCGCATTTATCTTGACTTTTTTCATCTCACGACCGTTACCCACAACAAGTTTCATATACATACATACATAAATATGCAAATAGTATGCACATGAATCCTATCTATATTAAATATCCACTTGTTTTCACTTGGCCGGTTGTATATACATATCCTCAGTATATTGATTCTCTTATCAGTGGCTGAAATGAAATTATTTCGCTCGATCTCTCGCATGATGATACATATGAGTAATTGCGTGGGTGGGAGACTTTGAGACTAAAATTGCTATTGCAAGATTTCCTTTCTGAGATGGATGATCATCCAAGATTTTTTTTCAAGAAATTCTTGCGCCTTAAAAATTTCCACCCAAGAAATCAATTCTGTCCGATGTGTCGCATAAATCAAAGTATGGAGGACGCGAGTATAATAATCGTGTAAGCATGGCGTAACTGAGCCTGTCAAATTTCGCCGAGAGAGGAGAAAAAACATTTGGCACGGGGAAATGATGGCACACTTAGGAGTACATGACATGAACCGGGAATAAATATTTTGTCGCTTCATTTCCATTTGTACCAGTGACATTTATCTGCCAACTTACAACCAGGACTTGACTCTCCTAACCTTGCCGCTATGATCGACTCATCTACATCCATGTATACAAGCAGATTGGACCCTTTCATAAGTTTAGGTTCATGCAGTGGAAAAATGTTTCTCAAATCCGTTATTTTCAAAATTTCGAACTTGCATTTGTCATGGAAGATGACAACTGTCATTTTGATAAATTAAAGTGATTAAATGCTAAAATCTCGCGTTTTTTGTAAGAAAAAAGACCAAACAACGATCCAGAACCCGATCATGGTTATTTTACTTATTTTTTACAATAATAGAGCGATGATTATGAAAAAATCCGGGGGAAGTTGTTTGAATTTCTTTTTACGTAATGATAATGGGAAAATGGTTAGTGCGAGTCCCGTTTTTTAAAAATTATTCTGTTCATCATTGCATAATCGTGTATATCATAATACAACAGCAAGGCATGTTTAAAGAAGAGAAACGACAGGGCCACAATTGCCTTGATAACATGGCGACGTATTTACATATTTACTACTGCAGCTCTTTTATATAATGACGGGACTGTGACTTGTACTTTATTATTTGCAGGAGTAAATTAGCACATATTCAACCGCGATGATTATCTCGTGTCTTGTTACGTGTATAGAAAAGTAAATCAAGTTAACAACCAGTATCCATCCATGTATACAGGGTTTCTGAAAATGCAGTATTAAGTTCATGCATGCACATAGAGATTTGTAGCCTTGGTCTCGTGTGGGTTAAGTCCACTCCACAGATTTTAAGAAGAAGAACGGCAGATGGTCCAAATTTTCAACACGGCCATGGCCAAATCCACCCAGCACCAGCCGTCAATACCCAACGGAACAAGTAAAGTAATCAAACCACGGGGAGAATGGAATAATAATAATCATAGTAAAAACTTGAACCTGTTGCATGCCTCAAGTTTTATGTGACGATGAGGATGACAACCAATTCCTATTATCGAGATTATTTCGAGACATGATTTTGGCAAAATGTGCCTGAATTCTTTGGAATTCTATGCAATTTATTAGTTAGTTAGGTGTGCCTGTACCTGTGCGGCTGCAGCGAAAATGAGGTCAAACGTGGCTGCCGTGGCGTTGACAAGTCCACCCCCGTGACCGTTATGATGGTGATGATGAAGAAGATGATGGTCGGGAGGGAGGAGGCTGCCACCACCCAAGGGATGATTGAGATGGGGGTGATTCCCACCCCCCAACGGACCAGTGTTATGATGACCATTGCTCATATTGCCGCCATTGTTACTGTTTTGAAGACTATTTCCTAAACTTTGCAAGGCTTGGGTAACATTTTGCTGTACATTTTGTAACTGGTGGAACAACATGGTTTCCTGACTGTCCGGAAGTAGCCCGGGCATCTTGGTGTTAACAGTGGAGGATCCACCGGATGTCGGAGTGGTTGGTGACACTCGAGTAGAAGTCTCCCGAACTAACACCAAGTCCAGATTTCCACCATTGTTATTAACACCACTGCTACTGCTCGTTCTCGTCGTAGTAAATGAAGACGGGTGAGACACTTGCATTTGCATTTGGGCCAAGTTAAACGTTTAATTGGGTTCGACGTATAAAAATTAGAGTTTTGTAATGGCAGGAATTCATTTATAGCTGATTTTTTGAGTTCATATGAATTTACACGGGAAGAAAATCACAACGCTTGTTTTGCCCATGTTTAACTCCAATTTTGTTTATTAATATTTGATATTGCAAAATAACTTTAGATGTATTCGAAACGTGAAGAAATTTTCAGTACTTGGTTTTGTATTTCATTGCACAATCCCACTTCACTTTGTGAATAAATCACATTACGGTAAAAACCAAGCGCTGGATGATACAGACAAAAAACCAAATTGTAGATTTTCTTAATGTACACAAACTAACTCGGATTATTCAAGTAGTTCAACGAATTATTAAATAATTTATGTATATAAAGTAGCTTTAAACCTAGGGAGATAAATTTCCTGTAAAAATGTCCACAGATTGTGTTGATGTTAGGTCACTGCAGTTAACAGAACTGCGGGACTGATGGCTGGAAGGGTTCCATGCTCCTATTTTTTCATCTTTATTTAATTTAACATCTATGTGCGTGTGCATATGTATATAGGAAGAAGAGATGGAGTTTTATAGAACCATATCATGATGCCTCTTCTCCAAACTACTTCATCTATACGTGGGTACATACGTACTTACGTATAGGTGAAGTAAGTGAAATGGAAAGGGGTCGTCGGTTGGCTGGATGTCGGTTATATTGGAGGGTTGGTTGGGGGTACATACGTATCCAGCATTCTAAAGATGCACAAAAGTACCCGTCCCTTAAAAACCCGTCGGCCCAGACCACCTCACTCAACCACCGCATCATATAACAATTTCCACCATCCTTTGTGTCCCTCTAACCTCAACATCCCTGCAGTGTCGGGATGCAATGTGTGTAGATGCAATGCAATGAAAAGTGCGTCCCTATCTGAGAGAGAGTGATTTTAAATGAGATTCTCAAACACAAATAATGTCATCGTTGCCAAATGTCTCGAATTATTCTGCCATCAAGGCTCCGTAGTAGTTATTTCTAAAGACGTTGTATATACCATTTCTCATAGTTTCGTCGTGTTTGGTTGACTCTCTTTCTAAAATAGTGATTTCAAACTTGGTCCGGTGTTTATCTCCATTTTTTTCAGCCTCTGCCCCTCCGACCCAGAGAGATTCGAAACAGTATTTGAATGGAGACGCAAAGTCATTATGGATGGCCTGGCCTATACCTTTGCGTGCTATCGGAGGAAACAAGTTGAATCGGACATGGGCAGGGGTTGGGTTTGGTGGACCCTTTTCAGACTTTTCGACACGAGGACTGCACGCAAAATGCAGCCAGCAAGGTTTTGTTGGGGGAGAGGAAGGGAGCCTTTGAGATGATTATGATTTCATGGCAAGTAAAGTGCACCACGCTACATATTTGCTACTAGGTGTTTCTGTTTGCTACTGCAGATATGTATATATTAGTACTACCAACCAACGACCTATGTATTTATGTACAACCCGATTTTGAGGATTTTTATGGTATAGGCTACACTCGGTTTACGACTGATTCATCATTATCGAATCATGGCGGTGAAATCGTTAGTGGTAGAAAAACAGTGGTTAGAATAGAGCATACATTGGTGCAGTATGTTGAAATATGTAGCATGACAGAGACGCAAAGATCTACTGAAACAATCTAATAACACATACGAATTTTTTGGAAGATCAATTCAATTATTTTCATATCTCAATCGTCATCACCACCACCATCATCATGAAATATGTGCAAATGAAATGCATCGGATTATATAGTTTATATTGGCATCATCATCACTGTTCTGCGAGAAAGCGAAAAAGTGAACATCCCTCGTTCAAAACTGCTCCAGTTCTGTCCATTAAAAATATTCCTACGCTGCTGCTACTACGCCATCATCATCACCCTTTCTCTCCTACGTATTTACGAGATACTTCTAGCACGTTTACCATTTGTTGCGTATGTACGTACATTACTTATTTTTCACCCTTTACAATTCGAATCCTCATCCATAGTCATCATGCCTCGAAAAGTGCAACTTCTTCTACGACGCAGAGCAAGCAAGCCAAAAGGGAAGAAGATGGATTCAATTTGTTTACTTGTTACGTATTTTCCAGGACGAATCAAATTGCAAAAGGAGGAAGGTTGCCCTTGCCAAAAGAGGTTCGGATTTAATATTGCAGTCCTCTCTGCTGAAACAATTCCTTTATTTCCACCTATTTAATTCCAAAAGTAAACTTGTGTACCTTACACGATGCATGGGATGAGGATGACGACAATCTCTGGGTAAACTTGCTTCTCATCCGTCGTCGTCGTCGTATTCATTATTACACAAATTGTAATTATACTTGCCTTCCATGAAAAGTTACTTGGGATGATGATGAGATGACAAAATAAAGCACAAGCGATTCACCCATCCATCCATCACTAAATTAATTCATCTTTCATGACTCTCATCATCTCATATCCAGCAAATCCGGAGGGGTTCTCCAACTCTGTGATTTGCAGAGAAAATCACAGAAAATCACACAACTCGAGCAACTCGGCATCCTTTCAGCCCCGTCAACCAGAAGTAAACTTGACTCCATGAAAATGAAAACTTTCTCTCGGAACTAAAGTTTCGAAAGCAAACTTTCACTTTGAAATTTTGAACTTGTCATATTTCTCACAAACATGAGCTCCACCAGTTTAGGAAGGGTGTGTGTGGGGGGAAGGGCGAGGAGGGGGAGGTAGCTCATCCTCTCTGAGCCAGCTATACTATTCCGTAATGTTATTCCGTAATATTTTACATACATACACATCTACATATGTAACCTTTGCAACCTTTCCAGGAATAGAATTACAACAACGTCAACAAAATGCAGAAGGAAAATTATTATACAAATTTTAGCAAAAAATGCTGTAATATTTTCGCTTGTTATTGTTTCTCGCCCAAAATATCAAGTCACCACAACCTTGAAGTTTGAAAGGTTCTCAAATTTACATATGTAAAATGCCATGTCATTTATTGATGTTTTCTAATAACTCCTCCGAAATTGAGATGAAATTCTATACTTAGAAAAAATAGAATGCAATCCATCATTCAAATTGAACCTCACTCGTTCATTCTTTCTTTCTGCTACCCGAGGACTTTTCATGAGATGCATGCACGTAATATCCTTGTCCTTTATCAACCCGTCCGGCCAGAAAAGCATCTTGGTTTCGTTCTTCTTATTACTATTTATGCCAAAATTTCCCTTTTGCCTAGTGGGAGCCTGGACCTACGAATGTGTGCACATGATACGTGTACACTTTCATCACATCATATTCATATCTGACTGCTTACTTCCTCTGCATTCAATTCAGTCATCCACCTACTTCCGCTTATCCCTTTATCCATCTCTCTCTTTGGCATTCAGAGTAGCACAGCGAGGAGAAGGACAAGGAGTAAATAGATGAATTTTTAAAAAAGGCTGCTGCCCAGCATTATCCTTCCAAGAAATATGAAACTTTTCTCGCTCTCTTGATCTCCTCCCACGACATTCATCCCTCTCTCATAGTCACATACATACATACGTGGTGAGTATGTGAATTGTACGATTTTATAGTGGAGAAGTGCAGTGGCTTCTCGAAACCTGATGTATTTTCCATTCCATCCATTTCATTCAGCTCAACCCGAAAAGGAGAGAGTTTCGAAGAAGGAGATGAGAGTAAAAGGAAGAACGGCGACGGCGATCATCCATCTTCAATTTCTTAAAAAAGAGGACGAGGCGACGACAACTACTGGACTGACAACCAACCAGCAGAAGTGAATTACTCGAAATTGTAATGCACCACAATGGATTAACACAGCCCTTTTCCCTTTATTGGGACTAGAGTAAAAAGTGAAGTGACAAAAAGCGATGATGTAAAATAAAATGGGAACCGGCCGATTTTAGTGGAAAAAGGACACACTTCCGCTCCAGTTTCATTTAAGATGGCTTTCTAAAGAGTTAGTTTATATCGAAATGTATGTATCTCTGTAGTTATTTAGTTGACAAGTTTTTGTAATATAAATTTCAAGCGGTGCTATATTTTAAAATTGAGATAAATGCTGAAACGTATAGGATCTGTAAACCAGTGAATCTTGTTTTAAATTCAGCACGCCGAAAATCGTCCTATATCACATTCCATAAATAACTCGCTATCCGCTCTGAGTATTTAAGAAGGATTAAAGAAAGGTGAATACGATGTGGGTACACGTCGCGTGTCTAACCCTTTGCCACCACTTTTATCAGACTTAATACTCGTCAGATATCTCTGTGAGACGGCCCAATAAAGGGGTTCTTCATGTCCCCATGTTACGAGACAGGAGTGATATCCAGTCTCAACCCCATCTCTCTCCATCCATCCACAAACAATCCAGTTCATGTCGACACTGTGAAATCCCAAAAAATCTTGCATCTCAACCAGTCGGGAGACCAGCCAGGCCGGTTTTTAAACGTCACCACCACCACCACAATCACTAGCCTCCCTCATTATTGTGATGTTAAAACTTATTGTTGCCGAGAGGAACAGGGAGCCAGGAGTACAAGATAACCCCATCCTGCTAACTCCCTGGATGGATGGCAAGATTGTGCTCATGGCATGCTTCATCAGAGAGAAGTGCAAGTTCAGTCTAGTTTTTTTACTTGGATATTTATTTTATCTCTATGTTTGGCTCCCGTCGAAACACCTGCCACTTTTTTAACCGGTGGTCTCGTGGTTTCGTTATTAGGGTGGCGATACTATGTGCTCTGGCACTTGAATTACTACTCGGGCTCACTTGGACTTGTTGACTTTGTCTCATATTTTCACAAGAATTTTGATTGTACTTTCAGCAGTAGGATTTCATCATGGGCATGCATGCATTCTCTGGTGATAAGTAGGAGCAAAGTAATGCTTGGTTTCACTTCACTCTGGTTTTTAAAAACACGACATAATTGAAGAGATGAGTATATGGGAGGAAAGTTGGAGGAGTACAAAAAAAGCCAATGATTCATCGTGAGCTTCTCAAGGTGTACTCATATCCGTGAGAATTCTCAGTTGTAAATATGCAATAAGTGAGTGAGTAACAAACAACAAAAGCAGATGCTCTATGGTGAAATCATCATCGTTTATTAACCCGGTACCGTTTGCAGGTTTGAGTACATAATTGTGCTGAAACGGCCGCATTTTAATCGGACCAAAAATGAATTAGCAGAAATTGTAATCAATCCAATTTTAATACGAGTATGCCATGACAAGGAAGAAAAAAATAACAAAATATTAAATTTGACAAACCAAGACAGGAATGAAGCATAGAAAAATACAGCAAATATCTGTTATCAAAGTGTCAATCTTTTTATCAGATTCAGTCATTTATTTTTCTGATTATTGCATGCAAATCACTGATTTACATTTTGTGGTGCTTGTCTTTGTGTCTGGTCAATCATGCTATTTTCAACCTTCGTGACAATAACTCAAGTGGATAAACGAGATTTATTCCCCATTGTGTCAGAAACCACATCATGAAATCAGTAGAAATTTCCATTCACGAGTAAAAGTCAAAACAATTGGGATTACAAACATGTAATATCGCATGATGACAGCTTTTATTTTCAGCAGTTGTTACATTTGCATGACATGATATCACCCGTCCCTCACTTATCTTAGAAACCTGAATAATATTTTGGAAATAAATCCGTGCTTTACAAAATACATATTTTTCTGTATAAATGTCCTCGCAAATTCGACTCCACGTGTAGCTAAGGCTTATGTAAAGGATTCGTTTGCAAATCCAGTTTGCAAAAGGAGAAGTAAAAAACAGGTGAATACCAGAGTTAACAACATGATCTGATTGTTTGTTGCCATATTTGGATGTAATTATTTATCTCGTCTGATGTATGTGGGGTGGAGGAGAGCATGTTGACAGTACGTGTCACCGCATGAAAACTTTCCTAACCAAACGTGAACGGAATTAGGGAAGAAACTGCAAACTTGTACACATTATTATCAAGCATTGCATACATTCTCGGATGATACACACTCGGATAAGGGTTTAAAAAACCGTTAAATGTAATTGGCTCGCTGTAATGTGAGGAACAATAAAATAAAACCTAAAATGGAAGTCCATGCATGTGACGAGGACGTGGTAAAGGAATTCAGTTCCTTGCAAATATGTCTTATCCTTGGCAAAAATCTTTAGGTGTCAGTTTTTGGAAAATGTCAAATTTTTGAGGCTATTTAAACTAGTAGGCATACAAGTTAGGTAAACTATTATAATCGGTTAGTCATATTTACATGCACAATTATGCACACAAAAATTAAATTTGTATAAATATACATACATACAAATAGAAAACTTGTCCGTCATCTTGATTTGATTTGGATATCCAAAAATAGCTCAAATCTTGTCTGCAATCTTGAATAGCAAATTATGAAATTTCCGTGAAATAAAAATTCATAAGTTTTATGCAAAGATTTAAGCAAATTAAACCATAACGGACAACGAGATCTTATCTGAAGTTGTCACCAGTGTATATTACATAGCGTCTCTTTCACTTTTGACATGAATAATCCTCCTGGAATTTTTTAAACGATAGATATTTTCGATTTTTTAAACTATGCACGAAATTCTGGATGATTTTTTTATCCTCGAGGCAGGAAGGCGGGGGACTGCTTTCCATCAAATATTATTCTACCTTGTCCTCCCGTTTTATCCGAGCCACTGAATCCATATTAAAATAAAGGCATGATCCGTTATGAGATTTCACCCGTGTCGGTGGTGCCGAGTATAAAATGACATGGCACGATTTCATCTGTGAAAGCAAATAAGTGACATTTTCTTCCGTCTCTCTCTGGCCAGTCAGCCAACCAAAACTACGACTATGCATACATACATCTCTCTGTCTCTATATATATGAAACCATGTATCTCTCTCTCTCTTTAAACCCAGTGACAACCCAAGCAAACCACGAAACCCAAGGACAAAATCCCTACAAACCTCCCGAAATTGTAAACCAACCCGAGTTTTGATATTTGGCTTTGGCTTTGTGAGGAGTAGAACAAAATTTCGGATCTTCCCTATAATAATGCCGCCGTCATATTACTCGCTTGTTCCGTTTTGGTGGGTGAGAACGAGGAAATTTCAACACGTTCTCGGCAAATCTACAAATCCAGAAATGCATCGAATACAAACTAGGAGCGGATACTGAGATGGATACAACATGCATCAGCCAGAATACGTAAAACTAGAAACTGAACAAGTCAGCCAGGAGTATCGCGTTGGTCTTCTGAGGATGAGATGCATACAAGTTATTAAAAGGGGTGGTCCACAAACCATTACAAATATTGCCCAGCACGACGACTTCAAAGTTTCTGGATGATAAGAGTCTCCATGTTATCCGAATAGAGATTCGCACCATGCCCCAAAATGAATACCCACTTTCTCCGTACTTTCTCCACAACAAAGATTCCACGCAAGCACACTTTTACACACTTCCATGTGGTTTCATATCCGAAAAAGGGATGCAATTTTGTTGAGAGAAATATTCAAAATAAAATAAAACGTGGGGTGCTTCATGGTGGGTGGTGATGGTGTATTCTACTTTGCAGAGTTTCATGTTCGGTGTGCGGTGAATATTATATTATTTCATCCCAATTCACTCTTATTATTTGGTAAGGCGGCCTATATCCATGTGCGGAATATGTGGTGAGATATGCTCGTAGCGAATCGTGGAAGGCAGGAGGATCGGAGGATATATAAGTGGAAATCGCACCTAAATATAATAATATCTCGGCGAGTATCAAATATCCATATCTGCAACAACACGGCTAAAACTTTCCACACCACAAATATACAAATAGAGGAATAAATGATATTTCACTCGACACCTACGACACGACCATCGAGGAGATCACTTTTTGTTTGTTTTATTCAACTTTATTTAGTTTTGGTCTTTCAAAACGTGCCGTAAAAATTCAGGCGTTCTAAACCCCACTCTGTAAATGTGCTCATGTACATAGTTCTCGCTAATCCGACGCTTTCGGGATTAATGCGTGAAAATTGTCATTGGATAAAATAAAACGTATTTATACGTATTTACGTAGTTTATTTTATCCAATAACAAAATTACATAATAAATATTTACATCCCACCTCTTCTTTCGAGATTTCAGAAAAATGTTCCCAAGAAGGAAATAATTCATGACAGTAAAAAAATAGTAATTAAACGCAAGTAAATACGATATGATGAGGATTATGAATAAGGAGTTGTAGCGAGGGTGGTTACAGCATAAAGTGGATGATGAATGACTTAATTACTAATTTGGCTTTGATAATATACACGTTGAAATTGTGGGCATTGTTTTTTTGGTGTTGAATTATCCGCAATTTAGTCATAACCAATCCAGCCAAGTCATAAAGTCTCTCCAGCCACGACTTATTAAGAGGAATGAGGAAAATGCTGGATTTTATTGCATGATTTACTTTATAGAATCTATTAAGGGCAGTTAAAGTTAATAATATTTCATTCCATGGCGAAATGATGAAATAAGTTATTCTTTATCCTCAACATTGATTAGATGTCTCCATTTTGGACAATGCAATAATTTTTAGCTACGAACGATACAAAATCGATATGCATGAAGTGACATATCCAACTGATACATAAAAATGTACATACGTGCGTTCAGCGTGGACGGATTATGTGATACAAATATTTAAATCCATCTCATTAAAAATATGTATTCAAGTACTTATTTGCATTATGATGATGATGACACATCGATACCAAACCCATAAAATATTACATAGTATCGTATTCCTCTCCTCCTCGTACACCACTAATATTATGCAAATCGACAAATGATATCCTTCTATTACAACAACCTATCAAATTTAACGTGCTAATATTCTCTCCACTGATCCGATTACACACATTTTCATGATAATTTGTTTTCTACTATAATCCATTTTACTACTTCTTCTCCACAAAAATATAGAGCTGATTAATTCGAATTGAAGCGAAATTGAATGTAAAATTTAAATCTTTTTCTCTCCCGATTGCAAAATGGTTTTCTCATATTTAATCAACTCCATTTAACTTTTACATCTCATCTCTCTCTCTCATTGCTTGTCCACTAATTACATTTTCCTTTCCTGCCCAAGAACCCATCTCGAGCAGGGAGTCGTGGCATATGGCACACGTACTCCCTGCAGATTCAAAGAAAAAAGTTAATAAGTGGCACAATGCTAGATGGATGGATGGATACTATTCGTAGCTCTTCTGTACTCATCATCACCCAGAATGAAACCACCACCTTCCCGTTAAATACCAATAACACCCATGCCGCATCATTATCAGTGTCCGTCACGGTGCGATGGTCGTCGTATGCATATAAATAAAGTGTAAAAGGAACCAATAAGTAAACACTTTTGCGTTCGATCTTGTATCCATTCGTCTTGAATCATGAATGCATAGCTCGCCAGCCGACTCATCACGCCACTATCGGCTCGAGAGATGCGATAAATTTTATGCGGATATGACGACGACGACGACGACGACGACGATCGTAAGTAAAAAAGAGTATCCCTAATAACCAGCATGGAAATTGTGGACTGCACACGTATGTAACTGTAATGGGGGATGATGTGCTTTTACCTTACTGTTCTTTTCTGCATGATCCATCCATCCATCCATCTACATCTACACATAGGTCTACTCTACGGCTTTGTGCTAAGTTTATTTAGTGAGTCGAGTTCGTTCCCTTTTATTCTCATCTCATCATTATCATCGTGGTAATGTTTATCCTATTATAAAATGGTTGGTTAGGCTTAGCTCGAGCTGAAGCTGGTGTTGTGATGTAATAAGAATCGGAGTCGCCAGTAAAGCACCAGTAGAAGTTCAACTTTATATATTTTACTTTGTGCGGTAGCCTCAAGGCAGCAGGTGCTGCTGTTTAGCTTGATTTACTTGTTCAGCTTTACTTACAAACAACGCTAAGTACGCCGGCCACGACGACCACGACGACGACGATAACGACGACGAGGGGCAGATAAGTATTGGGTCAGACGCGTATTTAGCGGAGAGTACGAATGGATGGATGTGGGAGACGGGTGGGTTTGCTTTTTAAATGAAAACTTGTGTGCGAAAGTTTGGTCAAATGTGATTTTTTTTAAGTGTCATGAACATGTAGAGCGATGAGAGAAGCTCATCTCTAAAAGTAGTAAAGTTTAAAAATATTGATAATACGTGATGCATGTATAATAATTTGATGGAGATGGACAGAGTGACAGCTTGGTAAAAACAAGTAAATACTGATATAGCTCGAATCAAAATCATGTTGATGATAAGAATGAAATGAATGTTGCGAAATATCCACAAGTGCAGTGATGCAGTTCTTCTGACAGCGTCAAAACCAGGGATAAGTGAGTTGGATTATTATAGAGGCTACATATTTGTACATGCATGCAGAAATACAAATAGAACTGCATTATGTGGGCTGCTTTCACTTTGAAAACTTGAAAAGTTATCCCAGGAGTTATGCAATCCGATATTCCCGAAATGAAATTCAGCCATCAAGTCAGTATCATAAATAAATGTAGGTTTCCTCTGTGCAGTATCATGCACCATATTCGCCATAAAATTGGACAAGTGACATAAATTACAGGATAATTCTTCATTTTTTTTATACCAACTAAATATTTTCCACCCACCCAAATGTTGCGAAGGTCAAGGACAAAGCAACCAAGACCGATTTACATATTGAGTGCCTTACTTTTTGAATGGATGGACACGTAATAATGTGTCCTCAGAAGTACAAAAGTGGATAAAACATGAGTGAATGCTTACCCAGTTCTGCTGTTGTCCATCTCCAGGATCTAGGCTGCCCTCCATCCCCTATGAACACAAAAAGAAATATGCATATGTACGTGTGTTTTGCTTAAATAAATAACTCCCAATTCTAAAATGGTAATAATTCCACATAAATTTCCATTTAGTCGTGTTCCTTTCTTCCCATCCCACACGTCACATGGACCCATGGCATCTTAAGTGCTATATAATATGATGTATTATGATATACGGGCCTATGCGATAGTAGTAACAATGGATCGAAGCGTAATGAAATATATGTGAAAATTTTGCATGCTTCTTCTTTTCTGCTTAACTGGAATATTTGAATTTTGCATTCAAATTAAATAAAATTAACGTCAGACTTCTTGCAAGGATCTTACAGGGCTTGTCTGAAACAACGAAATTTATGAATCTTCCTGCTTTCTTGAATTCTTGTTGTTTCATATTGGCATCATTATTTGCATGTCATTCCAAATTTTGGGAGAGACCCATCCCAGACAAATCCTTATAAAGCAAAAATTGAATGATTAACAGCCACGAGTTTAGTCCAGAAAATAACTCATTTCATTCTAATTAAGGTGGATTAGGCGGTTTGGTGGTAGGACGAAAAAAAACTGGAGATTTGTTCTGTCTGTAACGAATTTAGGCATTAAATATTCTGTTATTGCGGCTTCTTTCTTGACGTGTTTTGCTTTGCGGTAGCCACTAATACATAAATAAGTGATTTTAATTTAACCGTTTTGGAGTAATAATTAGTAATTCAATTATTTTGCCCTTGTAAAAATTGTATTTAGATTGTTGGAAATCATCAATTGTGCACTTTCTTTTATTTCCTTAATATATTGAACACCCCATTTCCTGCATAGCACCTGTTAATGCGAATCCATATGGTTTTAAGTGAACAAAGTCTCCATTATTTGTCACAGAAAAAGAGTTGGGAAACAAAAGTTGGATATAATTAAGCTCATATTTTCCCAATTAATTTCTTCCAGCACACAATGGGGAAAATGTTAGGTTTCCTGAGAAAAGCGTACTTTGGTATTCTTGTCTGGAGCAAAAATGGAGACAGCACTTTCACGGTTCCCATTTGTCAGAATCAATCAGCGAAATGGTAATTATTCAACAAATGAAAAATTTTATGGAAAATAATTTTGTGAAAAAAAATTACGGGAATAAAAATAAATTATGCCTTGATTGACAACTAACAACTCCGAACGATTAGTATGTACAGATTAATGTCTGTATTAATATCGAATTGGGTATGGTAACAAAGCTCATAAAGTTACTGATGTTTCCTAATGCATGCAATGTAATTACATATTATGACAATTTCCAGGAATTATTTTTCGAGCAGTTCATACAATCAATTGTATTTTGTATGGCTATTTTTCTTGTTACGTTTCATCCAAAGAAAATGAAGTTTATCTTATTGTTTAAGTTTCTTTGAATTCCTAAATTAATTTATAAAGTTTGGTTTAAAAAAGCCGACCGATTTGCTCAGCCGTGTTTTTCATCCTTTATTCCGTTCAGTCATATGCCATAGCCGACTAATTGAATCTCTTTGTTTTCAGCTTGAAAATAAAACTTTTTGACAAACATAATTGAGGGTTTGACAAAATCCAATGTAAAACAGAAGCATATTGTGAGATACAAAAAATGTGTAGGAGGAGACAAATAAGAAACAACAAAGAAATGCCTTTTCAATAAGAATTTATTTAATACTTACTCAGATACAAGGATGAACATTTGTCGTTTTTTAAGCGGTTACAATTTCAGAAATAATATTCGTTTTCGTGAAACACATTTATTTATTTATTCGAAACCTTGTTTCGGAGAAAATTAAGAATTTCCACAAGCCATAAGCTTGAGGTACATGAATCCTATAAGGTTGGGCATATTAGTGATCTGCATCCTATCATTAACTGCTCATACCACGCAGCTCGTCATATTTATTTATTTATCTTCTCACATTTTGGCAAATATTCTCATAAAATTCAGACTTGCACGCGGAACAAGTATCCCACACAAAAGTGAACTTGCGTTGACATTGAATTACATGCACAAATATTGCAAGAAATGCTCATGTCCCAAACTTTAAAAAATCCAATGACTTTGCTTGATGATCAATAGCACAATTTCATCCGATTTGAAATATATTTCTTTCGTTTAAATATTCATCGCTAATTCAAACCTCGTTTTGTTTAAGTGATATATACATAGTTGAAGATATTTCATTTCGGAAAAGCATTAAATAATGGATTTGGGTACTGTGTCCTAGAATGATTCTCATGAAATATGTCTCCTTATAACAGTACACAATTATTAACGAGCCAATAATAATGAGATGCGCGTTTTCCTCGTCAACTCAACTCAATCCCCGTATCAATATTAACCAATAAGCAATTAAGCAAAACCTTATGACTGATAAATTACGAATTTCGTCATCCTGACCAAATTTCAATTAGGAGAGCTGTGACTTACCTCTTTCTTCCTTTTGACACTTCCTGGCAGCTGAGGATGGGACGACGACGACGACGACGGAATGATCCGCCGCTGCTGTTGGGAGGACGGGAAAGGGTTGTAGAAAGGCGACTCTGGGCCGAAGGAGGACTGGTCATCCACACCACCACCCCCGGCATACGGCGAGGGGGCGTAACCCCCCATCCCGTTGTTGTCCACCCCATAATTCCCCCCCTGCGAGTACGGCCCCTTCTCTACTGAAATCATATGAGAACCCCTTCGTGAGAATAAGATAATATCCAATTGCATCACCAGCGACTTGTGTATTTGCATACATACGTTTGTATGTATGTACATTTGTACATGCATAATTCCATTAATTCCGTTAATAACATTTAACCATTAAATACTTGTCCAGCTAGTATAATTTACTACGGTAATAAACGTTAGTGTTGTTTTTTATGGATGTGTGCCTTGCTTAAAATAGGAGTTGTTATGTGTTGATTTGATTGAAATGACCATGATTCTAACCCAGTAGAATTAATGCAGTTAGCTAAATATTGAAATATTTGAGTAAACCATTTCCTCTCTTTCATTACGGGTGTTTTTAAACATCGTATTATGTAAGACTACAAGTTTCAACTTTTTTGAGACTCACTGTTAAACAAATAGTGTCTTATCAGACTGGTCAGATAAGAAGACTATGTACTACATATGTATGCATCACAAGCATTATTGTTTTATGCATCTCTCCTTTATTTAATTATTTGTCACGATATTAAAAACAATATCATCTAATTCACCAATTCAGAAAAAAACACAATACACTCTTGAACGAATGACGCTCAAAAGTCATCAATAGTTTACTTAATACGTGGGTTATCAAACACGATGATATTGATAATGATAGGTGATAAAGTGATAAGAGGTTATCTAACTGTCACTCCCGTGCTTGCATGCAGATGAGTGCTCCACAAATACAAAGAAAATTAAATGACATTCTTCTATGTACATACATACATTTATAGGACTGTATGTTTTAAAGCTTCAGGTCAGGTGTGTAACTCCAAATCTATGATTTAGTTGAGTCTTGAGTTAATTAATTTTAAGTCATCTAAAAATATTGACTTCTCCTTGAAGGTATGTACTAGTAAGTATTTGTGAACACGGGTAAATAAATGCTTTCTCCAGGAGAAATTCTCCTGCTGCATTCCGAGTTTTGCACCAATTGTTACATGAAAATGTGATGTATGATTTGCAGTATTTGTCAATAATTTATTTTGAGACGATTTGTGCATTTTACTGTGAGTGAGTATGAAAGATATTGACCTTCTCAGATAATCAATTATAAAATTATTAATCCCAAGAATACATAATTCCCCTGAATATGAAGTAGTATGAAGGATTATATTTCTAACGATTTTCACTTGGAAAAAGGTTATGTTAACTAATAAACTACAAAAATTATGGAATTATGGAACCCGTTCTCGAAATGTAAACCAAAACGTGTAATGTAAGGAGTAAATGTACGTTTTACAAATTTTTGACCAAATAGATAATTGTATTTTTCAATAATCACTTACCTTGTGGCTGTTTATTTGCAATCTTGTTAAAACAATTTTGGAACACTTCATAGAGATGCATTGGCTCGTCATCACTCGCAGCCATGATGATAACCAGCTATTTTAATCGCAGGACACTACGTTTTTAACAATGAGTTAATTTCATAAAGACAAAGAAATGAATCCCAGTCGAAGTAGGAACTATTTATTTATTCACCTTGTAACACAAACTGCAACTAACTCAAACTTTAAACCGATGAAACAAATAATTCATAACTAAAACTAAAAATCCAAATTAACAAAATTTTCACCCTTTAAAATCCATAATTTGTGTCCATACTTTAATTCAGTCCTAAAAAACTAAGGTATAAAATTATTTTCTACTGTATAAAAACACTTTCACGGTGGAATTTTGCCACAGAGTTAGAGTTGTAATCTTTTTCACACATTAATTAAAGAATGTTTTACTAAATTAAAATCTCACGTTCCTAAATTTATGCTTTCCTTGCATAACATGTAAAATCTTTCAGCAACTTTTTGTTTTGTGTAATTGTACAATTGGTTTAAATTTTTTCTCGCAGTCCAATTATTCTGAGTAAATACTCGGCTTGCGAGAAGAAAGTAAATTAGCAATCGGACTCTTGTGAGTTGGTGATATTATTATTTTGTGAGTAATGAAATGTAAAATAGTTGTAGTAGGAGGCAGCAGGCCATCGAAGACCAAAAGCAACCAACCAACCAAACCACTGAACTGAACTGATCTCAGTCTTTTGTCCTTTGGCTCCTTGCTAAAGCCAAAAACTCGTATAAAAACTGAGAGCCGAACGAGTTAGTTGCATTTGGCTTAAAGCACAAGGGAGCATCCGGATATCAAATGACGAGAAAAAATTAACTAACGGACGGTCAAAAAGCAAAGGAGAAAATAATAGATTAAATCTGGACAAGGAAAAAAAGTGAAAGCAAAGTGAGAGTTGAAAGACCAAAACGCCAATAATAATTTTTTACAAAAATAGAAATATAAAAATAAATTATAATAATTAATTTACATCGTAAAAATCAACAAATGGCGTTGAAATATGCCCATTGTATTTTAGGGGATGGATTTTACTAAAAAATGCTGCAAACATGGGAGTCTTGCCATGTATGTGAATTCACCAGTGTAGTAAAAAGTCTAAAAGCCTCCACTCTCTTCACAAGAGTGAGCCAAACTACGGGCACTAAGGATAAGCTAAACCGTTTTAGCAGGGTTTACTCTCTTGTAAATAATATGGGAGAGAAAACAAGGGATGTAACGTTGTTGTTATAATGCCCCCAGTTTGCCGACTACTTATCAGAGTAATTGTAATGCATGTCGAATTTAGCTAAATTCTTGTTAAATTCATGAGATATTTCGTATGAAGATCATGAAATCAAAATTATCGTAATTTAATAACAATGCTTTATTTCGATACAGACACGGCTAAACTAGAATTTTGAATGAAAAAATTTCATAGGCTAAAATGTGTGACATGTAAAGTAAGATTAACAGATTTAACCATAGAAGAAGTCTATATTTATGCTAATATAGGAAAAAGCTAAAGGGTATTGAAGTAAGGAACATTAAGTTTATGAATTGGTGGATACGGAATTACTTGGAATTTAGAAACTTTTTTTGCAGGCAAACTACAAGTTAGCTTTGCATAAATATGAAATTCCAGTCGGGTTTCAAGTAGACAAGACAAAAGACATGAGTTAGTCATTAGTAGGAGGTCAAGGATGTGATAAGCTTGACATAGCAAGAAGAACATATGTAGGTTCGATAAATAAGATGACTGATAACCCATTCAAATATCGAAAGAGAACAAGACAAACACAAAATAAATTGTACACACAACAAAGTAAGATTCTTCCTAACGGAAAAACGGATAAGAATCCCTATCCCATAATTTTAGTAGGCTATGACGTAAAATCCTAGATAGATAAATAATAGGAAAGTCATAACTTATTCAAGTTTGAACTGAAACAGACGAGGAAAACAGTTTCAGGAAATTTTCGTTCAGTCCAGTCTAATCCAGTGGATTTGTTAAGCAAACAAGTAATAATAACGTATTGACATATCAACGTCGACTGCGATGTCCTCGAGAACGAGACCTTGATCTTGAACGAGATTTTGACTTTCTTGAGCGGCGATGACGATCCCGGTCCCTGTGGTCTTTCCGGTCTCTCGACGAGTCTTTGCGATGTCGGTGATGATGATCTCGGTCACGGTCACCGCGATGGCGACTCCCTTCATCCTTGGAAGAATTCCTTCGTCTTTTGGTTTCTTCACGACCTCCTCGATCGCGTCCTCGACCGTGACGATCCCTGGATTTTGATCTTGACTTTGATTTAGATCCTGATTTTGAACGGTCTTTCCGAGCAACTCGCTTCGATGTGGAAACGGCATCATCATCGTCCTTTTCTTTACCCGTGATCCCTACATCTGAACCACCACCACCAATGCTCGCAGTTCTGCGAGACAATCCTCTGTGCGCATTTAATGTTTTCAGTTCAGCCTCGATAGCACTCTGCAGCTTTTTTTGATCAACTGATTTATCCTTGTTTCCATCTTCGTCACCCTCGTCGGCACTATCTTCTTCCCAATCCTTCAACCTTTTCTTGAGAAGTTCACGTCTCAAACGAAGTTCAGCCAACACATTTTCGTCTTCTTCCCCAGGTGGTCCTTCATCTTCGTCCCCGTCCCCCTCTGTCGTAACTGCTGGGATGAATGATGATGACACGTTGTGCACTTCCTTGCTGACTTTTGGTGATGGTGGGTCCAAATCAAAGCCAATATTCCCGAGCAGAGCTTTATTAATTGGCAGAATATTTGCAACTTCATCATCATCATCGTCGTCGTCATCATTATTATCCGCGACTTTGTCATCATTCTTGTCTTTTGAATTTAAATTCATGGCCGAAGTGGTATTAGCCTTGTACAAGTGTTGATAATAAACAACTCCATCTCCAGCAGCCTGGAGTTTTGAGGTCAATTCTTCCACAATTTTAGCCGACCTTTCTTCATCCTTGGTTTTTGATTTTGGTTCAGATTCCCTATCCCGAGTGGATGAGGGCATGTCTTCAGATTCTGACTCTCTGAAGCGATTGCGGAGGGATTCTGAAAAGTGTCGACGGGGTTCTACTCCTCTGTTCTCAAGTTCCCTTGGTCGGTGGTCGCGTTCTCTGCCTCCTCCTCCTCCTCCTCGATGATCTGGTTGAGTGGCACGTTCAGGTCGAGACGATGGGCGCACAACCGCTTCTGTTTCTTCGTGGCGTTTTTTCTGTTCTTCTTGTCTTCGACGAAGCTCGTCATCCTTGTCACGTTTTCGTTTTTCGCGTTCCTAATTAAATGATTGAATTCAGTATTCCAGCAATAAATAATGAAACAAATAATTAATTAGACACCTCAAATTCCTTCATGGTAATGGTTTTCCTAGTTTCTGCCTTCCAATGAGGTGGGGTTTTACTTCTGGATCGGCTTGAGAAACGTGGAAAGCACTGAAATGAGGTTACAAGAATTAGGATTACACACAACCCACAATAAGAAAGACGTGTTAAATAAAAATCCTCACAATTCTGCCCCGTCCTTTAATTTTTCTTCCCTCATTGTCAGTAGATCTGGTAGGACCACCGAATCGAGCTCCACGATCACTGCCGTTACGATCACCCCTTCCTCTATCGTCTCTATCGTCTCTCCCTCCACGGTTACGACTTCGACTTCTCGACCTTGATTTACTCGTACTCCTTCGACTCTTCCTTCTATCCTTGCTGGTGTCCTTGTCCTTCTCACCTGTCTTATCCTTGTCATCAGCTTCCTCCAGTTTCCCTCTGCTTAAAAAATGATTTGATGGATCTTTCGGTATTTCATCTGGATCAATGCTTCGTAAAGAAACTAATGGATGCTGAACCTCCCTGTTGAACATTAATTTGTAAGAGTAAACAGCAAAGTTCAATTAAGGCAGTTCATTATGTAAGATGTGTACATATTAATAATGAACATAATATTAACAATAATTATTTACTGGTTTTCGATCACGTCGGCTGTAGTACTGCTTTCCGAAGCTTTTGCTTTACGTTTCTTAGAATCAGACCCGCTTTCAGATAACTCCCCAGAAGACCTTTCTTCATCCTCGACGTCAGATTTTTCCTTTACAGGTTTTTCTTTCTTTGGTTTTTTCTCTGGAAATATGCAAATTCAAAATTTAGTTTTGACATTAGACCAAACTTTGAGCAACTTTTCAAAAGTAACTTGTACAATACTTGAATAAGAAAATTGTCAGTCATTCAGTACCTTTCTTTTTCTTCATTAAAATCAACTCTCCGCAATTAGAAACTCGAACGTCACTTAAAGGTCTAGACTTTCTATCAACTGGCAATCCTTCGACCTGTTTTATAATCTGCTGACCACTAACAACTCTTCCAAAGACAACGTGAATACTGCAAAAACAATGCATGATTAAGAAACACAACCCAAAAATACTCATAAATATGCAGCAGAGCACAGTTAATATAATTTTTGTGGTGTTTACTTACCCATTCAGGTGAGAAGCAGGCTGGGTGAGTCTAGTTTATAAGAAGAGACAAAATACATCGGGTTAACATCGTATCTCAACATCATCATAAATCACCCACCAACACTTGCAAATAAAAGAACAAGAACGAAGTACAATTAGTTACCAATCTCAAGACCCTCATCATTGTCATCAAATCTCCTTCAAGACAAGCCCCGGTATTAATTTTATCATTTGTGGCATAATTAGTTAATTATAATGGATTTTTAAAAGAGAACATGGGTACGACAGAAATCGAATTCTTTAACGAACGCTGACGCCCCTTCCCCCAATCACGGGTTATATGTTTATATTTTTATTTTTATTTAATTTTAACCACAAAATCAACTTACATGAAGAACTGTGATCCATTAGTGTTGGGGCCACGATTCGCCATCGACAGGAGAAATGGTTCATCATGCTTCAGTGCCAAATCTTCATCTACAAGTTAAACCACCCACAAACAAAACAATAATAAGATCGATATGCTCACTTATTTGACTTATTTATTAATACGCAATTAATGTATAACCTTCAAATGTTCCACCGTAGATTGATTCTCCTCCGGTGCCATTAAAATTGGTAAAATCTCCACCTTGGATCCTGTGAAAAATTATGTGTCAAAATTTATAACTAATAAGCACGAAATATAGCGAATGTATTTCTTCGTCAAAGTCTAAAACGTACATAAACTCCTTGATGACCCTATGAAATACGGTTCCCTTGTAGTGGAGTGGCTTTCCCGTGGACTTTCCCACACCACCCTCTCCTGTGCACAGTTGGCGAAAATTGTCGACAGTCTTGGGACATTTATTAGCAAACAGCTCAAAAACTACCCGACCAGCACTAACGCCGCCGATCTCGACATCTATATAAAAAGTAACGCAATTAGTATCCAGAAAAGAAAAGTTATTTATTATATAAATAATGAAATGACGTGACTTAAGTTATTTATTATATAAATAATGAAATGACGTGACTTAAGTTATTTATTATATAAATAATGAAATGACGTGACTTAAGTTATTTATTATATAAATAATGAAATGACGTGACTTTTCTTATTTACTTACCAAAAAAACACCTTGGGTTGATTACCACGTCTATCTCGTCTTCCTCACCGCCCATCTCCTTCTCGTTACTAACTGTCATTTAAATTGACAGCAATTGACAATAATTTTTGGTAATTTATAAAGTATTCAAAATTTTAAATTTAATCAGAATTTCGAAACCGGCCCGCAGTGTTGTGTTACAATCTGCATTTCCTCCAACGCCACACACGATTTGGTTTCCCCTGTCATTCAAGCCCTTTTCCCATCTCAAAAGTCTCAATTTGCCTCAAAAAGTCTCAATCTGCATCCAACCAAGGGTGACGACTTTCACTGCTTTCTTTTCTTTCACACTCTGTTATGAGTACGTTGATAGAAATGCATAATAGAGAAATAAATAGTATGAAATATGTAATCAAGTATGCCACCAAATTTGTTTAATACAATACAATTACTGCCGTTTTATTATATTTCCTATATTTTTATCGTATCGTCAATATTGATTCAGCATAGCGCAACTATGCGATAATAATTTTAAGAGTATTGAGAAACTGATAAGCAATCGTAGTAAGTAGTATAATAATTAAATCAAGAACACTGAAGAAATTTAAGAAAAACGGAATCCGAGACCGAAAGGATTCATGAAAACTGATCTAAATAAGCAATTAAAAAGTTGTAGCAAGATGATACGTATTAATTCTAGTTGTATGAAGTTTCGTTTGATGTATAAACTAAAGAAGATAATATTGGAATAATAATTAATCCTATTTATAAGTTTGTTGACACAAATTCAAATAATTATTAATTTGTTTCAGTAATACTGCGGGATAGAGCATGTATACAATACATTGTAATATTGAAAAGTTTAAATTTCCTTCAAGTTAGCCAAGCAAACTTTCAAAGAGAATAATGGAAACATATATGTAGCTGCTTGGCCTTTGTCAAAAGTGGAAAAAATTAAATTAAATCATAGCTCGGTCATTAAGGTCCGTTCGCTAACATGTGCGCATTAACGTCGGTACTAATCAAGTTGCACGTGCAAGCATGGGAAGTAGGAATTATTAGTATCGAAGAGAGGAGAACAATTTGAAAAAAATAATTGTAACATGATTGCATCTTGAACTTGAGAATTTTCATTTCAGATCCATTTCGTCATATATTCTATTATTATTAGTAATTAAAACTTGGAGATTTTACGTGCATGAAATTAAATAGTTAAATTTTGACTACATTTTCCACCATGTACCTAATTATTTTATACACTGCTTCCCCGTAAATATAATGACCAGCACGTGACCTTATTTTATTATATCTGATTAATATGTTCCCGATCCTAATTCCATGCAGCAGAGCAGTCGTTATTTGTCGCTTTCTTTTCGTCATTAGGGGTCCAAATAGAACGGAATGGGTCACTGGAAGAGGATTTCGAACGAGTTCCCAAACCGAAGTAGTTGCCACCACTACTGTTGAAACTATTATTAAGATTACTAACGTAGGGAAGGGCCATGGGGCTCAAGCTGGCAGTGGAATTTGATGGACTTATCCCACCCCCAACGCCTCCCGAACTACAGAAACTACTGTTGCCATCTCCAAACTCAAAGCTCGGTGTGGAAACAGACGACGTGAAATTGTTATTTCCTCCTCCTTCTCCTCCCCCCAAAGAAGCCAGTCCAGATCGAAATATGCTGGTGAGGGCGACATTGCGACGACTTGGAAGGGCAGATGGTGAGCAACCTGAATTGTAGGTGGTTGCCTCTCCAAATTCGGCTCCATCGAAAGTATAAAATTTGAAATTGTCCGAGATGGACAAGCTGTCGGTGAATGATGATGAGGTAGTGTGTGGCTGAGATAGGGCTGGAGCAGTCTGCATTAGGCGATATAAACGATACGACTGGGTTTGTGGATCATTGTCGCCCAAAAGTATGGTCCCAATTGTGCTAAACAACAGAAATGTTGAAATATATATTTCTGCTACTAGTTGTTGTATCAATATTTTGTATTTATTAATGGCACATACCGAAGACTGGTATAGTCCAATGGTAGAAATCCAATAAGTCTTCTTTCTTCAGGTAAAATGAAATTACAGGTAGTAACGACATCTTCAAGGTCAATATCATGAGTTGTTGCATTAATTAAATTCAAGACTTTGACTAGATTCGACATGTGCGTTTTTTCTCGAAAGAATCTGACTTGTTTCACAGCCTTATCATTCCGGTAGAGACGGACCAGCCAGTCTATCACAAACTTCACTATAATGTAATTAGAAGAAAGAATAACTTAGACTTGAAAAAAAAATATTTACAATGAGTACAAAATAGATAGATATGGATACCATGAACTGTTGAAGCGATTCGTCTATCAGGCGTATTTTTATTATGAGCGAAATAATGATCTCCAAAAATTCCGACAGCTGTGATAGAACAAAAACCCATTTTAAATAAATAAATTAGCAAACCAATTCGAACTACTTTGATAAGAATTCATTGGGAATCATCAACGAGCTCATGAAGTAGTATTTTTGGCTGATGTACATATATGCAGATTGCTTAGCTTCCAATAATTGTTTAAAAGTCACTTACATGCGATTAAAATGGCGTTGAAAATTGCAGCAATAATTTCCAGAATGGCCTCTTCATTTCGCGAGCATTCTCCTTCTTCACTGTATAAAAGTCGCCATTGGGTCCACATTGCGATGCAAAGCATTTGGAACAGAATGCTCGGCTTGATTTGTTGATTGGCCACTAATGGGCTCAACATTGGCACCAAATTGCTTGTGAAACTGGAGGGTAACATATCTTTGCGAAGAACAGAAGAGATCATGAGCAAAAACTGACGAACAAATTCTTGATACTTGTTTGTACCAACGGGCATGCTAAATATGCACATAAACATATTATTCATCAGTAGTCATTATAATTAAAAGTAGCAATATGAAATGAAATTCTGTAAATTTATGTACTTACGCCAGTATCTTGGCCGTTATTGCATCGAAGGCGTGATAAGACTGCAAATGAGGATTGGAAACTGATAACGCTCGTGCATGGTAGAAGAAAGAAGACACAAAATTGTTCATGATAGTGTACTCGTCATTTGCTGGAATGAGCAATTGGGTCACACCCATCTGATGGAAGGAAAAGCCATTCGATGGACAAACTGAAGCAGATTTTTCGTACCTTGTAATAGATGCATTATCATTAATAATTACGTAATTATGCATGCAGACTGACCACATATTTGACAAAAAATGTCTAATAAACTTGACACTTACATTTTGCATGCTTCTGGAAAGCTGCCTTGATATCGCAGTAGATCACCGACATGAAGTAGACAATTTTGAATAATAAAGTACACAGAAGCCTTGGATGGACTCACCTTACAAACGGGAATATCAACTTATTGGACTGAAGGATATTTGCATTTTAACATTTATTCACTTACTAGTGGACTTTGCGATGTCTTTGTGCAGTAGAGTTTGTTGGTTGATGTTGTGTTCCTGAAAATTAATTAATTTATCAGATCAGATTCAGATCTCTCAGATTCATGGGTAAAGAATACTACAAGTATTATAATCGTCATTCTCGCCATACGTGATGAAGGAAATATCGAAATGAACCCCAATATCTTGAATCAGTCCCAAATAAAACCCGACCCCGGACTCAATCATAAAGTGGAACAAAGCCTTATCAGTGCGTCCAAATCGCGTCAATGGGGCCTTGAAACAATCTCCCCACAATCCCAATTCCAACTGACGGGACACTGCATCATCCAAATTGGCCAACAGTAACTTCTTGTACAAGGGCTACATAGCAGTAACAATCGATTAATAATTAAGAATACACAAGTTTATATATATTAATATTTTGAATTAGTCAAATAATATGACATATTTACCTGAAGTTGTGAGCCTATCGTCATAATTGCTTCATTCGTCAATGGTATCTTTGGCACATTCAGCTTTTGTCGCAATTCGTCTAATTGTCTGTGTAACAAAATCATAATATAGCCAGGCAGTTAGCAAAACTACTTTAAAAGTAATTAAACTTAAAACAACGCCCTCACAATAATTAAATTCGCGACTTACGCATGGACTTGGACCAAGTGTGAAATCGCTGTTAAAGATGCCATCTTTGAATGTTTTTCAACTGAAAAAGGATCAAATGGTCACGTTGTGGCGACCGATTTTTCAGCAAGGCAAGATTTCTTTCTACTAATTCTAAATACAAAATAGGGCTACACACTAGTATACAGACAGAGAGATAAAAAAGTGAAGGTTTGATCACTACCACCAGCCAGCAAACACTGCCACTACGTTACGTATGTACAAATGCACTGCTACTGAAGCCATCTCCACGCTATTTAAATCTGATGCAGATTAACAAATTGCAAACTAGCCCAAAATTGTACAATTCAAATTCTAGAAAAATGTCATCATGTGTAGCTTGTTTTGCAAGCAGAGTTTCGAGACAAATTTAAATAGCATCTCCGGTTCCCCATCTTTGTTACATTTCCATAATTTACATATGATTAATTTTTGTAAGCTCATGAAATAGGTTATGCCAGGTTAAATCCGATTATGTGTAGTTGTTAGTTTTAGTAAATTTTGGTAATATATGGTATTGTTTAGTCATTAGTATAAAGCATAACATGGGTAATGAAAGAACGGTAAATAAAATTTACATGTACATGTACTTCAACGATATTTACTTTCGATTTTATTTCTAATATTAATAAAATCACACGAGTATAAATTACAATCGCAAGTTTATGCATTTGCGGTAAAATAGTTATTTATAACAAAATAATGCTACAATAGAATCAGTACAGCAGTAGTACAACGTTGTGAAGGTAAATAAATAAAGGGAGAATGTAAAAAGATCATGATTATCAAAAGTCCGAATCGCAATATAATTTTAAAAAAAGAAGTGAATTATCTATCAATTATTCGGATGATATAAATAGACAGATTTCTACCATCTCTGAATTTTGAGATCGTAACACATTATAGAAAACGAAGAACGTTCGTTTCAAAACTGAGTCAAACAGGAATAGTGATAGAAAATAATGAACACACGAAAGTTATAATTATAGCAACACAAGTTATGGCTCATATTTTGATAATTCGAGGGAGGGAGGACAGTCGTCACATTCCCCAATTGCAGGGGTTTGATTAGTTTCTGGCTCAAGTATGGGTATGGGTGGAGACCCCAACGAGCTAGTTTGACACACAGCTTCGAGGGGAGAGACAACTGGTTCCATATTATTAGCTGGGCTGGTATCATAATTTTGTAATTGTTGAGGAGTCGGGGATGAGGGTGGATTAACAGCAGTTAAAGTTTCTTCTTTTTCTTCAAACAGAAATGAAAGTTCTGATTCAATAGGGTCAGCAGAGATGTTGGGAGTTGCGTTGGATTCGATTGGAGGGGAGACGCTTCTAGTACTTTGTGGGGATTGGCGATTATCCTGGAATGGGCTTGATACCTCATGAGCTGGAGCTTGTCTAATAATTTCTTCTGGCTTATCCTCGCCTGATGTTTGTGACAATTGCGTCCGATTTTCCATTCTATTAGCTGAAGGGGTGGGGTCCGGTTTTCTCATCTCCACGTGTTTCTCACTATTTGAGGCCACAAGATTGTCACCTTCTTGTTGATTTGTTGATAACCCTTCTGTAAATTGAAATAGTTGCGAATTTAAATTAATACAGTATCTCGAATAGTGATAATATTGAACCCAAAATACCTCTCCGATTAATTTCTGCATTTTCATAGAACTCATTATTATGCAATTGTGGCAAGTAGTTGTTTAAAACGTTGGTGTATTGCTTTCCACTCTCCAGTTCCCCTTCAGACTGATGCGGAGAGTTGTTTGACGAGGAAGAAAATGTTGAGATTTCACTGACATCCGTTTCCGAAGTTTGACGACTACTTGGTTTAGCAGAGGAGGGATAAGATGACATTCTTGTTTCGACATTCGCATCTGAGGAATTCTTGTCTCTAAATTCACAAAATAACTCATCTTCAATGGAAGCAAAGTTTTTTCGAGTTTCGACTTGTTGAGCTGTCATCAAGGAAATTATTTCAGTGGAATCTATTCCACAAACAATCGGACCTCCAATTTCAACAGATTGTTGTTGTTGCTGAGAACCAGTTATAAGTATTTCTCTAACGCCATCATTATCATCATCATCATCATTGTCTGGAACGATTCTGTAGTCACAAGAAGGAATTTCTTGAAATGAGAAAGACTGATGATCAGAAAAGATAGCTTCTTGGTTTCTGGTGAGGATGGATGGATGGATGGATTCAATTCCCATTCCATTCTGGTGAATTATTTGTGGTTGTACTTCAGCTTCATCGTCCGAGTCGCTAAGATTAATAACTTCAAGTAAAGGATCCTCGCGACGAGCTTGAGGTACCTTCTTCACTGTACAGTTTTTAGCTAGGTATGTTGTTTTGCTACGTATCCCATCACATGTTAGAGGCTTCGTTTGTGTCGGTAAATTATTTCCATTTGTCGTCGTCGTCGTCGTCGTCTTGGCTTTTTTCGTGGGCCTGCGTTTATTAACGACTGGGGGTGTAAACTCTTCAGCCTCTTCAACTGGACCTTGGAAAATGTTCATGTTATGCGTCAAAACGGGATGAGTTGGCGTAGAAAATACTCTTGGCGGTGGTTGGTTGGTTTTGTTGGTATTATTGGCGATGATAAGGGGAGTGTGATGACTTGTTCTTATATTTATAACTGGAAGGGGAAAATTCAAAGTTCTTAACTCAGACGAAGATGGCATTCTTAATGAACACACCGTGTTAGGGTTGGAAATTATATTAATGAAATTAAGGTCTTGTGGCGGTGGCGTACACTCGACAGGCTTGGTTTGAGAGGAAAGCACAGGTTCAAAAACGTTTCGTTGTGCCTTATTATTCATCTTGGACAGATCCATTTCATCCGGGACGTAATCAGGATCGCTATCTTTATCTTCGTCGGAACTTTCGTCCTCAAAATCATCAAAGTCATCGTCATCTGGACTCTTCCTCCCTTCATCGGCAGGAAGAATGTTCGCACTTTCACCCAAATCCTTCCCCGACATGGAATGTGAGGACGAAGAACTTGATGAAATGCGGCGGCGTCGTTGTGGTCGCTTGGTCCTCTTCCTGGCTACATTTTGTACTTTTCCGTTTGCTTCCTTTCGGATTTTACTATCCAGTACAGTGGCGGGGGAAATTGTAGGTTCTCTTGTCGTTGTCACTACAGCAGCAACCGCTGCCGCAATTGATGCTGAAACTGGGAGCAAGTTCTCTTTTTCTTTGTCCACACGGCGCTTCTTGCAAGTGTTGATAGTCGTGGAGGAGGAAGAATCCCCATTCTGTTGTTGTTGGACAGTCACTTCCTCAGGTTTTCGCTTATTGCTGGATGAGACGATAACCCCATTTATCGTCGGATCCTTGTCAATCGGATGAGCACCATTCAGCTCTGCAATTCTTGTTGGAATCCCACTCTTAAAAACTATTTTGGGCATACTGTGAATTCTTCTGGATCTTTTAACTTCTGTTGTGGCAGTGGAGGAACTTTCCATTATACTTTCCATTACTTTGATTTCTGGCGAGGGCAATGAAGGGGACAAAGAATAATTTGAGGAGGAGCTAGTACTAGGGTGCTTATCTATATATGCCTGCACTTCCTGACGATTCAAATATATTCGGCACTTGAGATTATTCTTGAAGACAATCTTCTGAGGTGTTGGGTCACCTATCACGGAATGGTAGATGACCTTGGTCTGAGATAGGTCCTCTTCTTGCCCCACCGTCTTCTTTTCAAGAGTGTCAACGAGGATCACATCACTACCCTTTTCATTTTTATCCTCTAAAGATATATTAATTTCCTTTTTCTTTTCAACTACGACTTCCTCATCAGACCACGGGGGAAGAGTCGCAATTATTTTATCCAATGCCGGGTCGTCTCCAGTGTCATCGACTATCTTAATTTCTCCGGTGCTATCATCGAGAATTTCTTTTTTCGGTCTTGTTGAAGGAATTGCTACACAATAAAGATTAGTTTGGCTGTGTACGACAATTTTATTGAGTCAAATTAACAAAAAAACGTACCAAGTGGTTTTCCAGAAATACTTTCAGCCGATTGTCGGAAGATGGGATTATAAAGCATTTGCAAATTAACTGTTGTTCTGGGTTTTTCCTTTGGCTTTTCCATTGGTGGTGGAATTTCGGGACCAGAAGTAGGGGCAAGGGTAGCAACAGAAGTTGCTGGGACAGGGGCATCGGTAGCAGCAGGAGTTGCTGGGACAGGGGCAATTTTGATGGCATTGTCTAAAAGCGAAACATCAGACGACTGTGTTGAGGAAGACTCTTGTTGGGAGGTTTGGTCATGTGATGGAGACGGGCTCCTTTTGTCTACGTCCAACGACATCTTTGGTCCAGGTTTCCTCAGTGGGGAATTTACTAAAAGTTTATTGCATTGAATTAAATTACCATAAAGTTATCCCAGACTTATGCGTGTGTATATTGCAAGTCGGTTGTGCTCACCTTTAAATCTATCCACAATAGCGACCAGCTTTTCGAATGAAATACCAGCCAATATCGCTGCTCGTTGCAAAGTAATCTTGCCTTTTCCAAACATTTTAAGTGCAGGCAAAAAGTCTTCGTCGCTCTCCTCCAAACTTCTAGCGTTACGGGCTAGCGAAGCTTCTTCAAATACATAAAAACATTGCAAAATTTTAATTTGCCCTTTCATAACCAATCTCATGACAAACCATGAACTACATATACCTAACAGTTTATCATCAGGATTGCCGTTCGCTAGTAAGTTCCTGTCATTGTAGGGTCCTTGTTTGATGTTCTTACAGTAGAATTGAACTGTAGGAGCAGGAACACCTGTTTTCAACTGTGCACTCTTACAGCTAAAGTTTCTGAAAATAACTAGTCGAATAGCTTCGTGTAAGTCAGCTTCAGAGTATGCCTTCCTTCTCTTGTCTGACGGGACATCCGAGGAGAAAGAGTTTCCTTTAAACGGGCAACAAAGTTTCAATTAATATTTTTTTATATTAAGCAGCCCTTCATTGAGACAAGGGACTAGAGACAGCATAGTGTGCATGTATAACAGTGATTTAATCTATCCCCAATATAATGTATATACGCTTTCATTAGTTTTGTACCTCAGGATATTGATTTGAAAGCTTTGGCATGGATGTACTACGTATTTTTTATCGATACACTAATCAAAATACAATTCAAACCTTCCGCGTCCACATTCATGGCCTCCAATAAATGCGGAGGGATGATGAGTTGACCCTTTTCTCGAATTTTCATGACATGGAGTCTCTTGCACAGAGCACTTCTGCCAATTCCGTTCATTTCTGCAGCATCCTTCATTGTTTTACCCCTTAACATGGCAATGATGGCCCTGTAAATGACACGATCAGGGTAATAGTTGTAGCGTCTTTTGTTGCTGGCGACGTGAGCGGAAGTCGAATACGAAGACGACGACGAAGAATCTTCAGAATCTGTGTATATATTCGCAAAAATATGCACCTGATGTTTCGTCCTTCATATTATTTAATCAAGCATAATTTCTTCTCACCAGACTCATCCAGATATTTTTGTTCCTTCCGACTGGCATTACTAGATGCTAAAAAATTGACCATTATCATTTAAAAAGGTTATCAAGAACATTTATAATAATTACAAACGAGAGAACAGAACCTGAAAATAAAACAGACACTAAAGAACAATACAATAGAATTTATCATTCACGTCAAAGCTTTCAAATCAAAATCGTGACAAAATGAGGAGAAAATAATTCGCAATAAAAAATTAAAATGATGATTTTGCTAGAAACAAAGAAACATGCATGTGTGCATACATATTGTCATAATTAAACAAATCTAATAGTACTAATACTACTAATTAGTAATTCCAGCAAACAAGTATTTCATACCTCTCCTTTTCGAACCTCTTTGAGAAGGAGGGTGGGTGGACGGGGTCGTTCTCGAGTCTACACTACTTCTCCTCCCTGATGATGCAAGGACAGATGACGGAGTCGAAAGTTCGGGTTGAGTCTTGTCTGTCGTGAGTCATAACGAAAACGCATAAATGTATTGCCGTTAACAAATTATTAAATAATTATTACATATTATTAAATTATCAAATGCATCATAGATTTGAGACTTGAAGCTTAACCTTACATTTCTTGTTAACTGGAGGGCATCTAAACGCAGGTGCTGATCGACGCGAAAGCCTTTCCTCTGCTCGATACTTGTCAAATGCAATTTGTTCTTCGGTGAGGTTCTCCCCAGTAACGTTGCACGCTGACAGGAACTCAGGCCATCTGGAAATTTCTGTTAAGAAAGAGAATATTTCAAATCTGGCTACATACATATACGAGAGAAAGTACATTCATACAAGTTGTTAATTATTACCAGACTCAGTTCTCATATCCTTCTTGGCGTTGTCCAAAACTTCTTTCCATTTGTACGTCTCCAGTTCCAAATTAGTCTTCATTCTCTCCGTAGCGTCCTTCAACATGGCTTGATGTTTTATCGTCCTAGACGGACCACGGGATGGCTCAATGCGCTTGCTGTTCAACCCCATTTCCATAATTAAGCCAAATTGGAATTCTGAAACAACATCGTCCTTGAACACCATTTTTCTAAATTTGTCTCGCATCTGAGCAGTAGTGGGGCTTCGATTAGTACGCCTCACATCGTGGTCTCCGGACTGGCCGTTTTCGCGCAATTGTTCAGATTTTAGGCTGAGATACCGGGCTGTAAGATTGATCAGCTCGACTGGAATCTCGTCAGAATTTAACCTGACTGTAGAACTCATCAGATTGAGATTGGAGTACATGTCTACATTCCTCTTCTCTTCAACCGCCATCCAATCAGATTCCTCAACTTCTGGGAGAAGCAAGTCAACCTGAGTCCTGACAGAAATTTGTCTCGCGTCTTCCTGAATGAAGCCACGAGCCAGTTTGGACGCCAGGGCATCTTCATCCTGATTCTGCCATCCCGTTGAAGAGTGGAAAGGAGTCTTCCTCGGAATGTACCGGGTTGGTACTTTCCTCACTGGTTGTGACTCTCCCTTTGTGAAAGAGGAAGGGATGGAATTGCTTGACGGTTTAGGATCAGGAATCCAATTGTATGATCCAGGCATTGGACGTGCCGGGTGACAGAACCGCTCCTCATAGGTTTTCATAATGTTCTTCTGCTGATGACGATTGCGCTGATTCTTGATATCGCACACATTTTTGTTGACGTACTGTTTGATAGTAGCCAACATTTTAGCCAAATCAGCGTTTGTTCCTTCATTTCTTGAATGACTCAAAGACTTGCGTGAGGTTTGTTTTGATGATGATGTTGAAGGACGAGTAAGATGATTAATCGAGGAGTTTTTCATAGCGATTCTTAAATCTGTCTTGAACCCGGGCGGGTGATGATTTCCTTTCCACGATAACTGACCAACTTTCCGATTAATATTGGCAGCATTTTGGATTCGTCTCTTCACAAAATTATTACCTCTAATTTTGCCGTTGTTATTTTTTCTATTAGCAATTCGTTTGGGACACTTGTTGGGGTCGTAGAAACCCCTCTCGAATCCATCGTGATCATCATATTTAACGGGCAGGTGGGCATACTTTTGATAATTGGGATTCACAAACTCTAGTTCTTTCTCTTTCACGAGAAAGTCACTTCCAGCTTTTAAGAGTTGCGTGCAAAGTCTTTTGACTTCGGGCCCTTTTGTAAAGCTACGCAACGCACCCCATCGTGATGTCTGCGAGACGGAGTTTAAATCATCAACCAGAGTTTCGGGAAGTTGGAGGTCTTCTTCTTCTTCTGGAGACGGGTTCTCGAGTTGTGACTTATTTTCCGACTTTCCCGTCTTTGCTGGTCCTTCTGTTGAAAATGATGAAATTGGTGACGGAGGTGTTGAAATTGCATCACTATCATCTGGATTAGAACTGCACGGAGCAGCGTTTGGCGGTGCAGTTCCTATTTGACTAGTAGAAGTAGTAGATGATTCATCATCACTTGGGAACAACTCGTTGAACAGTTTTTCCGTTGGATTGAGAGAAAATGCCGTCAACTTTAATTGTCTGGACATATTTTTAAAGTCTTGAAAGTAGTTGGAAAGGGAGACGAATCGATGAGATAATTTGAAATATTCTTCCTGTAATTTTACAGGGTCTTGAGGAGTGTCTGCACGAAGATTTTCAATCACGTTCATATCTTTGAGTATGGCCTTCAGAAAAGTGTTCACATAATGGCGTCGAGTGTCCTTATTTGCATGATCAAACTATAATTCAATTCATCCCAATTGCATTTTTTAAAACTTGCAAAAGTTGTGAAATAAAATGAAAAATGAAAGAAATCAGTTCAATACCTTCTCTAAAATCACTTCGCTCAGAGCGTAAATATTGTCAGATGTCTTCATCTTCTCGAGAGAGAGATCATCCAGCATTTCTTCCAACCGTTGAACTGGATCCGGATTATTACCAATGCAAATATCCAACCGTAGTGTGACTAACGATTTAATATGTCCCACTTCACAGACACGATCTAGGATGGGGGGTAGGACGAGCGAAATGAGTGGGGGGAGGATATCCTTTGTATTTTCTTGCCAAAGTTTTGGCAGCAATCGTCCTTTTGACCCAGTCGTTGATTTTTGTTTCAGCATGCTTATCACTTCAGAAATGATGGACGGGCTGAGATCAGTCAGTATCTGCACAGGACAAAGAAGTACATATTTACTGATATTATTACATAAATAATATCTATTATTCATGAACTACATGTACAAAATTAATACTTACATTCGTTGCGAATGCGGCTTCCACTTTACTCCAAAGGAGTGCGTAGATTTCCAAGTACTCCAGATAGTTATGGAATGTGAATCGGTAAGGATCGAAATCACTGTTTTCTTCACTGTCGTTTCCCAAAATAAATCTCGTCCTGCCCTTGTAAAGAAGTATGTGCAGAATTTTCGACATAAAAATTGCCGAAGCATCCTTAAGCTTCTTTCCGCGGGCCAAAACTTCCAATCTTGCCTCGAGAAAGATAACGCCTTCATTCTCCCAAAGCGAATCAATTACTGTGTATGTAAAAAACGATGATTGTAAAAAATCTTGTCAATTAAAAGATTCATTTAATTTTTCTAATGAGCAATTTATTAGAGCTCACCTTGGACTGACAACTCTTTTGTGGCAGCATCCTTGAAGGCCGCGTACTCCCAAGGGTCACCACAGATCGAGTTTAGGGCAGAACAAACTTTCTTTAAGTTTGAGTCAATCACGAATTTCTCCACCCCTTGAATGGCGTCAGTGAGTATTGTCTTTGTCGAATTCTCAATTTTGTTCTTATATTTTGCATCCAGCACCGTATACGCAGTGTATCTACAAATAAAATGTAAATTATTTAATGTTTAACTCGTAACAAACTCTAGTTGAATAAATGCGTAACTTTACTTACAATAGCAATTGACGCAAAACATCTTTAACTTCGACTATGGTGTTCTGTTCCAGGCTCGTTTTAACGCTTTGCCAAGCACTAGCAAGATTTTTCACCAACTCAAGATTAACATTCAACTGCTTTTCGCTTTCCAGATGTTCAAGTCCAGGAAGATCCAAGGGTTGCTGTGATTTAATATGATATATTTAATATAGACTTGCATAAACCTGAGGAGTCTAAAATACTATCATCACATACCATACAACCATCATCACGCTTTTCTAATGTGAGATCGCCCATCTTATTGATTGCTTCCTTTGTCTTTAGTAATAATCTTTGTAACAGACTCTCACTTGCCAACTACTGAAAGTCAGTTGGCAAGAAATAATCAGCCATCAGTCTCATCAGCACTCTCCTTGTAGTAAAAAAAATTACTTTATCCTCAGTCGACTGCAATCATACAAACAAATAAATGCAATTTGATTAATAAATATTTGTAATATTCTTATCTCACTTATTAAGTTTAGTTTCATCACGAATGAAATGAAACAATCAACATATTAAAGCAATTATAACTTCTTGCTAAATAATATCTGTTTCTCATACGAAATGATCAATATAGGGCAATATTTGTCAAATTTATTTACCAAAACAAATTTATTTAATCAAGCAAACAACCATAAAGACTCTTACCCTCGTTACAATAAGCCACCGCCTCGTTATGGTTTATTGTATTTTCTTGATTAATTTGCTACTCCATACTGTTAAGAGTTTACTAAGTTGAGGAATATAATATATATTTGTTAAAACACTTGAACAATTAAATATTAAATTTTTAAAATTGTTCATTCATTGTTTTTATTCTCTCGTCACTCGTGAGAAGCTCGTTCAACTCGACATTTGCATCTCCCAGATCAAGCACCGTGCGGTTGGGGAATCCTGAGCCCAGAAACTTGGGAAATTTTCTCACAACTTTCTCCACTTTCTTTTGACATGCACATGAGAAAAACTAGTCAATTAAATGTAGTAAGTAAATATGCGGATACGAGGTATGCGTACTTAATTTGGATAGCGGAACAACCTCTTAATCTCAATAGCAATAAAAATAGGATTTATTATCTCACTGCATGCAATTAAAATTATGGTATTGATTGATGCACGCTTTTACTTTTATTTTCACCTGCTGAACTTCTGATCGGGAAGAACCAAACCGTACTTACTTTCACTAGACTTCTTGGTTAATATTTTATATTTTGCGTATGTACACACATAATAAAAGAGTGATAAACTAACCTAATTACATAATAAATCGAGTCACATTATAATATGAAAGTTATGTATGTATAAGGAATGTCAGGTAGGAAATCTGTTTGCCATGTCCTCCTCATCGTCATCGTTGTTATCTTCTTGTTGTTCTTCTTTGTCCACGGCTTGTTCGTCCTCTTCATCCACGGTGGGGAGCATCTTCCTCGCATCTTGGTTTACACCAGTTCCACCCCCACTTTTAGCCACATTCTCCCATGCTGCATGATCCAATAATTGCTTCGAAATTTGGGGGAATTCCGACTTTCCGATGTTAACTCGAAGTTGGCGAGGCTTCTTTTTGGAGGACATGTCGCGAAAAAATTCTTGGCGGATGATGGCCAATTTGGATTTGAGTTTCATATAACGATTGTAACGACTGCGACGAATGGGTGTTACGCTGTAGCGAGATTCCATATTTTTTCGGTACATTGTTAACAGATTATCGGCCATTTGACGGTGCAGATTCATAAGTCTAACAAGAAAATAGGGGGAGAGTGTGTGTTAATTAATATAATTTTTTCCTCTGCATAAAAAAATGTCATTAAAGTATGAATATTGTCGTATTTACACATTTGCCGTGTGATGACATCGCATTTCGGATTTGTAAAACGAATCCATCCAAAGTGGCGAGAATTGAGCATTGTTCATCTCAACGAGATCATCGTGTCTGAGCAGTTTTAAGAATTGGGAACCTAAATAGTAAAAGTCTGCGTTGGTGGAAACGGTCTGTTTTGCGAGGAGTTGTCGCATGTCCAGCTTTTGACGACGGAAGACGATTTCCTTTTTGAGGGTAATGATTTCTTCGCGTTCGTCTCGCTCCCGAGTCTACGTGCATACAAATGCATACGTATATTTTTTATGCACGCACAACATTGGGGTTGATGGATTTTATGCGATTTATGACAAATACGATACCCTGAATGCTTCCGTAGCTTCGGAGATTTGCATGATAATAATGGCAATGAAAATATTGGAGATTAGAAAGTTTCCGAGAAGTATGCACACTAGACAAAAGACGCGTCCGCTGTGGGTATAGCCAGCTCGTTCAAACTCTTCACTCGTGTCTGTCCACCCGTCCAACTGTACACACAAACAACGTAGGGCTGAAATTCTATTTGGGAATGCTTAACCAAAAAAAGAAGAAGTATAAGTTGCAGAATAATTAACCGTGACGAATGAGAAGAGTCTGAGCATGCCCTTGAGAATGTTTCCCCAGGGGTGGTTGAGCCCTTCGGAGGGGGAGAAGAAGTAGTAGGCAATGATGGCCGTGATGTACATGAGGAGGAAGAGGAGGATGAGGACGGAGAGGACGTGCGTCTTGAGCGTCTCCACCAAAGCAGTGATCAGCACTTGGATTTGAACTGACATTGAGATTCCACGAAGGATTCGAAGCGCTCGGAAAATTACGAGAAGTTTCAAAGCAGGAAGATTGTCCACCTTTGTCCAGACGAGGATTGACTAGGAGTGCAAAATTAAATACATTACTCGTTATTGGTGCATCTAACGCGTCTCATATTTTAAGAAAAGTGTTGCCGAAGAGTTGGAACAGAGTTGAAGATGAGATCGCTTGCACAAGTTGCCAACTTGTGCAAAACTGAATTTTTAAGCAATTTTGAACTCCAAGATAAAAGGGTACTGCAAACTGCATGGTATAAATTGGAACAAAATTGAAAGTTGATAATTTTTGGCCAGCTTGTCTACAGCCCATTTACGGCTTAGTTTGCTCTAAAGATAAAAAAGATGAAATTTTTGTTATATGAAACTTGTACCGTTTCATTCCAAATTTATCTGAGAGTCCAAAAATGCTTAAAAATTCAGTTTTGCACAAGTCACAAGCTGGCCAGTGGCCACTATTTATGGTGCATGGCCAAACTTATCGGCAACACTTAAAAAAGTTGAGCCATGAATGTGCGCACGTTCAAGAGGGAGACTGCTAAGATTGCAAAGTCAAAGAGATTGAATCCGGATGTCCAATACCGATATGGATGCGCATACACTGTGCAAGCACGAGGATTTACAAAATAAGTTACCACTACTTCTTCGTATAACGACTATGATGTATCACCTTTCAGGAGAAATTCTGAAATTATAAGACATGACAGTCTTTAATAAATATGAGACTTGTGAACTAAGCGAACTAAAAGGGTTATTTATTGAAAAGCCTCACCCACAAGGTAGATTGACAAGAAGAGATTATCCAAGATGTCAAACACAACGTGATAAGTTTTCACCTCGCCAGTTTCGACGGCCAGAGACACGGCGTTGACCACGATTGCCACCATGATGAAGGACTTGAAAAAGCTCGACCCCACGAGGGCAACCACGTAGGCGTGGAAGCTCTCGTCACATCGGTAGTGGTGAGGGAACCGCTTTGCTTGTTTCCTGAAAAAGTAATATCCATCCAACCATCTTTTTATATCACGACCCTCTAACTTTAGGTGATAATTATGAAGTGGCGTCAGCCGCTTATTGTGATTGTGTTGTCCGTTTGTCTGTCTGTCCGTAAGCACGATATCTCCAGAACGTTGCAACGTAGTCAAAAGCGGGTATCGTCAATGACGATTCGTCATAGTGCTTCTAATTTTTAGTTCTCATTGTCAGTTCGAGTTTGATAATGGAGGGTTTGGTCCAAAATGAACCTTTCTCATCGTAAAGGAAAGTTCGCCACGAAATCAACACTGTCAATATTTTTGTCCTTTGACGTACACATGGGGACCAGGTCAAAAGTCACCTAATTTTTATGTGGTATCATTATGGCACAGTCCATAAGCTGATAATTCAAAAATCTTAAAATCTTACACTGGCTCCATTGGACAATTTTTGACCCAAATGTTGGAATACTTCCGAGATGGTGCTTTATCTTGCAAGTCTTTATTCTTCTTCTTTATTTCTTCTCGACGTTTCATGTAGTCCGAGTTCTTAATCCTTTCAATCCACGACTTTGGTTTGGGGGATACAAATTGGTCCCGTTTATTGGTCACGAGCCCAGCTAAACGTTCCTCCTCTTCTCGCTCGTGTTGTTTGAGACCTTTCGGGATTCTGTGGAGATCTTCTTCCACTTTCTCAGCAATCTGCGATATGGAGTGAGAGTTAACGTGGGACTCGATGACTCATCTCCTTAGTCGTCAAAATTAGCACGTTGTTAATCATTTCTCGGCTACGAGAACTTATTAAAAAATTCTGGACGACTAATTTGTAGTCAGTATAAGTTGATTCATAGAATGGAGGTGAGGTTTCGACGAGTTCCATATTTCTGAAGCCTTCCTAAACTTCAAATCTTCAAAAATTGTCAAATCTGGCGTGTGTATTTTTACATAAAAAATTGGCAACGACCTGCCTTACGAATTTGTCTGCAGAATTTTAAAATTAATCCCAGACCTAATAAATGATTAAAAATGTGCTAATGTTGACGATTTTGGCAACGAGTCCTACGTCAATTGGAAATTGGAACCCACGATATAAGAGTAATTAAGTAATTGATGACTACCGACCTCTTCCTTAAAAGTAAGATTGGTTCCAATGATGTCCTCCCAAGATGGTTTTTTGAAACGATCCGAATCAGCCACGGTCCCCTGTTCGAGCTCATCGTCATCGTCGCCCTCTCTTTTCATCATCCCCTTCTCATTCTTCGCCAATTTCTCATCCTCCGCCACCATTGCGATTTCAGACGGCAGGGGTTGCGTCAACAGCGCACGTCGCAATGTGGTCGCTGCCCGGTGAACGGTCGACGGTTCCCAATCCTGCTCCAGGGTTGTGGGGAGCTTCCACTTCCATGCTGAACAAAAAAACGCACGACATTGCACCGTTATGATTTTGTGATGCAAATTGTTCACACAACCATTTTTCCGGATTCTGCATTTCCTAAGTGGCGTCATTCGCTGACTGACTATGCATTGTACCGTACAATTTGTACGTTTGTCTGTCTGTCTGTGCGTCTGTCCACCCGTAAGCAGGGTGGACAGACAGTACATGATCTAACGTTTCGCCAATGTGCTTCTAATTTTAATTTTCGGTCGAGTTCGATAATGAGACCAATCGGACCACCCCCCAAACGCGGAGATGTGGTCCAAAAGTAAATTAATTTTCATATGGAGTGCCATTTTAAAGGAAATTTCACCCCGTGATCAACGCTGTCAAGAGTTTTGACCTCCGACCAACCCATGACCGCAAGGACGAGGTTGAAGGTCAAAAATACATAATTTTCATGGGATGTCATTTTACATTTCACTCTGCGACTTCCTTGTTTATGTTCGTTTGGGACGATTTATTGTTTGGACTGTTTGGACTATTTACCTGCAGTCTTCACCTTGAAAAGGTCATCTTTCTCCATGATAGCTTTCAATTCGCTATCCTCAGGTTCCGCCTCACCGCCACTGAACCTGGCGTGTTTGACGAGGGTGGGTCTATTCTTCTGGCCTTGTTTTGTGGGCCGATCCATGTCGTCGTCCTCCTCATCCAGGGGAGCGATTGTGGGTCTGCTGGGGGGCACGATGTCGCCCACTTCGAGCGTGTATCTGTCGAATATTTCAGATTCGTCCACGTCATCTTCGTCCATTGCTCCGTCGTGCTCATGCTCCATGTGCTCCGCTCCCGTCCCTGTCGTCGTGCGACGGGTCTCCACATAATTCGCAATCTCCTACAAACAGAAGTAATTCATGAATAGGTACATTCGTTTGATTGCATACTTCTTTGGAGGTCTCCCAGGGTATGGTTACAGATTGTGACCAAAATAGTGTCAATCGGTCACAAAATGTGACGTTTGGAAAAGACGCTCTCTCACAATACTCAGGTTTAGCGAGATATCTATCTGCATCCAAAGAGGAGAAAATGCTTTTTAAAGTTAACGAATTTTACACTTTCGAAATTTACTGCGGTTTCTCTCCTCTTCGGATGTAAAAACTGCGCATGCATATTTTGCAAATTTCATATTAATTAAATTTGCAATAAATCGGTACTACTTAATTTGGTCAAAGTCGGAGAGCACACGCTGGGAGACCTTCATTGTCATTTATGTATCAAAGGTTTTGATGTACAATTACTTTCATACTTTGATAAAATGGTGGGTATGATGCTCAAACTTTGCATGAATCTGGTCATAGCGCATCAAAATGAGGAATCTTAACCAGCTCGGGAGTCGGCTGAGTTGTTCTCGACTCTCATGCGACACGAAGGTGTTTGGCCGAAAAGATTCAATGACATCCAGTTGACACCCGTAATCGTAGTTGATGGCGATTTCATGCAACATGGCGATTCGCTCGTCCGACAGTGGCTTCGAGTAGGGCTGTTCTGCCAGGGTTTGCGTCTCAACCGCCGAGTTGGGCTTGTACACGTCGTTCGGATCGTTCCTTGGAATCGTGAACATCTCAACAATTTTGGCCTGTCGGTCTTCGTTCATCGCTTTCTGCCACTTGTTGGCAAACATGGCGGTTCCGAAAATCGTGGTGAAGAGGGAGACGCCTTGAGTGTTGGGATTGGTGGCGGAAGGAGGCTGAGGACCCGTTCGAAATGGCGACGGTGACGGCTTAATTATTGGGGAAGGAACGATGACTTTCTTGGCAGCCGGGGCCGTATTATTAGTTGCTGCAACTGGAGCAGAAATGACATTTTTTTGAGGAGGTTGCGACGGTGGAGGTGGTTTCGGAGGAGGTTTTGATTGTTCGGGTGGAGCTGGGGATGGTTTGTTTTGTTGTTGTGCAACCGGGGGTGGTTTACTAGGTCCCCCCACGCCTTTGATGCTCCCCACCCCGGATGGCGGAACACCTTTGCCACGGCCCGTCATTGACAAGTGTTTATTATATCAAAATTTGTTCTTTGTTTGAAGAAAGCGTGATTGTAACGTAAGGTTCCAGGATGAATAATTTAAGCTCGACGGCAGAATTGAGTTTGGGCTCGAATAAAAGAAATACCCAGATACAGGTAATTTGATAAGTTATCAAATTACTGTATCTTTAACAACCCTGACAAATACCTCTACTTCTGTCAAGCTTTAAATCAGGAATAACGCCTGACACGCAATGCAGTGGGTGGGGATTTCAGAAAGAGGGTGGATCCGTGTCGAAAGGTCTCATGTGTGCTACAGTACCCACAATGACGGATGATAAGTGCAGAGAGTCTTATGGGAAAAGTGAGATTTTTGATATAATGCTATGCGTCGGATATTCAGAGGGTGGGGTCGACTCGTGCCAGGTAATTAACTTCATACAACATAACTTTAATGATTAGCATATGTACATGATGATCATGTTTGATTTAAACATAGGGAGACAGTGGCGGAGGATTAGTTTGTGATGGTCGACTCAGGGGGATTGTTAGTTGAGGGTAAGTCGGCACCCTTATTAACATGCTGGATGGATAAAATTGAGTTGAGATAGCTAATTATTGACCTTTCCTTTCTAGCACACGACCTCAATTTCCTGGAGTGTACACAGAAGCCTCACAAAATGGACTCTAAACTGTTTCAAACCCAAACATTTTACAGGACCCAGAGTGCCTCTGAATTTTTTTACTTCTAACTTTCCTTCTTGGAAAAACAATAGTTAGAAATTTTGGACGCTACAATAATTGCTAATTTATTTGATTTGTTGAGTACACAGTTCTTCAATTCCAATGAAAAATGAGTTTTAAAGGAAATAAATTTTCTAATCTTCTCTTGGTTTTTCCCGTTCTCCAATGATTTGGGGTTTGTAATCTGGTTTGCTCGCTTTCGTAAAGAGTTCCCCATACATTGGTAACCGTTGAGTCATCTAAGATCATAGAAATGGAGCACATGCATAAATATTTATGGAACTAACTGTTTTGCACCTGTTGACGACAATTTAGATCTATATTTGATAATTCGTACCCTGAAGCCCCACTTGTCTCGAACTTGCCGACACAAATTCAGATCTAATTCAGCCACCAATAGTCCATCCGAAATCCGCGAAAGACCCTGCGGAAAATTCGCCAATAGAATTCAACCAAATATAATGTATCCTACAGATAATTTCTGGGATATTATATTATTACTGCACTTCGAGACCCATCCGGCCCTGCCACCTGCAACACAATGTTTGATATTTAGAGAAAATTTGGCCGTAGAGTCAAATTATTTGCATACTAAATTATTTATGAAATTATTTACGTAAGAAGATCCGTAGAAATGTCCAAAGTCCTTATGCGCCGGCTTTCCATCGCCTAATTGATTTGTACGTTAGCATAATTTAAGGTATAAAACGTGCAAAATCTGGATTACATATACAATTGATTTGCATGCGTACCTGATGTAAACTCATTCGGAAAGCTCTCCGTTCCAACACGGTTAATCGCACAGGCAAAGTAACTGTTGGCAATGGCTAAAATGGATAAAAAGACGGAATCTTTACATGTTTGCTTTGACAAGTTACTGCATGTGATTATCTGTCCATGCTTAACATAGTTGATGCTTGTTTGGCTATATAACAGGTTACATTGAATTTGTATTTGAGCTTACAATTCGTACACGTATAATTTGTGCATACACACCATTCACACGTTCTTACGAGTACGAGTACTTAATTTGTTATCCCCCCTGCTCCTCCCCCTTCCTCACACAAGCAGGCACAAACCTGCATTTCTGGCCTCTACGCCCCACAAGGGTTCGCTCAGTGCTCCCACAGTTGCCGACGGGTTGAAAACAATTTCCGCATTGTTGAATCCAAACATGGCCCAGTTCAAGGGGTGATGTCCTGGAAGTAATCAGTGAGATTAAGATTCAGTATGAGACAGAAGTGCTGTTTCGTGCTTCTCAATTTTATTTTGCTCACTCCCGTAACAAATGTTGATCCCAATGCGACCAAATGCAGTATCGAAGACGGGATGGCCAAGAGTGGATTCCATGTAATACGTCGACTCGTTAAAATCGCCAACTCGAGGGATGTGATTTTTCCTCGTTTTCCCCAAAACTTGTCCAGAATTAGAAATCACGACCTAGCAGAGAAAAGTGGATAAGCCTCCTAAAGGAGACCTAGAAGGCTTAACTCCATAAGAACGCATAAGCCACATTGAGATCAAAACTGACCAATTCGACGCCAGGGATCCGTTTTCGACCCCTCCCAACTTTCTCACCATATAACCTCTCACTTTTTTTGAGCTTGTGAAACAATCACAAATATAAACTTGTTTCGATTTTGGCGTCCAACCTTTACAATTTACTGCATTTTTGATAAAGTTGAACTCCGAAAACTAAAAAAGGTATAATAAATAATATTTAATTAAAAGAATTTTTTGATTGGATGGCGATGGGTGGGAGGAGTCGAAAACGGATCTCTGTCGTCGCATTGGTCAGTCTGACCCTCAATGTGGCTTATGCGTTCTTATGGAGTTAAACCTTCTATATGAATGTATGTTCAATGACGACCTAGAAGAAGAACACCTTCTCATCTCTACTCGTTAGCCATTTAAATTACTTTTCGTCAATTTTCGAAAAGTTGGAGTTTGTTTTTTGTTAAAATTAATTAGAATTCTCATCTTATTTCAATCTCAGAATAGTATGTATGCATGCATGTTGAGTGCATAAATTACATACTACACTTGCATCAAGATAACCTACACAATAGATAACCTTTCATGGCCTTTATGAAATATTTATGTACACCTCAGACGATTCACTCTGACTTACGGCCGTATTCCAAAGGACATCCCCACCATCTCGCTCAAGGATGGGATTAATGATGACCATGTTGTAACGTTGAGCGAGCTGTTGAAGGAATCGCGTTGTTGGGCCGTCCTCCGCCGGCTCGGCACATTCCACCCACGGAAGTCGCTCTCGAGTGCAGAATGCAAATGGCATGGCTGCATGAATGAAACAAGACAAGTGGAAGAATTTGTTAAAATAAGGCTTTGTAGGATTTATGCTTATGCATTTACAGGGACTTACTCCAGGTTTCTTGAAAGCAAAAGACATTAACGCCAGCCTGAGCGGCAATCGTGACAGCTTTCTCAGCAAGTTTATGTAGGGCCGCACGCTAAAAAAAATGCACTGTTACATCAACGTTCTATGCAGTTCTATGTAGAATTCACTGACCTGTTCTGCGACGGGGGTGGTTGTTGGGAGTGGCAACTTATTTTGGAAGAGACCCACACGTACGATGCGTGGGGGGCGGAGTTGCTCCGAAGCTGCGGAGAATTTGTGCGTCTTCACCTGAATCGAGGACGCGGAGGCCAAGTCTACCGTGGCTGGGGGAATTGTCAACCCACTATTTTTGTGCAGAGTAAATTTTGATTCAGCCAAGATGAGATATGCACATCAATTGTTAATGGAAATATTTTTAACTAAACCTAAGGTTAATGGGCTTACCAGGGTGGGTAGGTTGTCCCATACAAAATGGTCCACACCCTTGCCAGAGCGTCTGGGGGCAGGTTGGATTCCAGGATGGATTCAAGGCTTTCAACTTCTTTGACTTTGTCGGCCATTTTTGTCGCAAGTTTGTCAATTATGTACTCTTTTAGCAAAATTTAAGGATTCTACCCTGTTGAAAGTGTCGACTTTACGAAAGTGGAAATGTGATTTGCCGTGCCTGCTGTTATATACGCACAAACACTATTCAGACGAAAATTTATTAAGTTATGGGATCTGGGTTGGTGATAATAACCAGCATAATTATGCAACGATATATGCATTAAGAGAGTAGGCTCATAAGTAACACAGGATGATGAATGTAGGCATAAATTGGTGACCTTGGCATTGACTCGGACGGACTGGTTGGAAGATTATGAGAAACGAATGCTCAGCCAGATTCTGTGCACATTTTTGTATCCTCGTTTTATAACTTGTAGCAATTTTAATAGTTTTGATGAGGATTGAATTTTACAAACAATAAAAACATGGTCATGATCATGTGCTAACAAGACAGAGTAAATTGTAAGATTGTAAGACAGAGTAGAGAGTTAGTAAGTCTTAAATAATACAAATTACGATTAAAAATTCCCAATTCCAGAGAAGGGATCATCTTGTGGAGGGTTAAATGAATCGTCATCTTCTTCCTGTGTTGGAATGTTAACAAATTTCCATTTGTTAGGTTGTTCTGATAAACCAAACATATTTAACTTGTTGATATCATCGCTGATATCATCGCTTTCTCCGTTAAAAATTTCGTCTACTATTTCATCTTTCACCAAGTCCAGGTCAACCTCAGGATATATTTTGTCCTCAAAGGTTGTTGGAGGACGTTGAGGTGATTTAAAGGTCTTGGCAGACTTTTGAGGGAAAAGTTTTCTAGAATAGAGTTCCTCCAAGGTCCTGACCAGTTCGTCGCAACGTTCTAAAGATAGTATGAGTTCCTTGGATGCTGGCAGTGTAGGCTGAACAGTAGTGGGTCGCCTCATGGATCTTGGAGCAATAAGATTTAATTTTCTGGTTTGTATAGATTTTGGTGGTGCAGATTTCCTATTATTTCTTGTAGAATTATTTGAGCAGTCATCATTTTCGCCACAATTTGATTGGACCAGACGTTGTTCTCCAGCTCTGGTCGACTTGAGAGCTTTATCGAGAGGTTTTTTATTGTGGTCATCAACTTTCGTCTTTTTTCGTTTTGGTTGACGCCTTGAGCTACCAGGATTTTTGTACGATTCTTCAACCGAGTCGGACTCAGACTCGGTTTCTTTCATTGTTGACTTTCTTGGCCTCATAGACCTTAAACGTTTTTTGGTGCAAAGGTCAGGACGATCAGGGTTACTCATTGCTGATGATAATTTGTCTTCTCCTGAGTCCCCTTCTGACCCTTCTCCATACACGGCACAATCTTCATCAATGTTGTCACCCTTATCTTCGTCAGATGAAGAAAATATATCAGCGTCATCATCTTCTGACGAACTGGAACTTAAGTTCGTTTCTTCGTCCTCCTCCTCTGAACATGAATGCTCCTTCTTTTTCCTTGCAGATGAGATTTTCCTCCAGTGGGCAGCCATGATTCGCCATTTTGGCCATTTTTTTTTCTTTCGTTGCCTTGATTTTTTTGCAGGTTCAAAATCTGCCGACGTTTGAACTCCATGCTGGTTGTAAATTGTCTGGATCATTTCCACAACTTCCGTAAGGGTAAGGCAAACTCTATCTTTCTTCTTACGAATTTCACGTATGGACTATAAGACAAAAACACAAATCAAAATATTGGACTTATGGGTACTTTTAAAAGTACATTATAAGAGTATATTCATAAATATTTATGGCTTGCCTTGTTAAAATGGTACTGTTCTATGTGCGTGTTTATAAACTTTGGATTCATTTGAAGTCCACAGTGTTCTAAAGAATATAAAACTTGGGATCATTTATGTGTAATGTATAGAGAATAATAGGATAAAATATATGATGAAATTGTGGGGTACAAACCACAAAATGTTGAAAAATGCGTTGGAAAGTGTTTATTTGTCATGTGAGATTTTAAACCGTCGTCTGTTTTGAAGCTGGACGAGCAAATTTTGCATATGAAGCTATTGGGAACGGTTTCCAACACTTTCTCCAGTAAAATTTCCTGAAACGCGAATAGTACAAATTAATTTGGTAACCAAATTTAGGTTAACTTCATAGGCATGGATAAAGTTGTTCTATTTATTATTACCTCAACATCACCCACCGCCCACAGGTCGCGTGGGTGGGCTTTTCTCGAATGGTCTCTTAAATGATCCATTCGCTGAAAGAGTTTTTTGCAAACTGGGCACTTGAGTCTAGTCAAGTTCTCACGGTGGTGAAATCTGTCGTGCTTGGAAAGATTATTTTTTGTCGTAAATGTACAATTACACTTGGTACAGGCCACTCTTGTAAAGGCATCTTCTTTGTGAGCATCAGCAATGTGGGCATGCAGAAATTCCAACGTTTTGAAATTTTTTAGACATACTTTACAAGTTGAAATCGTGGTTTCTCCATTGGCCGTTTGTAACTTTGTTGTTGAGGACAGTTTTTCGTAATCTTCTGGAACCAGTTCTCGTGGCACAGTTGGTAAAGTTTTTCCTCTCATAACGACCATTTTTTCATTCTTGGGAACGCCGTGGTCTTTATGTATATGAGTGAGATAGTTGACGTGGGAAAAGAATTTTTTGTCGCAAATCTGACAAATTCTAATGTCGTTGTCTCTCTTTATGAAAAGATGATGAGTATGAAATTCTTGTATGGTGAAGTTGGTTCCACAAGTGCAGGGTATGCAATCGGTAGCATTAACATCAGGAGATCCTCTTCGACCAGAAGGCAGGGGCCGAGTCGTTTGATGGGGAAGGATACCATGAGTAGCTTCATTGTGTTGAGAGAGAACATTGGTTCGAGAAAATAGGCGATCGCATGGTACGCAGTATCGCCGCATTAACTTATCAAAAGTTTTATGGGTTTGGTGTACATCGAGGTTAGTAGCTTGGCACATCGGGCATGTTATGCCAGTAGCCTGTTCAGACCGTTGAGCATTTGCTTGTGCCAACTTGGGTTTCTCTTCTATTTCTTGCTCTGCTGTTTCACTTGCATTTTCTTGTGGCGGATTCTAAACAAAAATATTTTTTAAAGATGTCGCATATTTATAAGAGGGCATTAAAAATAAATAAAAGTACCTGTACTTTAACATTCTGCAAATACTTGTACAATTGGTGATTGTGAATCCAATGAAGTCGTAACGAATACAGCGAATAATATGATCGTTTGCAAAGTTCACACTTATAAGGCTCGTGGGAGTAAGTACAGTTGTCTTCCCGATTTTCAGGAACCTGTAAATGCATTGTTACAAAGAATACAAAAATAAGAAATGTGTAGAGATTTTAGTTTAGAGATGTTAGTTTACCGGTGGTTCTTGGGGGTGAAACTCCTTAATGTGAAGCTCAACTGCGTCTTCCGACGTTGCCTTGTATTTACACCAATAACAGATGTGATTACGATCCTTGCACGACTTGAAATGATTATCGCGTAATTCCTCCGTCTGGAATTTTTTATCACAAGCTCGGCAGAGGAAAAACAGTTTGTTCTTAACAGAATTGTCATCCGATTCATCGTGTAATAATGTGTGCCCTTGAGTTTTGTGTTCGTCCAAGAAATTTTGTGCAGAAAACTCCGAGTCACACTCGGCGCAGCGGAACAGATCCTCATTGTTTACTTCAATGGGATTTGGAGGAGATCGAAATGGTTTCTAAACATGGAAGGATAACAGACCGACGTGTGTTCATCCTGAATTTCAAATTGAAAACATGACGTAAATAGTACATTTTTACTCACATCAGGATGAAATAGTTTGACATGGTCCATCCAAAAGTCTTCCATTCTCAAATATATGCCACAGTAGACGCAGCAGTAACGAATTATTTCATGTGTGCTTTTGTAATGATCCATAAGATCTGAATACGTCTTGTAACATTGTTGACAGTGCAGACACCAAAAATCCACCTTATCTGCGATCGCCTTAGGCCGATGTATTCCCATGACCCACTGCAATAGATACATTGAATTACATATCAATTTGTGTCATTTATTGTTTGCTTACAATTAGACTTGCTTGTTTCTCACCGAAGTTTTTAAAACGTCGTAATGCTGACGATTAATATGATTCCTTAAACTGTTCCTTTCAAATTTATAACTATCGCATGCAATAGGGCGACCTTTTGAGAAAGACACTGTCTTTGAAGGATGTTTAAATGGACACTTGTACTGCTTCGCTTCAAAGTGGACACAAAAAATGTGTTGGACTAAATTATCAACTCCCTCCACTTGGCATGTACACTTTGGATCCGGACAGTCCAGTTTTGGAATGGGAGTTGCTGGACGTTTCCTTGTATTTGCTGCCGTGTCGTCTTGGGTAGCTGGTGGAGCTGGAGGATGTTCCGCAGCCACGTGTGACTTTAATGCAGCATCTCCATCCAGTACTTTATCACATTGAGGACACTTTGGTAACAGGGTGGGATAAATTTCAGTCAAGATGGAGTCACGTATTTGTTCAGGATTTCGTTCAAAAGGTGACTCCATTGGGGGAGGAGCAGTAATGGTGGGAGGAGGAGGAGGCTCCATATCCCGATAAGGAGTATTATAAAATTTTCTTCTCTTGTAGTTATTCCAAATATCTCGACGTTGTCCAGGAATGAAGGTCGATGAAGTATTTCTTTCCAACTTTGTCTTGGTCCAACCTTTTGGTCTTCCTCGTTTCTTTTGTTGTGTAGAGGGCGACAGATTCTTAGAGGAATTTGGCTCTTTCTTTGGTGTTTTAGTAGTGGAATAATGTTCTGAAGTTGTTAGTTTCGAAGAAAGCTTGGGTTTTACTTCGATTACTTTCTTTTGGGAGCGACGCTGCTGAGGTGGTGGACACTCCTCCTCACTACTACTTTCATCAGTATAAGTACATATTGGAGATGGAGGCGCAGAAACAGCATCGTGATCATCATCGGTAGCTCGTATGGGAAATTGAGCTTGCAGGTGTGGCATTTCACCGGAGATTTGATTGGTCATTGTACTGGATTGTGCATGGCTCCAATCATACGATTGCTGATTTGATTGGGACGACGAGGCGTGCTGTTGATATTGGAGCTGTCATGAAATGATAAATGTGGAGATTAACAATTATACAGTAGAAGATAATCTAGGCTACTTTATAGACGCCTCCCAACGGATGCTCACAGATTTTGACCAAACTAAAATCTATATAAATCAATCACAAAAGTTGGCAAATTTTACACTATCCAAATTTACTGCAGGTTTTCTCCACTTCGGATTCTAGTATCTCTGCCAAACTTGAACATTAGCAGATCGTGTCTTTTGCAAATTTCATATTAATTAAATTTGTGGTTGATTGACATAATTTGGTCAAAATTTATGCATCCGTTGGAAGACTTGGAAGAATTGCTAGTACTTACCATGTTAATTTGAGAATTTGGTAAAAACTGTACCGAGTAGTTGAGCGGTTGAGAAATGCCCTGCTGCATTTGGATGTTAGGATTCCACTGAATTTGTGAGTTTTGCTGATTGGTCATTTGATTCGTAAACTGGTCAACTAATTGAAGTTGTGGCATATTTTGATACAGATTAAAAGGATTTTGGTGTTGATTTTGAGGCTGTGAAAAATTTGCATATGAGATAGAAGTTTGTTGTGGAATGTTTCCGGTTCGTAATTGCTGCGGTATTCCTTGCAAAGTAGGAAATGATCCATGCTGAGCACTTTGAAAATGTGCAAAATTGAAAGAGTTTTGCTGTTGTTGAGTACCACCATTATTATTTGGAAGATTTAGCTATTCCAAATCAGAAACGAACCATTAATTAGTTAACCTGATTACTGAATTAATTAGAATATTCATAAAATTATGCTTAGATTACAATGTCATTTCGAATTACAGAGTCAATTTCACAAGATCCAAGCGGAACCCATCCGCTATCATCTTGATGGTCATGTGCATCCCCTGAGTCTGCAAACCCGTTGCTGGAATTGGAATATTCTACCTCAATCTCATTACTGTAACAAGGAGGAGTGACGGTGGTGGTGCCAATTGTTTTGCGTGATCTTTGACTTCTGGTAATCCGAGGGGATAAGGAGCGAGGGGGAGGGGTAGCTTTTTTCTGTCTAGGTTTTGGTTTCTGGATTTAATTTAATATACAAGTTCAATTTATTTATTTTCACATATATGACATCATAAACGTAAAAGTATTAAATTTTGTGGTAAAATTACCCTAGCCACATGCACTCGAGTGCCTTTAGAGGCTGTTGTTGGTGATTTTGCGGATCCGATTTCGGGGATTTCTTTACCAGCATTTTCACTATTTTCATTACACGTGGGGTTTGGATGTGTTCCTTCTTCTGCCCTTTTCCTTTCATACGCAAGATATTTCTTTGGTGGCTTCTTCACAGCAGACATTGTTTTCTTATCAAAATATTCCCCTTTGCCCAAAATGACGCCGTATTTTTTCTTAATATAACTTCTTCTAAGCCGTTCATTCTGTTCGATTCGGCGTTCTTCATAAAGTATGGGAGAGTCGTGTAAATTTTTGTAACTGTAGTCTTTGAGTTTTGTAAGTGTGTAAAACCTCTTGAATGACAAATGCTCTTTCACAGCATCACCAAACTTGGTCATAAAGTCAACAAACCTTCGAATATCTTGGAGAGATTGTTCCTCAGAAATAGGTATCCATTCATACTGAGGTAGTTCATTCGCGAGGATACTCTTGGTAACATCTCCCACGTTTTTGGTTGAGGATAGTTGAATCGAATCAGTAATTTGACCAGTAGGAGACACTATTTTTCTTCGAGCCGACAATAGTTCAAAGAGTACGTTTCGATAAGACCTGACTTCTACTCGAACATTAACTGAAACATTGACAGAAATCCAGTAATCAATTCCTTTATAATAGTTTTCGGTGCGAAAAGCGGATTCGAATTTATCTATCGAGATGTTGCCTTCGCCAGGCACGTTAGCAGTAGAATTTAATTTTTCAGCGTCTTTTTTATCTTTTGTCCGCCCTTTCCGCTTGCCAAATTTTGCCTTTGGGATTGGAAGCCCTGTAGCTTCCAAGAGGTCGATGTTCATCTCATATTCGGCTCGCTCCATTTTTATTCGCAGCTTTGCATCTATTTTTTAAATACATGTGTACATAAAAACCGGTGTTTTAAAATACAACAATACAATAATTCCTGTGAGTTTTAGACTTACTTGCCGCATTTATGGCGTTAAGTTCTGCTTTAGTTAGATCCTTGGACAAGATCAATTTTTGTTTCCTTTTCTCCTGTTTCTCCTCTTCCGTTAACTTTTTAACCGCTTCTTTCTGCTGATTGTATTGTTTTATATAGGAAGAGATGCCCTTGTAGAAATTTTCGATTCTAGCTTTCCTTGCAGCTAGTGTTTCCTGGCTAAACATTTCCCTTTTATGAACTAATTCTTTACTTATTTCCTGTAAATTGCGACGTTTTGCTTTGTTTATTGTTTCCATCAAAATATTCCTGTCCTTGTCTGCTTGAGTTCGTTTCTCCCCATCGTCAGGCTTCTCGGAGATCCAACGGTTTCTGGATAACAGGAATTGGTTTTGGAGTTTTTCTAATTTATACTCGTTCGCTGACTGCATAGCACGTTGTTCCCAATCACTAAGCATATTGTCTCGGGCTTCCTTTGAGGGTGCATTAACGATGTCCTGAAATTTGTCAATCGCTTGCGATTTAGCTGATCTTGTTACTTCTTCAGTTCCTTTTTCATCACTTTGGCCAGCCTTGTTTCTATTTCCTCCTTGTTCATCAGTGATTACTCGAGCAATCCAGTCTGTGACCTCGGTCTGGTATTGCCTATTATCAGTTGTTTCATCATCACCACCACCTTCATCACGTTCTTCTGCTTCTATTTTTATTTGAACTTGATTGAAACAATTCATAATCGCGTCTTCATCAGGGTTCAAGGCACCTTTCCAGCGATTTCGAACTACTTCCTTTTCTGCTTCATTTGTGGTTCCAGTACTACTACTAGGATTATCCATGTTGTCTATGTTTTAAATATTAAGATATGATAAAATGCCTGTTAATTAATTGATTAATTGACATAAACCCTTAAATAATGAGAAACTGGTGCTGACCATTATCATTTGGAGCTCTTACTACGCCCGGTAACGTAGGGACGTGTGGTCCTAATTCAAGTTCTAGTAACTCCTCACAAAGAATTTTTCTCTCATTTTCAAAGTTCATTCTAATTTTGAGTAACATAAACTCTTTCCAGGACAAATCGTCTTCCACTTCAGGATCCAATTTCGAATGGTTTAACTTCATCTTTTCCCATTCGGCTTTCAAATTCTTAACTTCTGCACGGATTCCTCGCTCATCTAGAGTATCTAATGCACGGTCAATTCTTGCAATAACTCTTTTTGGTGCATTCTCATTTGTTCGAACTTCAAGGGTTCTAGACGCCATTTTTTCTTGTCTTGATTTTTTAACTTTGGCCCGTTGACGGCGACGACGACGCTCCAAAAATGTTTCTCCTGGTACAGCATCATCCGGTGCATTTTCAGTGGGACAGACCAGATGATCAGTCTAAAATACATATGCATCCAATTAAAACTAGACAATCTGAATCCATGATCGATAAGCAAATAAGAAACTTACGCGCATTCTTCGCAAACGGGTGGTCAGGGTACGGTGAGCTCTTCGAGCATCCGCCTGACTCGTGTCTGCTCTAGACTAAAAAAAACGAACTTTTTATCAGTTTAAATGTGATTTGTGATGCAATCAAATTTCATAAATTAAGTTTTAGTAGTTTCTGCATTAACCTTCCTTGAGCGAAGTTTTCCCTTGAGACGTGCCAAATTTCTTTCTTCCTCGGTCATATTAGCTCGTTTCTAAACAAATAAACAAATGATTGATGACAAGAGAGCTTATAATAATTATTTATTTAATGCACTTTATTTAAGGCATACTCACTTGTCGTGTTCTTATCCGATTCAGTTCCCTTTTCCTCGCCAAGGCGGCATCCCTTTTGGACTGGACACTGGGACCAGAATTGTCAGGTTCATAATCAGAAGCACTGTCAGAATCAGAAATCGTGATCTCCTCAGGTTCTGGTATTTCCTCCTTGGAACCCTGGGATATATCAAAAATGTTATCAAAAATGTCGACTGTACGTATTTAAGTCAAATTAAAATGATATTTACTCACAAGGACTTGTTTTCTTCGGTTTCGTTGTTCATTCTGTTCCCGAGCAAGACGGGTAACAGTTCTCGTATTATTTGACATTTTGTCAATTATTTTGTCAACATTGCTTCAATTATTCAAGCACGATTTTAGACTTTAAAGTTTCATAGTACGTCACCGAATTCACAGTTTTGTCACCAACAAGGGATGTCTTATTATTGCTTATCGATTTTGTAATTACTTGAAACAATTTATTTCATGGAGTGAAAAAATCAGAAAAGCAGCCAACAACCAAAACAAAACCTACAAAATTCAATGTTCGCTCTTTTTGCTCAAATTCACAAGATTTCCAGACTTGAGAATTCTCATCGTTTACTTTCTTCAAATGTATTATGTTTTACTTTTTACACTTTTTTTACACCAATATTTTCGTCATTCAATTGAAATTCGGTTGAATGTGAAAGATGTTTAATTGTTGTAATTTAAGTAGTTCGTTTACTACTAAAGTCCTTTCTATTACCAGACCAGCATTCACTCACTTTACCGTCATAGTTGTAGAGTCAAGTCAAGTCAGCTAATTTTGAATCGAGACCGACAATAATAATAATATTAAAACTTGAATTAACCTACGTTAATTCAGTTTTATTGTATTTACAGTATGAAAATGTGATACCTATAGTATACCTACTCACTATTACTTGGAGCCCATTAATATAAATGGGATATTGCATTTAAGTAATGAAGTCATTAGCGTGTGAACTTCCCATAATAATAGTTAACCCTTTGCCGGTTTCAATGTGTGTAAAGTTCTACGTGAAGTGATCATTGAATGATCACTCTTGATAACAAATCATACACATGTACTATAACACAATCTAACGTTTCGTGGAACTTCAAAAATGTATAATTTTAACGTCGCGTACATACTTTTTTTTACTAGTCACATTGACTGATTTCATAATAAAATCTACATGTGATTTTCAGTGTTTTGGCCTCGATAAAAATGTGATATTTTTTTAAGACTTTAAAATCTACAAGTGTTTTTTGAGACGCTAATTACGTTACGTCTTACATTGTCAGCCATTGTTAGCCACTATTCTCATGGACGCATCATTATTAACCGGTGTACATAAATTACAGACGGAAGGAACAACGACAAACAACGAAAAACACTTTTGTAAATGAAAACCGATATGAAAAATTAACATGATATCAAAATCGTTGTTCCGGTTTGGAATCCCATTGGGAAGTGCGACTGTTTTAACGGCGTTGTTAGATTTTGTAAGATAATGTTTGACAAATAACCTTTACATAGTGATTCATACATGATGTATGAATCAGTTTTTTTTAATTTGCATGTATGATACATACAAATTGCATAACCTGTAATAAAATGATGGGTAATTTTGTTTTTAATTTAGGCCGTCTCCTGTTACTGGTTCCTAAACTATTTAGGAAGTTTTGTCTACACTCACACGTATGACGACGTGCCTATCGGATTTCGAACTATTTTCGGGTTGTGTATAATTTCTCTGAAAATTATTTTGTCGTTCTTTCTTTGGGGATTCATTTTCCTGGTAAATATGTATCCAATTTAAATCAAAAATTTGTAGAGTTACACATAGTTTTACATTATTATCTGCACGCAATTTTTCCAGGGTAGGCGAGGAATCCTCCTTTCATGGTTACCGATCTCCATTATTGCAGACTTTCTCTTCGTAGGCTTCGGTGTGTATAACACCACCCACGACTTGGTCTCGGACGAAATATGGTTCATAAATTTGGCCGTCGTTGTCATCCTTCGCTTTTATATTACCATCGTCCTCCTGCAAGCTTTACGACGACTCTTACAAAACGCTAAGGCGGAAGAAGCTTTAAAAACTGATGACATTAGCCCATCTCGAAAAAACGAACTAGAATTACAAAACTTTGACACATCAACGAAACTAGAAACTAATACGACACAGTTCAACAAAAATGACATTGTTGTTGTGGTGGATTCAACAATTCAGAGCCAGAATAATGCTTCCGAACCGGCAAGTTCACCCAAATACTCGCCGAGGTTCTTGCTCATGGAACCTGTCGGAGAAAGCATTGATAAGATTTTCGAATTTTACAATGACATACCAAGGCTCGGAGCAGCGATTTTAGTAATGTTCGAATTTGTAAGTGCATGCATGTTTATCATAGCTCATAAATATGACTTATAATTTTTTTTGTAATAACATGTTGAATTGATTTCACCGAGATTACAGATTTGGAACATATTTGCTCTTAGTTCTCATGCACTCACTGAGTTCTTATTGGGTGGAGGAATGTTCTTCATTAAAGGTACAAAGATCATGGCTTCTAATTTCAGTGCCCACTGTCGACCCAAAATCATTTTGTACAGTGGAAACAAAAATGTCCACGTGTCTCAATGATTTTGACAAGTTTGTATGTTTCCTTCCAGAGGAAGAATTGCGAATTTGGAGGATCATTCTAAATCTGGTTGGACTGCTATTTATCTTTAAGGTACTCGTTATGCTAATTATACAGTAATACTTATGATGCATAAACAAATAATCTAATATTATTTGTTTGCAGAAAAAGAAAACTTTCCTCCGTTTCTGGCTGATTGCGTATCTCTGGACTTTATTCGCCAGCCTTTGCATCTTTGTCTACGTCTTGGCAGACTGGCTTTACCCTCCTGTGGTTCAAATAATTAATGTTTGTGCATTTTTCTGTGGAGATAACTCCATTCGATTTGGAGTCGTATATTTTGTACTGAGAACAACCATTCAGCCTCCGGCAGCCACCCCTTCCAGTGACCTCAGCCCAGCTGGGTCGGGAGGAATGCAAGTTCGAAGTAGTCAAGCAAACAATGTGTTCAGATCACATAGTCTAAAAAGCCAAACCGGTCCTCGCATTAAAAGAAATAGTTTATCCAAAGCTACTCGGAAGAAATACGGCACCCGACGACTTCATACATTGACTGATCCAGATTTTGAAATTTATTGAAATTTGTGTACCTTATTTTTTGCAGAAATTCCATCCTGCAACGTCTCAGAGAGATATTAAGTGGATCTGATTTATTGATATGTATATTTATTAGTATTTTAATAATTTCCTGCCAAACTAAAAATTTGGCAGCTTTATTTAGTCAACTTAATTGACAATCCTACGAAAATGACAATATGTGATTATGTGATAATCAATTATAATAGATGCCATAATTTTAGTATACGCAAAAAATACCTCTTGTCAACAATTATATCACACAGACTTCCAATTTGTTTCGATTCTCATTATCCGTGATTTTAGGTTATACATAAACTTTTTAAAGCTGTTTATGCATTACTATTATTGTTATATTATCTTATTATTAAAATCAGGGTTCGGAATACCTACTTATTAAGGTCAAAGTCAAAAATTTACAACCCGTGAGTTTTAAAGGGACTTTTGGGTTTTTTTAGTAATAAATTCAACAAAAATTGTGGCAACTATTGCGAATTAAATTATGTACAAAATTCCGGATTTTCGAAAATTATAATGACGACTTGTGTCTTCCTCCCAGTTCTTGCAAAACGACAATTTTGTTTTCGTTACGAAGGGTTAAATTCGAGTACAGTACTCGGAGTACTTGAACCAGTTTTGTAAACTGATTACTATTGACACGTGAATAAAGGTCTAAATCAATTAAATCTAATCTAATTATTCACCGAAATAAGAAATCTTCCTCTCCACCAGATCCCCAGTAATTTGAGATATTTGATTTTTATTGCTTCTTTATTTTAATACACACACCGGTACAAGACAAGACGAGGCTTACTCTTAATAAATGGTAACTAACTATGCATAATCTATGAAAAACTGGCTAGCGACACTATAATTTTATCATTTTGTGAAAAGTCCATTTTCATGTAATGAAACGAAATTTTGGTAAGTATATCACCGTCTTGGTACGTATAAATATCAGGAAGTCATACTATTCATCATCACTCTAAATTCTATCATATCATAATATTACTGTAATTCAGCGTATGGATTAACTAAACTAAAATAACCGTTTGTATATATTCCCAAATTTTATAAATCCCAACCCCATTATTACAGTTTCTATATTAGTTTACTGATACCTTACCTAAACCTTACATTTAGCCTACCAAACTATTTATTACAAGCACATGATAAAAACGACTAACCAACCACCATAAGAACAACCCAAATATTTTAGAAATCCATAACCATCCGTAAATATAAACCACACTATTCCATTCCCAGCTTAAAATTAGGTATATTTGGCACTGTGATGAATTAGCGAAAAATTTACAAAACTATAACTTATGTATACTTCATATTATTATTTACAATGAAATTAACTAATCCCTGTTTTACTTGATTATACTAAAGCTAGATTAAATTAGCTAAATTAAAACCCCAAATTTGAATGTATGTATCCTAAATAATGTAATTCGAAAGGCTGGTACGAAATGAAAAGCATTTTTTGTATATGCAAAACATTTCACTGACTTTGTAAAAGTAATTGCTTTTCTACTGGTACAATTGTTCCGCGAAGGAACTAATCTTACTAAAATCATGTTTTCTATCCATTTTTGGAATCATCACAAGTTTAACATATTGCAATCGATAGCAAATAATCAAATAAAATCTACCAGCTTGGAATAATAACCAAATTATGTAAATTACGATTAAGGTCACATCGTACAAGGATTTCCGCTTTACTAGTAGACGCTCTTAAAAAACTATGGATTATTTTTACTCTTTTGATTATTTACTCGGCATATTATGAAAAACTACTGGGGACCGTCTTCATCATCGCTTTCCCATAATTGGTGGCATGGGGGATGACGTTGGGGACGCCCATCTCGGACTTGGGGTGGCAGCGTGATGAGAATATGGACGCAGAATATCAGCCACGTCCAACGAGTCGTCCAACGACTTGACTCGCCTCATCCGGAAACACATGATCATGGTGGAAATGGTGAGAAGTATGAGAATCAGAGTGCTCAGACCTGCGTAAATGTTCATAAAATAAATAAATCATTAAGAAAGGGACTCCATTTTTCGACTAATTGTGCAGATATTTTACGTACCAATCATTGCAGTGAAAGTCCCCGTTTTTACACACACGCTTTCATGATCATTAAACTCGGATCGGGTAGCTTCCGGTTCTTCGTCCTCTTGTAAAACTCGCAGTGCTTGGAATAAACTCAGATTTTCTGACAGCGTCGAATTCCGATCCTTGTCGTCAGATTCTATCCCGTACTCGTCTACGGAACGTTTCCTAACGCTTTTCACATTTCGCCAGTAGCATGGTTGGCTCTGTGATGCAAATAATTTTCAAGACAAAGTTTAGAAATTGGATTTCAATTTGAAAAACCCAATTTTAAAAAATACATAAATACTTAATTACCGGACACTGCCCATGACACATGCGAACATCACATTCAACTGAAAATAGAAAGGTTTTTAATACTTTGGATAAATATGGAAAATTTCATATGATTTTTATGGTCTCTAAAGACAATTATTTTATGAGTTTGTGCATAATTCGCATTCAGAACTTACTGTAGAGAGCTGGTGACCCAGTGAATCGGAACGTTTTAAGATAAGCAAACACTTGTGTTTCATAAACTCCCGTGTGAGACCACGTCCCTCGGAAGGGCGACATCAATTTGCTGTCCACAGGGCACCTATTCAAGAAATTAATGAATTAACGTACGAATAAATTAACATCGTCATAAATTTTGTCTGAATTCTTGTATCTCGTTTATTTTATGAAAAATAAGGTTTGACATATCTACTAGCAGATTGCTCTAAAAATTAAAAATTTTGGGAATAAATTGAATTCGTTGGGATGTATAAAACATCTTGGCTGCTTCAGACAATGTCACCTCGCAAGAAATGATAGCTATTACCGAGTCAACGATTTACTTAATTGCTGTAACAGTTACCTATAAAAATTAACTTGTGCTACCGTCGTTCGCTTCTATCCCTCCCTCCCCACTCAATAAAACTAAAAGCACCTGCATTTCACCCACATACCCGTAATGGTCGATGAGCTGAATCTTCTTGGTAGCCCCGTTATGCGCGTAACAGTCGTTGACAACAATGTCGAAACCGTCGTACTGCGATCTGTATCGGAAGAATTTAAAAAAACGTTGGATTAAGCGACATCATTGATAATTCATAGCTGGCTCATAATAAATATGGATTTGCATACCTCATGTAGATCATCAAGGTGAGCGGATCTCCGACGCGAACAGGACCGCCCACCCGGGTTCCACTAGTTCCAAACCCGTACCGAATTTCCATGTAGCATTCGGGCGGAGTAAGAGTAAATACGACTGGGTTTCCTGTCGCCACTCTGCATAATTACAATTGTTATTAAATAATGATCAACGAGATGATGCTAGGGACGAAATGTGAAAGTTCATCGTCTCAAACTTACTCGACATCCAGGAAGGGAAATGTCACCGTTTTCCAGAAATCTACGAATTTACATCATTTTATTATATGTGTCACTCTGAAACTTTGAAGATTTCAGATTTCTTCAACTCACCATATCCATATTCGCAAGTGACCTTAAAATGTTCGTCCCATTCCTCCTCTGCAATAATTATGTAATACAAACTTAAGTAAATATGTATCTACTTACATAATTGTGTTAATTTCTCTCACTGCACTGACAATCAGATTATTAGTCACAAATCTGGGGGACTTACCAATCATTGGATTGTACTGAACTGTGACCGTATTCCACATAAAATTTTTCTGGAGGATACAAAAAAGCAATTGTTTTTAGTCTCAAATTTCTCAAATTTCTACCTCTTCAAATGGCTATCAAACACGTGGAGTGGTTTACAAATTAAAAAAACTCGCTGTTAAATCTGTCACTTTTCGGAGGATGAGTGAATAACAACTAATGAAACGACGCGTTTAATTATTTTCTTCTCCAATTTGTTATTTTTGTAATTACCGACGGCTCTTTTCTGCCCTCCGCGTGATTGCTGGCCCCCAAAGTTCCGCAACGGTTGAGCTTGATCAAGTATTCATATCCGTCTCTTCCAGTCCCGTTAACATAGACGCAGTCAGGGTCGTAGGAATAACCTGTGGGTGAGAAAAATAGTGGTTTTACGGCATGGTAAAACTTATTTGTAGTCGTAAAATGGGAATCGGAAATTGAAAGTGGGGGGGAGAGGTACTTAAGGGCAGATAGTAAATTATTCTCCAGTCATGGAGAGCCAAAGGGACGTTGTTGGTTTGGTTAATTGGCTCCTGGTACATACATAAATCACGGTACAAAATTAACAAAAAAATGCATATGCATCCCTTCCGACGACGTTGCATGAAATAGGCGAGGAAAAAAGTGGTGGAGGGAGAGATCAAGAAAGGAAAAGAAATTAAGTTGACGATGATTATTTTCATCTCTAGAATGGAAAACTAATATATCTACATAAACAGCCAGTTTTTTCTAACATTTCATTTAATTTTGTCCTGATTTGTAGTTAGCAAGACCGAGGATGAAAATATGAGACAAACGAAAATGAAGCCATGCCCATAATTATTTAATATGCAATTCATTATCAATTTAATATTCATTGTGATGCTGCTAATTTAATTATTGCTACGTAAAGAAGCTGTCTAGAAACAATAATGTAATAAGTAAATCGAATTATAGAGTTTTGAATAAAGCATGGTTTTTGCACTGGCTAAAATGATAATAAGTACAATTGGCCACCTTCATTAAGAGCGATGAATCTTTACAAGTCTTGCAGCATAGTAGCTGTAGATTTGATGATGATGTATTTTATTACGTAATTTTACCTCAATTTCAACTAACTGGCACTGACACTAGAAGCAGAACTACTTGCGAATTACCACCACCATTGCATTGCCCATCTCTCCAAGATTTACAACCACGCTGCCCAAGTCACGTTAACTCATGGCACTACCCAACCAAAGTCGGTCGGTAACATAATAATGCACATTAATAAGATTACAAACTCTTTCGTCTCAAAATTCCCGTTTTCTTCATTAAAAAATCCTTCCATAATCATAATCATAAAATCGAATCTCTCTCCACGCGAGGAGGAGAGAGATTCTTGCCTGTTTGTTTTCCTCTATTTGCTCAAATAGATAATGCAACTTTGTAATTTTTCGACGAGCAGGAAATGTGATTTGTTTTGAGCACAATGAACAAACTGCCAAGATGAGATTTTTGGGGCTGGTTCTTGCCGTGTAAGAAATCAGAGCTTCCCTTTCTTTTCTGTCGTGATTTGCCACAATTCAAGTAAACTAATTGACGAGACGGATAACGATAACTAATCAGGCGTGATGAAGGTTTAATACGATTTTGTCAGCGTGTTGTGTAATTAATAACGCTAAATTTTTCACTGTTTCTCATACGTAGATACTTATATTGCGAACAAGTTGAAGAGGTAGGCACCCAACCTGGACACTAATATTCTGCTTGGATGGGACACCAAATTCTTATCCGTCTCAAAAATCCTTCTTTCTACTTTTGAGTCGTGCTTAGCTCATAAGTTGAACAATAAATAATTCAAGTCAACGTCAAAAGTTTGATTTTAACCCATTTTCGAAATTGCTCTGGCCTATTGAATCCCATCCCACGTATCCCCGTCCCGTTACACATTCTTCCCCTCTGAACATGTGCATATCTTGGACACAATCTCCTTCCTGTAGTCAATCCCACGTAGGAAGAAAAAGGTGTAATGGAAACCCAATAATGGAAACGAATGAATGACTGCACTCGAACCCGTCTCCATCTTAATTGTACGCAGCTCAAGACAATTACACGAGGCAAAGGATGATAATGGGACACCCACCACGGAACCAAAGTCAAGTCCGCTATCGTACACAAACGACGCTGTCTAAAACCAAATTGAATTGACAGTTATCCGTTTTACCCTCCTGTTTGCTTGCTTTAACTAATTACATTCTCTGATTAAAGTTACCGTAGCATAAATAAATAAAGTAAACGCGAATAATTAAGTACACAGAGAGATAAATGTCACGTTACTTGTGTGTAACGTGACTAAACGTCATTATGTAATTAGCCGTATTTCTTTTACTTTTTTGCCTTTGCGAGTCAAAAAATAATTGGGTTGAAGAAGACGAAGAAGATGTTATTTTAGCAAATTTTTCGAGGAGGAGTGCGAGGGTAATAAGGGTGTAAAAATGAGAATGCTAAGTGTTGGTAAGAGTGGACACTCACCTGAGGAGTAAACCAGACCGTGGAACGATCCATTAAATGCAACACGGATTTTCATAAAGTCGTCCTGGCACTCGGCTTCGATGTCTGCACAACCAAAAGTCCAGTTAATGACTCAAATTATAATATACGTATGAGTAATAGAAAGACGATTAGCACAATGTGAAATTAAGCTCTTTTTTGCAATAAAATGAAAAAATTGACGTGTTACCCATGTTGGGTAATAATAAAACTGACCCAATCTTTTTAAACCGTCCGGTTTTTATAACAGAAAAAACTCGTCGGACATAGATAATTAGCAAAAGTGTGTCACTACAAAGATGACGGCTTACGTTGAACTCTGGTCATGTTGAATGGATTCCTGTAATTGCGATCCCAGGGGGACTGGTGGTGAACGGGGTATCTGGACTCGGCCGGGGCGACGGGTCTCGTCTGGTAGATGGGATTCGCCGCCTCGAGAGACGGCCTTTGTCGCAAAGAGTTTGGAGGGACGTAGCCCGGCCCCCCCACAAAGACGACGGGTTGATGGTTGCTCCCCTCGCCTTGCAGCCCTTCTCGCGTCCCACTCTCATTTTTTAAGGGATCCCCACCAGCCCCAAGACCCGTTTTGTATTCATACTCGATCTTGTCCTTGTCGTTGGAATCTAGGATTGGGTCCTCCGTTTCTAACGAGTCTGCATGATGAAAATGCGTAGATGTCATTTGGTCACGCCATCCATTCCCTGGAACCAAGCGGTGTAAGTATATTTCAGATTTGAAATACTATAACCACTTGATTGTAAATTTACCTGTTGGGGGGAGTAAGTAGTCCCCACTTTTGTCGAATTTTCCCCCTGCCGAGGCCGACGTGCTGGTCTTGTCCACACCGAGGACTTCCATCGTGGAGCTTTCTCCCGAGAAGGAGGAAATCGTTTGGAGTTTGATGGGGGTCACGGACGCGGACGTCGTTTGGAATTCGGTGTCTTCAACGGATCCAAGCTCCGTTTTTAGGGCGGACGGGGATGGTTTCGTGTTCTGGAATTGAGAGCAAGAAAAATAGCATTTTTTATAAGAGAATCTCAGCTGCATATTAAACACTATCACAGTTTTTATAAAGTAACAATGACCCAGATGCAATGAAATAAAAAAACGTGTGAACAATGCAACGAACGTCCAGTCCAGCGATGACCCCGACACCCTTCCACGAATAAAGGGGGAGATGATGGAAAGCGATAAGCTCTTTGTAACTGATTTCTAGATTGCAATTTCTAGATTGCAATTTAATATGGAACGCTTTTTTGTGTGTATCAAGTTCAACAAGGATTTCATCATGGGTTTTATAACTAAATTCACTGCGAACGGTAACAAGAATCCCTTCATTCCACTTTTACTTATGTTACGTGTTACCCAACATGTCGGTCACCACATTTGCCATAAAATGATTTGTCGCGCATTGTCGTACACATTTTATTAAAGGATTATCTCACTAATACTAATGATATCCCGTCATTAGTTAAACACATAAATTATAATTATGATCACTGTCGGGATATGTGCCATGCTATGGACACACCTATTTAAAAAGGGACACTTCAGTAAACGTCCCATTGACACATAATTCCTGGGTGGGGTCGACAATTAGCAGCCTAATGGATTGGACAAGCATGCATGGTCAGTTTTTATTGGAAGGGGAAGAAAGTAAGAGTGAGAGGAAAGGATGTGGTGCAATTTGTCATGTACATATGTAAATTAGATAATGTAATCCATATCCTATTGTGCAAGTAAAACTTGGTGCAATTAATAATTTTGTTGGGAGGGAGCAGACGCGTACTTTACAGTTTTCAACGCATCAACAATCACCACGGTAAACAATACCAGACCACCATCGCTTTGAGACTGTACACACTGGACTAGATGGAGGAATGAGAGACGTGAAGGTGCACAATAGGCAGGCCTACGTACGTATATGTGCATACACCGGATGTGACATAATAAGCAAGATGAGTCCGCAACGTGTTTCAAATAGATAAATGAGGTGTTTATTGTTTATTTACAAGTGCTAATAACATGAGTGGGTATGAATTGGGCGTTTTTTGTGCCTTATTATGAATACGCGTACTTATTAAGTAGCTTCAGCTACTTTATGCGAAGACTTTGTCTGTCTGTCTGTCCGTCTGTCAGCAGGATAACGGAAGAACGGATTGAGATAATCGAAATCGGTTTTCGCCATTATACATATGACCCTAGGGGGAGGATCCTATCAACTTTTGGGGGCAACCGGACCACCCCCCTTGGCGCCAGGGGGTGTGGTCGGGGCAAAATGAGATTTATAGTGCAATTTGATCTATGGATGAAATAGAGTGAAATGAAGTGATCCCGAGTTGTGCCACACCCCCTCCGCGCCAGGGGGTGTGGTCGGGGCAAAATGAGATTAAAAAAAATTGAATCTATAGGTGAAATGGAGTGAAATTGAGTGTTTTCGCGATGTCATGGGAGTGGTTGGGGTGAAGTAGTCTGAAGCTACTTCCGTATGCGCGTTTGCGACGGTTTATTTTACTATGATACTGGACATGGTGTAAAATTAGAGGGATTCATTTAGAAAGTAGTTCATGGACTTTTCCTTCTTATCAATGGAATGAATCGGAAATATGTGAAACATGAAACTGTCCAAACAAATTCTCAAAAAACTAAACTGTTCTAAACAGTTACGTAAACAACTTGTGGACTTATAAAACCTCCCAAAGAGAGATCTTTTGCCCACAACACGTCTCATTCCATCCCCTGCACGACTTGTAATTTCACCCAGATTAATTGCCTATTGTTCCCATCGTACAAAATTAATTAGTTGAGGTTACCTCAGACAAAAGACGTACTAACTGATGACAATGTGCACACTCAACTATCCTCCTCTCAGGTTTTTAATCAATTAATCATCCCCAAATTATACCCACGTATGTATGAATATACGCTACTAAATAATCAGTGTGAAAGGTCGCTTTTAAATTGTTGCGGATGAAACAAATTCATGTTTTTGCCTCCACGGGGTCATTTCCGTGACGCAACTGACTCAGAGACGGACACGACTCGTCTTCTTCCCGATTTGACGACGTAATAATGTTTGTCACCCTTCCATTCATCGTGTCATTCTGAATTTGAGATCGGCTGAAAAGAAACGTTTTTCTCCCTAGGTACATACTTTACTGAGCAATCTGTAGCAATAACAAGGATGGTGAATGGCGATAATGATTGTCATCATTATGTCAATGTGAGAAGGACTGGGTGAATTTTTTAAAGAGGAGACGGAGAGCAGGAGCAATTCATTTGTTGTGAGAAGAACATCATATCGAGAGGAATGGGACACTTACGAGTGATGTAACGGGAGATCCGACCAAAAAAGTGGATACGATGAGGAGCACAGAGCCCAAGCAGAGGGGCGACGAGGAGAAAGGTGAGGACGACCAGGGTGACATGTTTCTTCTTCTAAAGACGCCATTGTTCCTCCTATTTCTTGAGGCTGGGGAGGGTTTCGGAAGATTATTCGTATCCATAATTCGGCACTGGTGGGAAGAATGGGCCGACTTTTTTGCACAGGTTTCCAAATTCTGGGTATTGCTGTCGGGCGGAGGAGGAGTAGAAGGGGATGGAAGGTTCAACATTCTTCTTGGTGACAAGATCCCCGAGAAAGCAAATCCTGCGGAATGAAATTAAGCATAAAATAAAATAATATATACTACATTTCACATGTTATTTGTTGTTGGAATTATTTTCGTAAAAGCTTCAAAGTTGTATTTAAAAGGTAGCACCGTTTAGGAATAGTCTCACTTCTACTATTAGCTAACCTTCAGTTTAAATAGTTGGGAACATTAGCTGGATAGTATTTAACCAATTTAATGCCATTTCAAAAGTAAAATTTTATGGCCTTACAAAATTTTCATGAATTTGTAGTACAAATTGTGTACATACATATGCAAAATGCCTTCAGAATATATATATGAAAATATGAGAATAATATGTGCATGCACACTTGCTGCATGGGGTTCAGGTACAGTTGATCTATTAAATTTCATATGATAAATTAACTTTTAACTCGTACAATAATCAAATTTTATTACATTTTAAACATTGTTATCCACATTTTTTGGATTTTAAAAATTTCATCATTTTGTATTTCTTCTTTGACGGAGAAGAGAACGGTAATTTTACCACATGCGTTGTACCAACTCATCTGCATACCTACCACGGCATCCTTATTCAGACCCCTTTAAACGAAACTTGTTAATTTGCCAATCTGAATTGGCTTCTTGAGTCAGTCCGCATTATTAGCAAGCGCCAGTCCTCATTGGCACAACTGAAATGCCACCGGTTCTCACATCTGTTCCCTTTATGTCAGTTTATGGTTTTGTTGGGTACAGTTGTTACAGTTTATTTTATGCAATTCTCACCACCTTCAGCCTGCATTCGTATTTTTACCACCTTTTACGCGTACACACAAAACCACGCGTCAAACAAGGACCACAATGCAAATAAATAAAGTGAAGTTAACCCTTCCTTCTCCCAATGTCCGTGCCTCAAATAAATTGGGCTGGTTCTGCTCCTTCCTTCGTAAATAACTGTACTCCACTAACTCATTTCTTAAATTCCTTGAATAAAACACACAAAAAGGGCTTCGATGTGATTGAGGATACATAAAAGAAAGTAAAGCAAGCAAGACGAGGAAAGATCAGTGGAATATGAATCGAGCAATGCATCTGCCATTCACTCAATTTAAAATCGCTTTAAAAAGCGAGTGCTCAAGTTTTATATTTGGAGATTATTTTGAGACACTACTCCTTTCCCAAATTTTTCCAAAAATTAATGAGAGATATTATTCGAATAGCTTGAGAATGAAAATTTCCATATTTTTAATCACAAGCTTTCTTCCAAAACCCTTTTTCCCTTTCATATAGTGCATTATCGAGAAACAAATTAGGGGAAATAAGACATTGCTAAAAATCATTTGCATGCAACGAGTCATTCATGTGTTTATCACTTGATTTACGAATAACGGATTGAACTTGATGTTCTGAGTGTCTCCAATGCACGCTGTTTTCTTTCACTTGCTCGCCTAAGCTAAGCCTTTGGTTCACCTCTTTAATACGAGAATGGCTGTGGGGATTTTTGCCTTCCTGCAACAATCTGTCCGTGGCCCGAGTAGTGTGACAATTACAAGGTAGGAGGTCTTAGAACAAAGGCTGGTAGCAGAGCAGCAGCTTTTTTTTACCACGGGAGTAATAATGCATTACTGCAACAATGAGGAGGGAGATGGATTACTCGTGGTAAAGTCTGACCGTCTGAGAGAGATCTGGCCTCGTCGTTCGTTCGTATAATGGTCGCCATAATAAAAATACCTTCTCCACTTGGAAATAATGACGAGCTTGTAATGCAATCCAATTGCATATTTAGTTGAATGTCATGTCATTGTTAAAAATTGCAAAGAAAGGAATGAAACTTGCAAGTTTAACTAACGGCAATTTTTAGCTATTTGCAAAAGTGCCGAATTTGGAAGCAAATTGAGTCTTGTCGACAAGTGATCCAGTTCCCACAAGCCGGCAGGTAGGGAAACGATTAAAAGGGGATGAGTGACATAATGAAGGCGGAAAATCCCTCGTCCCCGTGACATTTGACTCTTTCGTGAAACTGAGAGGTCTCTGTTCACATTTCAAAACGAGACAAGCACAAAGTTCCTTATCAAGGATTTATCTATCGAAATCGGTGAAATTTGGATCAGTCATGACTAAAGAGAGACAATGAATGGTGACATTATTCCGAGATTGATTCGTGGTGAATCTTGCCCTGATTCATGCGACCTTTCTTCACTGCAGGGTGACCTTTATTAATTTCACTGGGAATAAGGACGACAAATATGCACGAGTAGGTCACGTCATTTACAAATCATGTATTTATTTAGAATAATTCATCACGTTGACAATTTTGTCAGTGAAATGCATGGACGAAGACATAGATAATTTGTGACAAACTTACAGCCAATTGTGAAGGTGAAGGTAGTTCATTGCCGTCGTTTTTGGAAGCTATTAAACCAACTCCGTCCGTCTGTTGTATTGTCGACGCTATTTTAATTTAGTGCTTTAAATAAAAAAGAAAACAATAAAGCGCAGTCAGACTAAAAGCTTCGCCACCACGGAGTTTGCATTGCACTACTTGTTCGTTATGAACCTCACCCAACACGTTACTGCCTGAGTTTTAGAACCAGTTCCGTATTTCTCCAATTTTTTGTGGCCACTTTTATTACGTAATTCTCCGTCTGTCTACACCAATAAAGCAAACATTGAGTAAAATCAGGTAAAAAGGGATCCGTTTTCTATTTCATTAACTTCCTTAATTCCATTCCGCTCATTCGGTATCATTATTTTATAACGTTCCTGCCTCCTTTTAGCCAGATGTTGCACAAATCTGGCTGAAAATCATGCACTTTGGTAAATCGTAATGACAATGCGATTCAGTTTTTTTCCCTAAAACAATTGTCGGTCGGAAGAGGGGAAAAGAACATGTAAATAAATTGAGGCTTTATTTTGGTCAAAATTTTGGAAATCTTCGAAAACTTCATATTATACCACCAACCAAGAAGAGCATTCTCTCAGAATCATCATTCCTCATCATTTCGTAAATGTAAAAAAGGCCTAAAAGAACTCCCAAATTTGCGATTTATTTAATTCCGTTCACTTTTTTTCTATATTATTATTTGTTCAGTGATGAGTACGAAGAAGTTCAGTGAACGAGTCACAATGCGCCGTCTATAAGAAGATGATGCGGGTTTAATGCATGCACATGCTACACGGCCAAAAATAAATACACTGACACAACTGCAACATTACTTTACTTTTAATTGTTGCGGAGCATAAAGGGGAATGGAGGAAGGGTTTAATTGTTGCGGAATCAGTGTGTGGTATTGGTTGGTGAGAACTCGTGAATTTTTAGATAGACTTTATCCTCCAAGAAAAGAAGGTAATTGTTGTTTAAATTTAAACTCTGTCCGACGACGGATGAGGTAACTTCCTCACTTTTTCAGGGAAAATGCGATCTTGTTCTTGCTCAACTTCCTCCTTTTTGGACAACAGGATTCGATTTGTAGATTGTAATTTATTATTCCTTCTTCTATACATAGTTGAACAGCCAACGGTGCTTCTTTCTCTCAGGTCTCATCTCTCTCTTATCACTCCTTCAGTAGCAACTAGTGCTCAGGAGATGATGAAATGAGTGAAGGTGCAAATAAGTCACAAAAGTAAACGTGTTTTTCACCACAATGCACCGGATCATTGCCTCCCAAAGGCTAAAATCTACGCAACATGAATTGAATGGAGGAAGAAGAGGGAAACATTCCCATAAATAAAATGGAGTGGTGTCAGCTAAACCGCTTAACTTGCTCAGATTCCCATAAAAAATGACTTGCTCAAGAAAACTTTGCGAATTTTTAGCATCAAGTGCTACTACTTCAATAGAGAAACGTCATTCTCTTGGAATTAAGCAGTTTATATGCATCAAGTTTTTTGAGACGTGATAAAGTTCCAAAATTAATTGAAATGTGGATGTGATCGATGTGATCAAAGTTTCATTTTCTGTGGATTTGATTGAGCTATTTTTTGCCATTTTTGAACATATTTATCTATTTATCGATGTGCGAGTCTACTTGTTGACAATTTTTTGCCTCGTTTAGTAAAGTAATTCAAAGTGCAGTTATTTCGCCGTGGTTGTGCTTCGTCATCCGCATATTACTCATTTTGATCTCTTAAAGGAAATATATGGCTCGTTATTGTTCTTCGTACATATTTACTAATATTTTGCATCCTGTAAATAAGTAAGCATGCGAGAATTGCAAGCTTTCTAGCAAATCCATGCTTAAAACCATACCGTTTTGGCGAAACTTTGCCAATATCTCGACGCTTAAACCTCTTAGACGTTGTCCAAGTCCAGGAAGGAAAGGTCAGCAATAACTCAAGCTTTATATTCCTTACGTACGCATACCTCGCCCCATGCCGAAACTGTTACTATTATGCAGCCCCATGTGCAGCCGTCATTTAAGGAAAATCATTTATATAATAAACTGCACTCTTACTTAACTAACGTATGATTCTGATGGTGATGAGCTGATCTCACACCCTCCGCCTCGTCAGCCAGCCAGGAAGGGATGAGATGACAGATTCGCACAAGTTGACAAATGAGCCTTGTTTGCTGTAATGTCATCTCAGTTCATCTCACCTTATTATTCAGCACATTGCGAATAATAATACTTTTGCTAACCAAACCCATACTTAGTTCTGAGGGGAAGAAGAAGAAGAAGAAGAAGAAGAGGAACGTTAACAGTTTAGTTTAGTAAACAACAAAACAGCGAGAAGAGAAAGAAGGGTGACAAAGGCAAGAGGTGAACCGGGACCTTTTGTTAAATCCTTCAAGTTTCGTGTTACCAAATGTTTATCGTTGATGGGAAATTAGACTGTAAACTTTTTCACAAGTGTGACCCATCCTACGCATTCCTAAACCTTGCTGATGATGGGCACAACTAATTCTTCTCCCAAATGATCTCCAACTAAAGCCATCATCGGCTTGAGCAAATAACGCAAAACTGAATTAAACTAGGCATGCATGTGGTCGTAACGGTGATTATTGTTGGAATTAAGAGTTATTTTTGCAAGTGTAAATGTCATCTTATCGCCATCATAATCTTATCTCTTGGGCGAGGGGTGAAGGGTCAAGTCACCTTAGACGAGAAGGTTATCTTGGACGGATATCCATAAATATTCGATCTGGCAAAAATATTCTTAGTAGAGACGGAATAATGGTCATTAGTCCCAACCTGGGTCTCTGGTATATTAATTAAAATACGCTAACCACACCATCCACAATTCCACTTCAACAACTGCTCCCGTCCAAGTCTCAAGTCTTGTCCACCAAGTGGAAATGTGCAAATGGACTCTGCACAGATTTCCTTGGTATTGTAATCTAAATGAGATTTCCTCCTGGAGATAAGACACAAAGAACAATTGGTTTCGGCATCTCATCATTCGTCCCGTCCTTTTACTCACACTGATCGAGGAGTGATGAACCAAAAGTGCAATCAAATCATCATCATCACACCTCAGCTCAGCTCCACATTTTGATACACATATTCTGACATGTGTAATATCCTCAGTGCCTTTCTTGCCTGGTAAATGGTCTCTCTTTGTGCGGAAAAATGCGGATGTTCTGAATGAAACCGTTTTCGATGGGGTGGAGGAGATTGCATTGTTTCATTTTTAAAATTATACACATGGACGTGTATAGTGTAGCTCCAAATGTGCTAATGGCGAAGGTGATATGTATATATTACTCAAGCTAAAAGTGAATATTATGTTATTAGTGAATCAGTTCAGAATCATTTCTTCTTATGGGTTGATTAGATGACGGGATATTCCTTATCTCTTATTCCTAGCCATTTTTCTCCATTTAATTCATCTCTGACTTTTCTTATCTCACAATTTGCAAAACCGTTTCGTAACGGGACAATATTTTGGCAAAAATTTAATCTTGGAGTCTCAAGATGCAAAAATATTTTGGACACAAAATTACCATTTTTAATTGATCTTAAATAAACCCTTTCTGCGTGCGTGACCAGGACAGGTGTAATCTGCATGCATACATACATCGTTCTGGTACAAATCTTGTCCAAAAGTTGTGTAACTTTAATTCATACAGGATATTAAAAAAAGACCAAAACTAAAACAAATACTGATTGAAATTGAAGGTTGTTTAAGATTATGCGGTAAGTTTTTTCTCAAAAAAGTGAGAAGAAGACGATTTACTTGCACGCCTCTTCATGAAAGGAAACACGTGTCACTTGAGCACACAGTGGACCATAATTTGTCTTCCCAATTCGTAACGGGCAATCATCCACAAATTTAGGGAAAGAAGAGGAAAGAAAAAGTGTGAACATTGTAAATTGTTACAAGAAATTTGGAGAATTTTAAGAAAAAACGGGTGATATTTGCGAAGAGTCTTGTTCTAAAAGTGTCAATATACTTATTTACGTATGTTAGCTTCTGTACTAACTTATCTGGTATTCGTGCATACGTATATGTGCATATCCAGATAGCATAATATCGCGTGTCTCTAATTCACCATTTCATTGCATGCACTTAAATGCGCAACCATAAACACACAAAAATAAAATCCTGCCTGTGCATGCAGCCATTGACTAGCAGTAAACGGAATTATGAGTAAAAGTCATCCGTAAAGTCATCATCATCGTCACACGTTAAAAAACAAAACGTATTTTTTTATAGGCGCAAGTTCGACATGAGTATAAAATTAGCTTAAAATTAGACACTTCCGTGTCCGTGTGCAATATCCGAACACCGGTTCGTCCTCCTCCCTCCCTTTGCCTTGCTTCAGTTTCAGCCACAGGTCGTTTTTGCAGCAAAGAAAGTCAGCACGAGAAGTGAAACAAAAGTTGAGCTGAGCAAGGTGTCCAAGATGAGACGAGCAATGATCAAGTGTGGTGAGCAGTGGATTTGTGAGATTGAGAGGCAAGGTGAGACATCGCGTCGTATCATCCTTGCGCGTGAAAGGTGTGCAGTGTAATTGGAGGTGAGGTTTGTCGCAATTTGTGAGACGGAGCGAATTTGTGATACAACAATCAATCCTGCATGCTTGCTCTTTGCTATTTAAATAGGATGATGACAGTGTGACCAACGCATTTCCGGATGTCCGAGGGCACTTACATATTTGTTATGCAACAACATTTAAATTTGTATATGGTATTGAATTTAATTGTACATTGAAGTACCAAATATTGGTTGATGATTTGCATAATTTTTTGTAATTTATAATCTATCGGGAATTTAATTATTATAAAATTATTGACAATAGTTTCCGCAAATTGTGAAACATCGAAAATGAGTATTATTTTTTTCCCTTTCGTACCACCTTAAGTTAGAATTAGTGATAACTCCTGCTTGGCTGGCCTACCCAAAGAGTGAATTTATGACCAATTTAGAACACTTTACAGGAAACGTTTCATGTCCCATCAGAGAAAAGAACAAGTGATGAATGGGCAAGAGGATCATGTTTTTTTCGCCATCACCTTCCTGGTGGATCTGCTTTACCCACAAATAAAATTCAACCTGACTCCTCCAATAATTGCATGTTTTAAACTTTACTGTAGATAAGAAGGAGAGGTGGATGTGCGAGTGAGTGTTAAACTTTTATTGGTTCAGTCACATGGGCTGCAAGAGCGTAAACAATTTTAGTATCTGCTTTCTGAGCCTAGATTTCCCAGTCCTCCTTGTTTCAGAAATTATCCCTTTTTTGGGGAAGCCGTTGCGTTAATAGGAGCGATTAACTGCTCGAATCCAAACTAAGCGACGCGATTCACAGTTACTCGATGCACATGCACACACAAGGCTGCAATTACTTACCTCCTACTTTTCCGAAAAAATGAAATATGTGCATATGTACCTACGAGAGATTTGTAATGTAATGGAAAGTTGGAAAATTCCTAGTCGCACGTACGTACGTATCCTAAATAGCTATGCATGGATCAAGTTTCGAGTTTCCTAGCACTACGTAGTGCGTCTTTTTTTAAAAAAACGTGTACGTGCATTTTAGTTTTGTAATAAATTCATAAGAGAAGAATGTGTATGATTTGCAATTTCTTATCGAGTCTTCTCCTCCTCAGAAGTGCAAAAATATGACAAGTTTAGTTTATGTTTGTCATTTAATTGAGGAGAGAAAGAAATCACGATTTTCACCTAGTTTGGATATTTCCTTCAAAAGGAGCTCTTTACCTTGACAAAGAAGTTACATACGTAAATTTGCCATGTTGCTCAAAGTCAATGTTATTTATGGTACAGTTAAACACATACGTAAAGAAGCAACAAATAAGTTTTTTTCTGCGTGAATGATAAGGTGACACGGTCACAGGATTAGGGAACTGATTTGATTTTCCACCCCGTGGCAGACGAGATAAGACCAAGTCTCGCACGGAAGTAGACCAGATGACATAAAATCCCGAATGAGTAATATGGAAGTTACGTTATTGTGTCACCAAATAATCAACACTTGATCTTTTTACCCAGCACAAAAGAGAGCAAACAAGTCGTAAATACTGCAGATTTTTCTCCTCGAGAGAATCAGACTGAGAAAAGTATGTGTATGTCCATCCATTTAATTTAGGATTAGTCCTGCTGCCACTAAATCGTTATGAGATAACCGACCCTCGAGAGTTTCTCCAACTCTCATGTCTGATTATCCACCAATACATTTTACGTATTTTTAATGCACCAGCCACACAATTATCTAACAAAGCTATGGATTTGCTCGCTATGAAAGTTATGAAACTGCTTGGATACATACGTAATACGTAGCTTTGGTTGAGGACAATGGGTCAAGTGCAAATTAAAAATGTGTCGGTTAGTAAGTCAAGAGTTTCATTAGAGATTAAATAAGAGTCAAGTTGTTGAACTTCATCTTCTTCTCGAAAGAAGAAGAGCTCTTGTGACGAGGTTGAAGAGTTTCAAAGAGTTTACGGTAGAAAGAAAATGTCTCATCTCGCTTGACGATGGGTTCCTGTGAATCAAAGCAGAACCAAGCCAACCATCGCTCCGACCACGAACTTGGTCTTTCTTTGTACACCGTGCTTATCACCACCACCACGTCTCCTAAAGGCTTTTAAAACACGAAAAATGTCATTTAGCAAGAGAATGGTGGTGGTTATAGCAGGTAGCCGCAACAGGCTGTAATCCGTACACTGATAAATCAAGGTGGGTAAGTGATGCTCAAGGAAATAAGTATAAAAATACTTTGAAACGGTGATGTTGCATTTTAACGAGCCAATAAGGGAGCAAAATCAGCCAATTTTTTTGAAGACATTGCTAATTAATCCATAATCGTTTAAATTGTGCCATTAACAGTGACATGTGCCTATGTACTTTAAAAATGTTAATTTTAATTCAGTTTTTTTTACAAACTGTCGAATAAATAAATTTATAAACGGCTCGATTCAAATTTCTATGCATTTATACGACCATCCAACCCACAAATCTCGTGCAGACTTGCATGTGTGCATATGCAGACTCCTTGTCACACGGGATGCTTTTAAGGGATGCCTTTACATGAAAACCGTTCACTCTGTGTTACTTTGTTTCAGACTTTCAGAGGACAAATGCAGGTAAATAAATGAAATCCCCAACAATTTTGAGATTCGAGGAAATGGAGGGATGACATCAAGAGCGGCATGCAGCATGAAATCGGTGGCAGGATTTTTATTACACAGCAATTCCTCCACTATTTTGTACGCAAGCAACAATAATATTCCTACAGCCGCAGTTGTGGATTAAAATTCTACCAGAAGATCAAGGCAAAGTCTTATTTCCACATAAATGCGCGGATTTGGTTAAGACACAGACAAAGCACGTAAATAAATAAGCAACCAGCAGCAGCAGCTCGACTCTGTGATTACATGACAAGAAAAGGGGAAAGAAGAAACTGTGTGACTGTGACATAACTGGGATCTGGGTGTGTATCCGCTCGAAATAATTAGCCCGTGCACATCGTCATCACTTGATCATCACTAATCCCACCAACAAAGATTCATAAAAAATTGGTGTAACGATAAGTCAGGAATCAGGTGTCGTTTGGAAAAAAACTTCGAGGGAAAAAGTTCGAAAGAAATTGGCAAATTATGAACATATCTGGAAAATCTTGGAATTTATTACATTTTACTCTTGAAATTTGGACAAAACTGAGCAACAATATATTTATGAGCAACCCGCAAGTAACGTTTTTTTTCATTTTACTCGTAAAATAGAGAAAAATGAGTCAAAACGATGAATTCAAGCATAAGGTAAAGGATTTTAATCGGGTTCATTTGATTCCACGGTGGATGGCATTGGATTTGAAATGTTTCGAATTAAGGAAACTGTAACAGGACTAACGAGCCGTATTATTTTTTAGTAAATATTTCACTTGATTATTATTGTAGGGAGGATGGCATTCATTTTTTTTCTTTTCCTTCTTCTTGGTATGATACATATTTACCTACTTTGCCTACTGACTGACTCTGAGACATTGTTATTTATGTGTGTATTTATGGTTGCATGGTTGTCAGCTAACTAACTGTTGTACATACCACATCTTGGGTTATTTATGTGCCTATTTTTGCTCATTTTGGCCATTTTGTCTCATATGAATGTATGCAATGCATGTTATTGTCTGGTTTCGCACTGGGTTATGCAAGAACCGATTTATTTTGGAGTAAACAGCACAAGTATGGCAGAGGATTATTCGAGGATTTTGTTGACGAAGTCATATTCTTTTTGAATTTGAAGTCAATAAAATGTCTCTAAAATATGAAAATATTGCAAATAATTTCGGTTACCTGTTAAACTTGGAGGGACCTTTGTGGGTTATCTGGATGAACAAGAGATATCTCCGTCTCTGGGCAGGTTGAAGGTTCCTTTCCCCCAAGGTGAAATCCCCCCAAAAACACAAGATTAAAAAGGATTATGTCGTAAAAATCAATATGAATCTCTTTATTTCGTCATGTCCAATCCTCCAATTTCTTTCTGCGACTACTTCCTCTCGACAAAAAGTTTTCTTCTCACGCGTCGTTTCACAACTTTTTGCCACTTTCTTCCCACTTTCCTCGTACGAAATTGTCAACTCGTTGAAAAAACTCAACTGGGTGGAATACTGGTATTTAACAAGGCAGGAGAAACGTAGAGATAAATGTCGTTATGAAATAATCAATTCCACAAAACACTCCCAGTAACAAAATAGTCTCACGTTGCCTCCAAAAAAGATGCGATTACTTTACTTAATCCTTCTCCGATCCTATGCTTCCAATAAAATTTCAGATCAAACCGAGGAAATATTATTGGTATTTATTATTGCAAAAACTTTATCAAGCTGTCCAATTACTGTTGTGGGAATTTGCGACACTTAATAAAAATAGCTCGTCGTGCTGGTCCATTTACTTGAAGAGAGAAATGTGTAGGACGGATTTTGATCGGATGTGGTTGGCTTTGAGAGTGGAAATGACTCCGAGTGAGATCCGCTGCTGCTTTTTACGTTGCCTTGCCTGAGAGGCGCAGGCAGAGCAGATGCTACATAAGTTAAAAAGGTAATGTGAATTGTGATGCTAAATATTACATGCGATCTGCTTATGCCATCCTCTCAGCCTTTTGTCCATTCTTATTACGCTACGTTCTAAGCGTTACTTAACTCTGAGCTTGTGGAGAAGATGAGACGCTCTGTGTACACAGCAAGCAGACCAAGGTGACGAAACTAAATTGGGGTTGAGTGAGGTGCATTTTTGCACTGAAAGTCGGCTTAAATATGGTGACAAAGATAAGGTAGTTGAGCTGGCGTTAAAAAAGGTGGAGTGGTCTAAGAAATGAAAATTATTCTGTTAAAGAGACGGATTGATGAGACGTTTGAAAATAAAAATAATACGTTTTGATAAGTATTAAATTTGCATAAGAAAAAAGTAGATAATCAAATTAGAAACACGTCTGAACCATTTGTTATAGGAGTTGTGAAGGAAATTAAAATTTATCAGCAAGTCTTTAGAAATTGATTCCATCGTGGTAGCAAATTTAATACTTCTTGCAGTATTAAACTCGTAGCCACAATTTTCCTGCCTACTACTAAATACATTCTGCTACTGATGTATATTTATAAATATGTACAGCCGTCCGTCTCACAATGGGAAGCCTGCCTGCGTAATAATGCAGTAATTAAAAGGAGATCAAGAATTATCACCTTGAGCTGAGGAGGAGTGATTGGAAAAGTCCTGGTCAGACGGACTAATCAAGTCGGGAGCTTGATATGGGTTCAATGGATCGTTGAGGGATGAAATGACAATGAAATGGATGATGCATTATTAAAGGAATGAAATGCATGTTGTGTGCGGGTTGATGACTTAATTTAAATTAGTCTCGTACTTAATTCAACAGCGAAATTGTAATTATTGGTTATTGACAAGGATCATAACATTGCATGACTGACACGTACGTAGCTATCATCTAAAGCGACATACGAGCCAAAAAAATTTTTAGAAAGTTCACTAGTTAGGTCCAGTTGCAGCTCTAAATTGCAGGAAATGTGGGTATTAGGGAACGATTAGGCTGTAAGAAAAAATTAATTTTCCCCGGAATTTAGCCAACTTTTCCTTACTTTCCTCCGACAAAGGTATTAAGATCAATAATCACCGTGTCACAAGTAAATTGCTTTAAAGTGAACATCTCTCTGAATGGATTCTTGGTTGGGACGAGGACACGCCATAATTCGGTAGTTCAACATTTAAAGCCCGTTGTTTCATTGAACATTCTCCGTAATGCGAGGAAAAAAATAATTGCATCAAATTGGGATTTTATTGACCGTCCACTATGCACACAAAGTAAAGTAAAAACTTGATGTTGACTTTGTCCACTTACAAATGAACCAAACGTATGTAGCTTTTGCAAAACTGGTGCATTGTCAGAAGGCGGATATTAATTTCCAACTTTTTCATTAGGTGACGGTCGACGGTCAAACTTTGTGGGTGTATGTTCCCTAACTCGCATAGATCGCAAAAATTCTCGCATTTTTTTTACATGGCATTGCATATTTCTAGGCTTTCGGATGTATAAACATTTCCGCAATTATTAAATAAAAAATACGTAATTTTTTTGCACATTTTTTCAAAAATATATTTTGTAAATATTTCAACGATGTTAGAGAAATGTGATGCTGAAAGAAATTGGACCATAAAAAGATTAGAGTATTAAATTTCAAAATACAGGCTTTACAAAAATTCATATTTTAATGTTTTTCGCAAATATTTCGTAAATATTTGGCGTTTCTTTCGTAAATATACATATTTCAGCCATTTTTCGTAAGTACATATCCGCCCTCTGATCATTTGTGCGATTTACTACTATCAAAATTCTCAACGGAACTGTTGCTTCCTTTTTCTCCTACATTCATCATTGACTTATTGAACAATTTAAAATTTGAATCCCGTTTAAATTACGAATGAAATCTTGGACCAAATACTTGCATAAGCAAATATTATGTGTGCTCAACAACTCAAAAAGTTCAAGTGAATTATGAATCATAATGCAAAATAAAGTAGGCTCTTATCAACGTGTAGAATCTCCCCCTCGTCGCTGGACTGGATGACTGGCTTCACAGCACATTCGACTACAAAAACTGTCAAATTTGCGGAATTACTTTAAACTATAAAAAACGGAAAATTGTCGTCGTCCGCGTTATCAAAACGCTTCCAAAAGATTTATGAAAGAAAGAAAGGGAATTTTTTCTCGAGCCTGTAATCGTGTCCACCATAAAACAGGATAATTTGCACCTTTTACCACCTCTCTGACTACTTGGTAGTAATTGCTTGGTTGACTAGTGACGAGTCGAGTGATTAAGTGACATGACATCAAAATTAAAAAAAACATTGACATTGACATTAGTTTTCAGCTTTATTACTTGAAACTCTCACTTTGCAAGTCATCCCCTCCTCCTCCTTCTAACCAACACGGGATCGAATCAAGTACATATTTCTTGAAAAATTCCAAAAATTTCCACCAAATCAGATTTAAGCGAGACATTATGTAATAATTAAGTTGGTGTTGAGCCGAGGGGACTGACTTCTTCTGTCTGATGGCGAATTCCTCCATGTCGTCATTTGCATATGGATGGAGTATCTAAAAGCTTGGTGTGAATCACCTTTGCTTCTCGATTAACGAACAAACCACATCACTGACATCGCATCACTTGACTTTGACTTGGCAGTCAGTAGCCAATAAAAGAATTCGATTATACTCCCATTCCTTTCAGACTTTTTTTTCTTACACATGGTCCAAAATTACTGATTGAATTTATCGAATATTGATTTCCTCTCCTTCCTTCCTCCTTTTCGCCATGATTTATTCATCCTCAACGAGAAGAGTGTTGTGTTATGTTATTGCCGTGTTATTCTTCTTGGGGAGGAGGAGGAGTGGTTGCGTTCTGAATGTGGTTTTCTCCCCTGAAAGACAACACTTGAAGGCAACAATCAAATCAATCATCTCAATTTAAGTGTCCAATTCGTCCGACAATGAATTGGCAGTAACAAAAAGGAATGGGCGGCTGGTCCGACTGGCTACTGGCTGCTTGGCTTTCAAGATGAAGATGTGATCTTATCACGAGATGATGGAGATGGATGATAAGCCGAGTGAGTAGTCGAGTCGAGTGAGAATTGAGTGATTGATAAGTGTTTTATTACCAAGGCTTAATAAATATGTTGATGATGTATACATAATTTTTTTTATTTTGTTAAAAAGTTCAAGTAAAAAAAACGCGGATTTTTGCAGTCAGTTTATTTTTTTTATTAACTAATCAAGTGTACTCATGGATGGAGCATTATTCGATATAAATGGCGTAAATGACCGCCGTAGCGAAGGCGTGATTGGACTTTGCCGTGGCCATGTTGTACGTGTCTCGTTCCGCGTCGAGGAGACCACGAAACCCGATGTGGACACCTTGACGATTCAAGGGCCCCACATTCGTCATCACGATCACCTTGTAGCGGTCAAACTTGAGGGCGAGGACGCGTTGACGAATCTTCTCGGCCATCTTTATCGCCAAGTCGCTCGCCGTATCCGCGACGTAGTACACGCCCGAGATCATTTCCTCCAGCGTGGCTTCCAGTATTTTTTGCACGCGGTCTCGACTAGGAAATGGAACTCAGTTAATAATGGCTTATCTGAAAGGGGTTAAGGTTAACTTATCCCAACCTGTAGGGAACATGGGCCTCGAGACGGTAGCTGTTTTGATAAATTTTCTTCGGACGCCGGAGTGGTTTGGTGGCTTCGTCCTTGAGCCTTTGTCCTTCCGCTTGAGAGAAAAAGTTTTTGACTTTTCCTGCCAGCTCGACCGCGCCCTTGTCCGCCGTGGCGATGGCGCCTTTTCCCTCTTTCGGTCGCGAGACGGGTTCGGACTTTCTCTTCTCCTCGGAGGGAGGAGCAGCTTGGTCCAAAATCTTGGACTTCCGGTCAGATGATTCCGCTGGTGGTGCAGCGTTGGAAGTTCGAGGTGGTGGGGCGGGAGTGGTCGTGGCGGCGGCATCTCCACCCTCCGCGGGTGCGGGTGGTGGTGGGTGTGGTGCAGTAGAATCAGGCTCCGCTGCTGGTGGGGGTTCCGTGGGATCCGGCATTTTGAGACAATTTATGAAATCTTAAAAAAATCTTACACCACAAGAGTTGAAAGGTGTTTAAAAATGTTGAGAGATTTTATTACGAATTATTTTGCATGTTGATAAAGAGCAGAAGAATATATTTGATTTTCTTGGCAACTGATTAACTGATTACGCATTCATAATTTTTCATTGGATGTGCATGCATACGGGTCCAGTACATATGAAATATGCACATGCACATTATGTACTTTGAGTCGAATCAATAATAATAAATATCCGATCAATCTCCACTCCACAATGCAATGACAACATGAACCCCGCACTCATCCTGTCAAAAAGTACCTCCATCCATGCACCATCAAATTATCAATACGTACTCAATTCATAATTTTATCAAGTATATCCACTCATTTTTTACAACATTGTTCATTCCACAACAATCAGAACGGTATTCGATACAAAGATTTAACTGCAGATTGTTAAATACATCACATTAACAAATTAATGACACATAAAATACACATACGTTTGAAATCGTATTTTAAAAATGCTTCCGATTTTAGGTCGTGATTATGCTCAATTCAATCAGTGTATCGATCAATCACTTAAAAACAGTGGAGCTTAAACTGCACATTACAATATAAACAATATGTTAACTTGCCTCCCTTTGTGAATTATTTCCATCCGGAAAGCTACAAAAACATGATTCATTCGCATTCATTGTAGATAGATTTTTTAGCAATAATAATAAATCTTCAAGTTTAATGCTTTGTGTGAAAATGAAACAGTTATCTAAAGCACACTTGTAGATACACCTGAGGGATCCATTCGATCCTAATGACGGGGTTTGGCTGTGGAATGTATTTGAACAATAAATGGGTAAAGTTCTTCAAGAACACTTGGCTTGGGACTTGGGAAAGCCTACAGCGAAAATTTATTTCATCCATTCATGGGCAATCAGGGCATCAGGAGTGAGTTTGGTATTAAAATAGATGTGCGATTTCTTCCCAATCCTCCTCATCGAAGGATGCATTTACCAATATGTGCATATGTACGTTCGCAATAAACGAGTCCAGGTCAGTTCAAGCGAGAAATATTGCAAATATTTAGTATGTAGGAAGCATGTGCGAATTGTCATATCATAGATTCAAGTGTTGACCAACCCTGAAGTAAAAGTACCGTTCCTTCGAATCGGTGATATTAAACTTGTGCCAAAAATTATCCACTTTAACAATCGCGCTGAGTGAATCTAATTTAATGTAATGTAATGTAACAATTTTTTTTATTCAGGTTGGGTCAAGAAGACAAATTGGTGAAGCAGTTTTTTTTTAAATTCCAATGAGAAGTGGGACAGCCAACTGGATAGATTTATCTACATGCAAATAAAATGCATATGATGCAGCTCATAATTTTAGTAATTCAGAATTATATATTGTAGTTAAAAGTGTAAACCAGCCGTCCTTCACAAGCTATTTCATTGTTTCAGTATTCAAATGGAGGGACAACTACGAAGGTTATCTCGTAGGATCAGTACAACAACTGTTTTTTTACACATTGACGCACTGACAACTGGCAATACTGATATTTATCCATGAGAAAATAATGTTTGAATGAGCAGATCAGAATTTAGTGAATACTGTTGAACTTGTTCGAAGTTATCGGCGGTTCCAAGTTATCCACGATTACATCAGCAGAATCAGCCGAATTATTATAATATATTGATTCGGCTAATATAATCGCGGATAACTTGGAACTCTTATAACAAATGCAACATGTAGCTATTTAGTTTGGTTGGCTATTTTAGAGTTTGAGTGAGGTTCTGGGACGGATGCCGTTTCAAACCTGGACGAATGAGCGGATAAAATAACTCAATTATGTATTCGCCAAGTGAAGAAAGTTATTTACTGTCACGTTACATAAATGTATTGAATTTCATAACACGACAAAATCCATAAGAAGGATTATTACCACAGAGTGCAGAAGGGAATAAAGTAAAAGGTGACAAGTTGTATTTCTAGATAGTCGCTAACTAAATGTACACTGCGGTTCAAGTCCCGAAATAGTGAAACCATGAAAAATCTCTTCAAAACAACAACATCCCTCAACAGTAGCGTTGCACATTAATGGGCTCCAATATTTTTCATACGCCAACACCGCTGACAACGCATTGCTGGGAAAATCCGCTCCATTTCTGAGGTTTATACACACTGTCGATCATGATGCTTGAAAAACGGTTCGATTCAATTTGCTCACTGTACAAAAACCTCTTCATGGGAAACTATTTCATGCAGAGATTCATTCCTGTCCAAACAGATCAGCTTCTTCTTCCACGCGAATGCAAGTAAGTGATGGGCGCTACGGTAAATGAGACTTGTTTAAAAATCAAGAATAGAATAAAAATTCACTTTCTGGTCATCAAAGATAACTGGCGAATGGCCGTTATTATTTCCTAGCATTATGTCACCTTCATTGTGACTGAGGGTAAAAAAATTGCAGACAAAGTTTGAACTTGAGATTTCCAAGATGTTACGTTTTTCAAGTGTGGCTTCCGTGGATGTATTCGCCACAAGTTGAACACTGAACGGCGTGGCTGCTCGTCTCATCAGACCCCCGCCTTGGCCACACCCACCACGACATTCTGGGGGACAGATTAGATCCAAGGACTCGGTGTGGACAAAATGCCATTGTCGCATGGAAAATCTAATTGTTAAGCAAATACGGCGTTATGAAAAATTAAACGTGTAAGACAATTAAACTAACCTGAGATGTAATGGTTGCAAATGTAAATATGTATATTTGGGAGAATTTTGGTTTGAACGGGTTGTCCGTCTTCTTATCTCGACTTCCGATCCGACAAATGCTGTCTCATTTTATATGTTTTTGGTCATGAACTATATGAGTCAGTGAAGTAAAAGTATTGCTTAAATTGGAATTCGTTGAAGATGAGTACGGTTGACACATGCGTACCAAGGTATTCATGAGTAAAATATGCTGCTTTCTTGGTTGATAATCTTTTTTTATTTTCATGAAAGTCATGAATTCTATTATTATTCACGTCAAATGGTGCCACAAGTTACTAAATTTATGTTATGTTTAGAATTGTATTGGCAGAGAATTGAAAGAAATTTAAGGTACATACATAATAGGGACACATGGGCTGGTCGTTCAGCTTCCAAAGCTCGGTGACGTGAAAGCCTTCATTATTGTGCTAATTATGTATGTATGGCCATCGTTTTATTTTTTCAATCATGATCATGACACTTCATGACACTTATGACTTACCTCATCAGCTTCATGAAGAAAAACCGCATGCGCCCAACCTCAGCTAAACTGCTTTCTCTCTTGCACATTATTTACATTACGTATAAGGGTTGTAAATATTATAATTCTTAATGTGCAACTTTACTCCAGACCTCTTTCTTACCACCCACTATGAACTAGCTGGCTTAAAATCATTTCAAATCCATTGATTCCGGTCAGTCAGGGATTAAGCACGACTTAAACATGAAGTGCTAATCGAATAGGCGTCCCTATAAACGAGAATTATTTACAAAATTGAGAATGGAATACAAATTGACCTTCTGGACATTAAAGATGGTTGTACGTTATATAGTCTTTATTCGTAAGAAGAAGTGTTATGTCACATTCATTTATGTTCATGAACGTAAATTTAATGTTTCTTTCAGAAAACCCTTTTGCATCACGTGTAAAGTAAAGATGCGTTTATTTTATTGTTGTACGTTTATTTGTAATACCCATGTGCTGATTCATCTACATAATTAGCACAGACACATGGATTGGTTTGATCGAATCGAGGTGGTTTTTGGTGGTCTCAAGTTCTCAAAAACTTGTGAATTCCGAGTTCATTTTTAATTCCAAATTTACATATACTCATTCTAATATGTTTCCAATCAGTCATTATAATTAAACATGCCAATCAAATTTAATTCGTATCAAGTGATCATCATTCTAGGTCCCAAACCTACCAAGAAATCGCCCACATACCACACCACCACCAAGGACCAACTAGATGGATGGCAAACAAGGGAGAATGGATAAATAGAGTCATCATGAAAAGAAGACCATCCTCATCGCGTGTAAAATTGCACACAAGAAAAAACTGTTTTTTGTGCTGATTCCATTCATTCATGCCACGAGATGAACTTGAGGTTCGGATTTCCGATAACCAATTTCACGCTCGTTTGCTCCAATTTCACGTAAACTTGACTCCTTTTCTGATCTCTACTCCTTTGTAGCCACGAAATGAAGACTCCAAAAGCGTTCCTACGTGTAAGGGGATATTGCCTCGCAAATCTTGCATATTTGGATCCACAAACCAATCACCGTTGCCCGATTTGCAAATCATAATATCTGCATTAATAAACAAGACACCATTATCGACATGCTTCGTAAAAGTATACAAGAAACATGCAGGATTCGCTTAACGGAGCTTATTTCTTGATCATTCAGCACAAATCATTCTGTCAAATTCAATTTAGAACTATTTGCGTCCAACTTTGACGATTTAATGGCTGGGTGTGTGCTGTTTGTTCAATGGTAAAAATTAGCTTTGATTTCACGCCTTAACACGGCCCTCGCATTGCTACCCTCGTCTTGAAGGAAAGGATGGGAAAAAATCGGTAAAAAACAACTTCCTGTAAATCACGGAGCATGTGAAGCTCAAGGTCCACGAATATTATGACGCATGCTGATGAAATATGAAATTCTTTAAGACAAAATTTACCTAATTCTTTGTGTACTGTACGCACCACCAGTGGCAGGAATCATACTTTTCTTCTTCATTATAAATATGCCTCTGCAAATGGTAATAATTACTGGTATGAATAAAACCAGGGAAATCCTCCAAGGAAACGGGAAAAGGGAAAGGCATTTGCCTGAGGGAAAGTCTCACAGGTCAAGGCTATTGCTCCTTTTCGTATGAATAAACTTTTACCTTTCTCGCCAGGCAAATCCCCTTGGTTTCGGGCAAATCCCCTGACTTCAATTACATGTAATTAAAATAATACCATCGCAACGAACACAAATGCATTTCAAAAATTTCTCTGACCATGATTTTGATCAAATTCTTAAAGAAATGTCCCCCAATGACCCCCACTGGTTTGTGATGTTCGCTAAAAGGGCTAAAATTCGGTATCGGCGCATCTCAGAATTGCAAAAATCAAGGAAATTTCAGCGTTGTTTTGTTGTATATAAGTGTATTTAATTTAATCTATTTTTGATTTTTTGAACACCCTCCAAACTCACTCAGACTAACCTGGAAAAAACCACCTTCAAATGCTCGCCAAAAATCAAATTGTTCTCAGAATTTAAAAACTCTTTTACGATTATTGTCCCATACAGTTATTTTATAATATTCAAGATCAAACTCATTTTTGAATTTTTTATAGATTTTCAAAAATTTCCTAGCCAGGAAAAATACTAAAATTCTAACCTCCTAACTTTGTATAAAGCTAAAAATTTTCGAATTTTGAAACCTCCCTTTTTGTAAAATATGCACGACGATGAATGGGTTTCAAAATCGCCATTTATATGGAGGAATGGAAAGTTGAGACACAAAAATTCAAACTCAAAACCCACATGCAATGGACCCTTAAACGGCGAATAAATGAGCGAAAGCAGAATTTAATTAGAATCTTGGAAAATTTTCAACATTTATATGCAACTTGCGCGATACCGGTAGCATGACCAGTTGGCCGAAATCTGAATTTAAAAATATTTCAGAAAATATTTTCAGGTTTTCAATGAAAATATAAAATACATTTTTTCGATGTCGATAGCAAATAAAAATCTATATTTTTGTCGATAAATCTGGTTTTGTGAGTTTCAAAGCCCTAACATGTCCAACTAGTGTCCAACATTCATAAAAAGTACAACAGATGCTTAAAAACTAAGTTTTATTGCTAATTTTGTTAGTTGGGGTCAGCATAGTAGCTGATCGGTATTTTTTGGGGAGATTGCCTGAAGGAAAGGCTTTCACCTTGGTTTTATTCATACGAAAATCCCCCTCTCCAGGGAAAATCTTGAGGTTGAGGGAAAAGCTATTCCCTTTTTCCTTTCCCTCGGGGAAAAGCAAATGCCCAAATTTTTATTCATCTATATTGGGGCATTCTCCTCAATTTTTTCGGAAAAAGGATTTCCCTGGTTTTATTCATATCACCCAATTTGTCACCATTTTATTAGCGAACATCTTCACCCAAGCAGAATTAATTATAATGGCAAATTAAGAAATTTGTTCCACACCCACCATTTTTCTAAGGTCGAAACAAAGCCAAGTTGTATTTGTGACAAGTAATTAATTTGTGACATCCTCCCTCTCGCATTCACACTTGGACAAAGGGCTGCCCATTGAATTTTAACGGTAAAAAATGAAGGTGGTGTCGTCGTGCATACATGTTGAGTGACAAAAGATGAAAATACAAACAAACCACTGGACTGGACCTATCGTGACACTGACACAATAAGAGAACGGCAAACAGGTGCAGGCAGAGAGGATCTCCGGATTACAATGCTATTTGCACACACATTTATGTCGCCTACAAAAAAGATCGTTTCCCTTGTTAAACGTACACATTTGTCTTTTCTCCCTGCATTGTTGTGGGCTGGACAAATAGTGGGCTAACCAAGGAGGATTGATTGCATTGCGTAATAAATTTCTTTATTGGGTTGCAATTTGAGTGACCTTGCCTTGAAAAAATTTTCACTTTTGGGATGCTTCAAACATTAGATTATTATTAGGTAAGCTTTGACATGAACCTGTTTTTACATATGTAAACGGATTTTAAAATACAGTTGACCGTTGGAATAAATAAATTGCTCATACAGAAATATGCTAAATTATTTTATCCACTTATACAATAAGTGAATTATATGAAATATACAAATTTTCAGTATCGAAACTTTAATTTTAAACATCTTGTCGAAGGTTAAACACCTTCAAGAAGATGAATCACTTTAGAGAAGAATAGTTGGCAATTTTATGCCCGTTGGTTGATAATCTTTCTACTTGCTACATGATTCAGGTTTCAATTTCATTCTGTACGTAGATATGCAGCATTAGAAGAGGATTCCGTGGTGGTCGTGAGAACTGCACGAATCATTCGGGTTTTGGTGGGTGAGTTTCATCTCAGAAATGAAATTGAAATGTGATCCTGTAAGAAATAAGGAACGTCTAATTCGCATTAGTCGTCGGCTAAGGAAAAATATGTAAACTCATTCCAGGCCCAAAGCGTAGAAGCACTTTAAAAAATTGCACAAAATGCTAAAAGACCCATTCCAGTGGTCACTCACTTACTTAGGATTAGTTGCATGTCGTCCTGGGTAGATAATTATAATATTACCTCTTTTGACACGGTGTGGGCAGTCTTTTTTTCGAGTAAAAGTGTGAGGTATGAATTTCGTGAGGGATGAGATGCACTTTCTTCCGCGAGCGAGATTGACTTTTTCATTATTGACCATGTCAGCAGCAACTTTTAACTGGTCAGTCATGACGAGATGAAAAGATGACGCCAAAATGGACACCCGTCCAAATTAAACTCTTTTTTACTATATTCTTGAAGGAAATAGTAAAAGTGACCAAGTGATTACTACATTACACGTATCATCACCTTCAAATAAGTACACTACGTTATAATGCTTAATTAATATGTATGGAATTTTATAAGATATGTGAATGACTACAATTGTTGAGCACATTTTCTACCTTCTGATCTCTATATTATCATTTTCGATACAATACTTTTACAATTTTTGGCATGATACAAAAAAATTAATGAATAATTTATTTTTTACCTGAGGAATTAAATTAATTTTAGCATGAAAATACTTAAATTATAATTACGATCAGGTACAAATGACTGAAAACGTTTATTCTTATTTTATTTTACACTTTGAATAAACTAACATAGGTAAATAAATAAATAGATAAATGGTAACAACAACGCTTAAAAATGATACGCAGGTATTTACAATTTGATAACACACCTTGATCACAAATACAGCTTATAGAACCACCCAGTAACAATAACTTAATGTTGCAAAAAATCTGCAATCCCACGATTAACTACTAAAAATACAACTTATTAACAACTCATTAATAAAATTTACTTTGTCATAATGAAACCTAACATTTGGCAGTCATAAAAATAACAAATAAAACCCAACACCCATAATTTACAATATAAATTCACTAGCTACATATTTGCGACCTGGTAAAATGGCTCAGTCTACACGAAATACGAATTTCTCCCCAATTTTTGAATTACCAATGTGAGAATCTATAATAGGGCTGAACACCGGTGTGTTGTTGGGTGAATGGTGCGTGTTTCACGGCCTGTCGATACTTCCTCGCTTCCGACCTCTTCAGAGCGAACCACAAGGTCGCGGTGGCAGAAATGACGAGAACCACGCCCAGAATGACGAGGGCCAGAATTATCGAGCCGGGTGACACACAGACGGAACTCCCACCAAGAAAGTTGGGCTTCGTGGCGTTATTCTGAGCGTTGGAAGAGTCGCCGTCGTCCTCCTCGTGGGACGTGGACGAGGACGACGAGGACGAGTGTGCGGCAGACTTGGTGTCGCTGAACCGAAGGTGTCGACCTTGACCGTGCGTGGAGGTGATGGAGCCTCCCAAGGGCACCAAGGACTGGTGCCGTTCAAAGTGATGGTCCCCTGAAAAAAGGTAAAAGTTTCGTTTACTTAAACTTTTAAAACGCCGTTGCAGCAACCTTGTATGAGTGGTAATTATTGTGAAGAAATCCTATAATGACTGAATATGTATGATGGAGCTTGAATATGAAATGGAAATTGGACACGCTACATCATCATGCCCGTAACATTAGATTTGGAAAACGCATTTTCTAAATAGGCGGAAGTAACTATGTATTTGCTTCTTTGAGTTAATGTGATATCGTCACATGAATTCCATCAAATGAGCTGTTTGAGCATTTCATTATACGTCAGGAAGTAAATACTTACGTGCATACTGAAGTGACCTTTTGTCAAGTCAGGGAGTCAACTCTCGACTAATTTGTCTTCTCACGTAACGGTTCTTGTGATACGTAATATAATAAGATTTGTAAAGTGTGTTACTAATGAGGTTGGTCATTTTCATGGCATGCGTGCTATGATGCACACGAGTACAAGATTAACAAGTTGCAAAAGATGCATTGACTTAAGGAAACTGAGAATTACATTTCTGGAAATTTTAATTTTTTGGAGTTATTTGGTAGAACATGTACTATCTGTACTTTGTTTTACTTTTGAAATGTCTCTGTTATATAAGATGCTAACGCTTGACGAGATTCGATTTTTGTGCAGTCGCTAAAAAATCTTGACCCCCGACTGAGGAGAAGAACCGTTCACGTCGTATTATTTATTTGCAGCCAACAAGTGCAAGCTCAGTCTTGAGATTTTTGCATTCATTGTCAATTATTTGTGCATGTCTGTCCACGTCATTTGAGTTTGCTGTTACACATTCTCAATTCTTTCGTGGAATGAATGCACAACATGCCAAAAGTGACCACGCCATGTAAGGACCAGATTCTTCTGGTGAAATGAAATGATTACGGATATCAATCGATCAGTAATTATGTGGACATTGATCTACTCTTGATGACAGTAATTCTTTGTACCGAAATATTTTTCCCAGACAGGTTAGAAATGCTTTGTCGTTACTTAACTGTCTTCAGTTAAACATTATGAGTGGGTTAAGTACATATTATTTTTCTTTATGACATGAAATTTAGGTTCGAACGTATGAAAAACCTAAGAAAAGCATAACAAACGCTCATAAAAAAACACGAGTTAAAGGATTCTTACCCCCATTTGCACCCCCCGCACCCGCAGCATCTTCCAGCTCGGGGGCATACACTTCAACCGAGTTAACGATTTCGGCCGTGTCTACAAGTGCGTCCGCAATTCGGCCGTACCTTTGAAAAATCAGACATTTTACTTATTTTACAATCAGTTATGAGCTACGTATTTGTTTGCAATAGTTTCCTACTTGTCCCTCCAAGTGCCAAAGTGATTAAGTCCAGAGTCACAAGGTTCTTGAGGACAGGGTCCTTGGCAGTAGGCCACCATGCTGTTTGTATAAAAATATAAAAATTGTACCACACGCACCAAAATTATTTCACTTTCTTACAATGGAGGTCTCACAACATATGTTCTCCGATTTTGACCAAAATAGTGTCAATTGACCACGAATTTAACTAATTTGAAATTTGCAAGGAGCACTATCTGCCAAGGGACAGGTTTCATAGGGACCCAAACCCTTCTCCTGTTTAGATGCAAATATCTCCAACCTGCCCATTGGCAGATCGTACAATTCGCAAATTCCATGTAGTTTGGTGAAATTCGGAGAACATACTCTGGGAAGCCTCCATTGATACTTGTCTTTACCATTTAACGTGGAGATGATCCCTTTCTGGAAATTTAAATGCAGGGAAAGTAGAAAAATGTAGAGTAATCATGCGATTTCTGGATTCGATCGGAAGACGCCGCCTCCTAAAATTGGGCACCAACGAGGTGTCCACGGAACATCCCGCAGAATCAAGAATTTGTTGGGATCGGAATCCATCAATACTGCCCAGCCGAGTGCCATCGTTGGCGGAACAGTTCACGATTCTGGCATCATAACCTCCTGAAACAGAAAACATGTGCATAAGTTTCCATAAGTAAATTCACTTGAGTGAGGCAACAACAAAGTAGAAATGTTGACACGACGTACTCATGACTTTAGTTGAAATGACGAGCGTTACGTCCTGACCGACAGCGACGGGCAACATTTTCCTCGATTTTGGACTTGGATCCTAAACAAACAGGAGATTATAAATATATATTAAATGGATTAAAGACGCATATAATTTATGTAGCTATTCATTTTATTACCTTCCCATGAAGAATTTCCATCCAAGACTCTCCAATTTTGGATGAAATTTTTGTCCCAGTTTGTGAAGTCGAGGACGACGACGGTGCTGGAGAAATCGGTTTCCCCGTTTTCGTATCCTTCACGCTTCCCATCATTCTTCGAGCTTGGCGTGACGTTGTAGGGTTTGGATCTTCGTTCGAGGAGAAATCAAGCCTGTGAAGTACACACACATTTTGCTAATTAAATCCAAACCGAGTTTGATATAACAATCTCGCTCATCTAATCTTTGTGATATTTATTCATTGGGCATACAATTTATTTACAAATGGCGTCAACCAAACCCAAATTGAACACTTCTAGATGATGGACGGACACGTTTTTCATTTCCAACTTTCTTCAAAAGCCATTCTTGCCTTATCTCAACTTACAAGGCAACATTTTTGTGTGCTCACTATTCATTCATATTACTACCTGATGTCACAAATTATGGGTAGCTTTTAAGTGAAACAATGGATGGCACCATTACAATTGAATATTTTGCAATATCATCAGTAATTAGATTTAGGGGTGGACCTACATTTGCATGGATTCCTCGAGGGGTGAGCGATGTATCTCGACGCAACTGACGGACACCTTGTCATCAATTACTTGCTGGAGAAAGGAAGAATACTGAATGTACAAGGTGACTTCGTGCCGTTTAGGAGAATCAAATTCCTGGAGAAAAATAAATAAATCCACTGTAATTGCCGTTTTCTAAATCCATAACTAAATAACCAAATAAGTTGTGATACACCAACCGGGTCCAACCCCATCATTTGCACGCCGCACTGTCCCAGAGGAAGACTGAAGGTAACATTTTCTCCTGGATCTGAAAACGCACTTTTCCCACACTCGTTTTCATCCGGATATCCCAAGGAGTAAATTCGACCCTTGAATTTTGACAGAAATTGGCCAACAATGAACATTTGATTCGAATCACAATTGGCAGAAATGTCTGAAAATATATAGGAAATTTATTTTAGTTGAACTGAAAAATTCATGGTGTTACAAAAAACTTGTAAATATTGTACACGAACCGAGGTAACGTTTTCCATTTGGCCCAACGAGGACAGGGGTCGAATCCTCATTGACCACTCCTCGTCTCGCAAGACCCTCCGTCGTAGGGACGGTCGTCACCTTTGGCGTGGATGTGGGGACCTCTGTCTTTTTTGTCGACGCCGCATCCTCGTCCTCAATCGGTGTCATTGTCGTGGTTTCCACCTCGTCCTCCAAAATTCCAACGTCTGAGGCGACTGGTTCGAAAACGACTTCCGCCAGAGTATCGCCCACTTCTTCGGACCTTCCTCTCAAACTGAGATAACCTGGAGGCAGGTGAGATCCTTCGGCTTGAACAGAGAGCTCGAGCAACGCCACGAGCACGAGGCCCAATCTGGCTACCAAACTCCATTTCGTTGTCTTTGTCTGCACAATGAGGAAACCAAATCAGTGACAAATTGTTCCCACCTTTCTTAAATATCTATTATTTCTGCTAAAATTGCCATCACTTGATTTTTGTTTTCCTCTCATTTTGGCAATAATGCGACAATAGCAAAGGTACCCGTTACTGAATGACTTACCGTGGTGTCCCTTTCCACATAATGACCACTCATTTTGCCACAAGTTTTAGCTCTACGACTCCTTCTCGATCTACATCTCATTATTTCCTCGATGCATGGACCACTTGGCCATGCAACAAATCCTTTTATCCACCTTTCACTCCTTCTCTTCCGGTTTCTTTTACTCGCAATTAGTTCGGTTAGGTTAGTTGTTAGTGTTCTCGTCTTTGATTAATCAATGCAATCAATTCACCGGCAGATGCACAATTTCTGGGTAACACATTCACGTCAGAATTCCATTAAAAACTAATGACAATTCAGCAAATAAATAATGGTTTGTTTCAACTTTTCTAAGCACCAACCAACCACGGGACTCTGCTCACATTGTGTTTTTTTATGTGTAGTATGTAAGTTCAGTTTAATTCTTGCGTGTCAGTGTGAACAGGTTGCAACAAATTGTGCAATAGGGAGTCGTAATTGTTTAACTTTGGTGTAAACAATAGACCATGATTTTCGACTTTCTGCTCCTCCTTCGAATAATTCTTCCTCAGAAATGCGATAGTCAATAAACGACTTGTTTCCTACTTCCTGTCCAAAATGTGACTGTCGTCTCCTCTTCGGCGTCTCAAAAGTGACACCAGCGAATCTTTGGTACTTGTAAAATTAAAAAAATCCGAGTAGAATTGGTAATCTGCAGAAAAAGTAGATCCCTTTCCTCAAATTGGTCCAATTCCAATTTGCACAGTTGCTTCTTTCTTCTCTTAGAGCGTAACGGGTTTCTTATTTTTCTCCAATATAGAGATTTTCACAGGATTAGGAAAAATATGTGGCAATTTGGGTGCCAGGTTTTTCATAAAAAAAAGACGAGATTCTTCAGGATAGGAATAAATGAAGCGTTCACTTCCAATCTGAGGAGGAGATGATGTACGCAATTTTCAAAGATCTCGTTCAAGATTGTTGTGCGAGAAACTTGGTAAAATATTATTTTTTCTTTTCGACGTTGTGGATGATAAAGCTTGAGAATTAGTTTGGAGTCACATCCTCGGCTCCCTTTTTGTGTAATATTGTGTGCAAAGATGATGTGTCTGTTTTGTGTGTGGAATGGAGTTTAGTAGGTGAGGTGAGGTAACTGCAAATTACAAAAAATTATTTGGGTGAGCTATAGGATAAAGCGTGATAAATTAGTCACCCAGTCGGATTTGGGTAGGATTAGGTAGACGATTTTCTCCCAAATCTCAACATTCTCGCCTAAAAAAACATCTCAGAGACAACACGTTACGTTATTGTTGTGGGAATCATCTTTTTATTGCACCCTATTAACTCTAAGAAAGAACTGTTCAAGATGTAGGAAAAAAGTCAAATAGTAGAATATATTGGGTTAAAAAATTACTATTGCTGCGTGTCTACAAATTGTGAAACATACATGCTCTTGAAAAAATCTATGCGAAAATTGTGTGAATTTTATTTTTGTGACAACTACGTAAACAATGCGTACATGAGCAAAGTAATTGTTTTTTTAACTCGCCACCTCCTTCCGTATGTGCATGTATGATACCCTGTCCTGTTATTTTAATTGTTCTCCCTCAATGTGAAGGAGCCAGGAGTAAACAAACACTCGAGCTAAAAAAATGCATACAAACCGGAAATAGTCATTTACTTGTTTAACAATGTCAACTTTTTACTGTTCGCTCTGCAACTTAACTTATTTAACTGATTAAAACAAAAGGAGTGTTCCGTTTTAGAGTCAAAATTGTTTCCATTTGCAATTAAAAGGTTCATCTTTAATTTGAGAGGGTACACTATTCATTCATTGGCGTAGATGGTGAAGATTTCGGTGCAGAGTGACAACAGATGTCCACCAGTGTGATACATGGATGAGAAGAGTTTAATATGTGCAAGAAATTGCAATGGTTCGTTGGGTGAGTTCTTTTTACGGGTGTCGCATTGTTTCAGAGAAAAATAAGGAGCTAAAAAACACAATTTAACGGAGATTTGCATAAATTAAAGTGTTTCAGCTTCAACAAGTGAGTGACACTTCACGGTGGATGAGAAGATGATGAACTTCCGTTTTTTAGGTAATTTGGTATGATTAATTAGTTATTTGGACGTCACTAACACCTAACAACAATCTGGCATTTGGACAAGAGGAAAGACGTAGTATACCAAATTTACTAATTACATATAAGGAACTTATGTACATAAAGATAAAATATTAATAATTTCATTTCGCAATCCTATTGATTCAGAAATTGCATGATTTTCCTTCCGTAATCGGTAGGTGATTTTTGCATGCGAGTTAAGCAAAGCTCATCCCAATGAATGATCCTGTGTTACATACAAACAAGCTCCTAGCTTAATACGGTTTAAAAAAATTTGGTAAAAATCAACTCCAACTTCCGTGCCGATTCTTTGCCAAAGACTTATTTCTTGGTAAATATTACCAAACGCACATACCTATTGCACATAAATATAAATGCACATGTACTTGGTTAAAGTTCTGTAGTGGTCGTAAAGGAACAGGAACGTTCCACCTGTTTTTATCCTTTCATGGTCTATGATTTGCTATTTGTTATCATGACAAATCTTTCTTTCCTGACGTCTGACTGAGTAGGTTACCCTGCTCAGAAGGCGGATTCCTAATAAAAATCCAAGAGAAAAAATTATATGGTGCAATTCTACTCGAGTGAGATGCCATGTGTGGGTAGACATTTATTGCTTACTTACACGCTAATGATGCAATGCAATTTCAGTGGTTAAAGGTTACAGACAAAGTGCAGTATTGGGAGTAAAGAGGAGCAGTGTAAATGTCAGATTGCGATCGGAAAGCACCATTAACCGAGTAATATCGGATGTGTGGTCTGGTATGATTAAATTATTTTGTTGGTCTTCCTTTAAACTGGTGTAGTAATTGAATTATTTACTTTGTCAAGATTTTAAGATAAGTAACGATACGATTGCTGCGTGCGGCGTGGCGATCCGTGATAAATAAATAAATAAATACAAAATCTATGAAAGTGTATGTATTGTATAAAAAAGAGATAAGGAACGAGGCAAATGACAGAATTCGTACAATTTCCTCTATACGTAAACAGGATATTATTTTGAGAGATGTTGTTCATTCAATCATTACATTTCATGGTTTGGTTTCGGTTTCATAACTTTTTATAAATGCACGTACGCATGTATACGATTCCGTTAAAATGCTTAGGAAAGTGAGGATTTCTACTTAAGTCCAGATCACATTCTCATGAAAACATTTTAAAACTGTTCAACGAAACGGATTTCTGGCAAAATTGAATCGACAGAATTAGTCTGCCGAGCTAAATAAATTGTGAGAAAACAATATGCAGTAGCTGCTCTCATATTTATTTGAAATATTTCTTAATAGATATCCCTGACAAACTTCAATCCTGATTTCTGCCTCCTTCCAAAAACTAATTTCCCATGCACACGCACTAACTGATGAGAAAAATCCCGTATTTTTAACAAGTCCAAAAATTTGCTAAATCCCTGTGTCACGACGAAAATTACATGCATGATGATCATACGAGGAATATGATTACAGTCGTCTAAATCGACCTGCAGTTGTAACAACATAACTCACGACATGCCATTGATTACTGATACAAATCTGGCTTAATTACGTATCATATCGTATTCGGAGAAAACAACGGAGTGATTTAGCTCCCTTCCTAAAATCTCATGAATCTTGTCTCAAAAATTTCCTACTAAAAAATCTCAGCTCATATTTCTTCCTCTTATTAACCGAACCCACGGCATGCCCAACCTGCTAAACACACACACCCGCCAGACCCATTAAACCGGAGTGACAGTTATGTATATTAGCATCTTCACCACGACACGGCAAAAACTAACAATGACCAACTTTTTTTGCAAAGTTTGCTCTTGTCTCTTTTTCAGAGAGGATAATACATAATTCTGTTTAAGCAATTAAGTATAACAATACGACTTACACATGTTAATTGACGAAGAAATTACAGTAACGCGTGGCATGAACTTAAAGACATCACAATATTTGTACATTATTATTGTTCTTTATTTTATGACGACAATGCTTCTTGGTCCCCACGTGACTAATAAATATTCGAGTGGAATGAAAGGTGTCCTGCTGCGTTTTCCGTACTCATCATCATCACCCGATCATGACATCCGACAGGACTACTTTTGCAGTATTATTGTTATTACTATGAAAACTTGTCCGATTCGTCGGATTCCTGTTGTGGAGGAATTATAGCTCGCCTTAGTGGCCTACACTCGCTCACGGCCGAACCGGTCTTGTCCCTCGAAAAGAAACACAATGCACGACGACGACGACGACGACGACCACGAACGACGACTATTCAAGTTCACTGTTCAAGCCAATTCAAAGGAAAAAGTGACGTTATGTAATTTTCTCTGCCAGCCAAAGTGCGAACCTAGTTTTGTAATATTTCCTGTCAAATCGGGAATTACATTGTGTTTCGTAATTGCCAATTGTTTCTACTTTAGAGGAGAATTAGTAGCAGGAAGGTCGCTTCTAAATAAGGAGGATTTTTCAGTAAAGCTATTTCACCTATTTCCAACTATTCTATGAATACCGTAACATATTAATAGTAAGTACTTAATAGAAGTACAAGTCATGACATTGTGATGACGGGCAGTGGTTTATTAAGCAACAAAAAATTCAGATTTTTATGATTTCTGTATGTATGAAAAAAATCACTCGTTTGGGTGAAGAGAAATTGACAATATCGACTCATCTCTATTGTCCCATATCAATAATTAGGATTAATTTCTGGCCAATTAAATTATTAAATGGTCCACGATTAGGTTTGTAAATGATAAGAATTACACAACCCATCATTTTCAAGTTTAAAAAATTTCTAGCCTAATGACATAAAGTAATGATGTCATAATGAAAATATGTAAATATGTAAAATCTTAAAAAAATAAACCACGTCCATATCAAACTTGACTTAATTTCCAAAGTGGACGGGAAAGCACGTTCCAAAAACTCACGGTATTTTATGCATTAACTTTTGCATTATTTACTTATTAACCGCATACAGGTTGACACCGCTGGGTCGTAAGTGCTCCGTTCTTTTCCCATTGTTTAGTTATTAAATCGAACAAAAAGGGAGGATCATTACACGATTTAATTGTCATTTTATTGCGAGCGGCGTTTGTTATACCACTAAAAAAGTAAGTAATACCGGTGATGATGTAACTCCTTTTCCTATGCACTTTTCATTAATATTTCATAATAATTACTTTATATGACACAGTGGTGAGTGAGTGAGCGCATTACTCAAATATCTAGTTCGGAACAAAAGGTCAAGTGGATGTGGAAACTTTTTACTAAAAAAATTAACTCGCAATAAATTAATAATAATGAGGTATGAATAAGTACATAATTTTAATTTAAAAAAAAGTTGGGTCAGTTGAAACCCGTTGTTTTTTGCTGCTCAAATCTGTTACAATTGGTTCTTCTTTCTTGAGTTGTGACACTTGTCAACCGATAGGAACATATCACGCTCATAAAAACTGACATTTTTTCATAACCTACATTTAATTGTATAACATTTAAAGTAAGACGGACCGAATCTGGTCAAGAAGAAGGAGATCTTGATTGATCCGGCGGAAAGAAGTGTGCCAAACGAGCGAATAGAATCGATTGCATCTTGACTGACTGACTTTAAAAGACCTTCGAATGCATGTATGTAATACGGATCTATTTGTACGTAGGTAAAAAGAAGATCAACTTTTAGACCACTAATTCCTCTTGCATGCCCACTTTTCATGGCAAGCGGAGTTAGATGGAAATACGGCTTTCTTACCCAATCGTATTAGATCGGCATGTAGACACAATCATGCAAAATCTTTTGTGGGTTCATTCCCTGTCACAATCTCATCTCACTCACCGCAAAATCTCGTTTAAATTGTTATCGGTGGGCATGCCTGCACTTCTTCTTTTTCGAATGGTGAAGAATGCACCGTGTTATCTCACTCAACCACTTCACCTTTGGAGGAGTGAAGGTTAGATTTTTATTCCAAAATCTAAGTCAAAAGTTCAAGGTACGAAGAATGAAATGGGATAAATGAGATTGTCATGAAATTCTAATTTGTACGCTTTACATGCACACAGATTTTTTGTCATGATCGGAAGTCGGATATAATTTTTGGGCAAAATGCTATAATGTTTTAGATTTATGTTATCTTCTTTCTTTAAAAAGTTAGTTAGTTAGGCGTGAATATGAAAGATTTGCATAAAATTTAGTACTAAAAATATTTTACCTGTTCACAAGTTTCCTAATAATCCAGAGAATTTTCAGAATTTCAATTTTTCCAAATTTGTATAAAACCAAATTGTTCACAAACTCAAATAGGAAAACTCGCTGCCCTTTCCACACACTGCACTCTGGGATTTATCACAATTTTAGAATTTCTCACAAGTTCACAGTTTGATATTGGGCTGAGAGGAGATTAGAAGTTGTTCAAGGAAGGGACGCCATCAGGGGAATGGTTCTTGCGGACCGATGCATGCGTTTGCTTGGATTGGAGGCAAGCAGAAAGAGCTCGTGCTTATTTTTTGCATTTTGTATTCCACTCTAGCGCTGAAACATCTCGGAAGAAGAAGAAGGGATAGAAGAAAGAGTTGAAGGATGTTTTATGCAGCGACGGACCGAATCGTCGTCGTGGAATTCAAACCGTGAGATCTCGCCTTGCCAGTTTACTTGGTTAGTTAGCTGGCGTTCCTTGCCTATCTGCTGCTCAAGGGTATTTTTCTTCTTCTCCTTGTTCAATTGTGCAATTCAATGTAACGATAAAATACCCGTTAGTTTCTCTCCCACTTTTTAAACACGGCGATGCGTACGTACAAGTAAAGTATTACTTGTTGCAATTACTCTAAACTTGTGTAGTTTTAAGTTTCATACTCCTCAGAGTCGCATTGTGTTCAAGTGGTAATGAATACGAGGCTGAATTACATATTTTAAAAGGTTTACTTATTTACAAGTAACTCGTATTCTAAATGATGTAAATGTAATTTAGATTACTTAAGAATTTCAATAATGGGTGTGTAAAAGTATCCCAATCGAATTGGGAGTGACGAATGATATTTAATTTCAAGGTGACGATGCAATTTTAAGAAATTCCTTGGTCAGAAATCGCATGGCGTTGGGTAATTAATTGTCCCAGAGAGATGCATAAGTTGGGCATATTTTGAATAAAGATTTTCCCATAAATATGCAAAAAATATTTTGATGCTACTAATAACTTATGATGACCATTTTAAATAACTGATCCTGACGTATGTACATACACATTTCATTATTTCTAAAATCGGGGCTTCAGTCTTGCAAATTGTTAGAAAACTAAAATGTACAGTTTAAACCGAAGAGTTGGCAATAGCTCATCTGCTCTGTCAAATAGAAACCGCTGTGATTTTATTTTATTGCATTATTACGTATACCATTCGTCCCATTTGCTGTTCGTTTTAATTACTTTCGTCCGTTTAATTACTTCGTGTTCGATTCGGACAGTAAAAATACTCGCGGTCCACACTGCACCAGCATACCAATGATTTTTCTTCCTTGTTATCAACTATTCAAGTGCTTGTCAAAACTACAACCAGACTTTTATAAATCGTTGAATAACGAATAAGAAAAAATTTTACTGAAATGTATTCAATTTATTTTCATGTGGAAATGTTAAATTGGAATTAGGCATCCGTTCAAGGAATGAGAATTAAATGTTTATAATTCATCTTCCTCCCTGCAACTAGATCGTCTTTTGGATTGGAGGGGATTGGAAACTAAAAAATGGTATCTGTATATGTAAATGTGGGACAAAAAATAAATGCAAAAAAGTTGCACCAATATGGCTTGCATATCATGTGAATCTGATACGTGGGTATGGTATCAAATCAGATTGAAATTTTCTCTCCCGACAAAAAATTAATTACGTAGAAAAATTACAAAATTCACACCCATTTATGCAGTTTAACAATAAAACGCCATATTCAGATTTTTAAGTTTTTTCCTCTCCTTGCAGTGACACAAATCCATAAAATCGCGTGTTCGGTTTATGACTTACTTACCTAAACTTGTGTACATGCAATTTCCGTGCGTCGTTTACCGGATGTTACTGCAGCAGTAATAACATATAATAACACCAAGTTATCCCTATAATAATGTGTTATAAGTAATATTATGTTATGGAAGAGAGATAAATGGTTACATGTCCGAATTGCCAGCAGTATGTCAGTAGAAGAAAGTACGTCAATTGACATGCAGTCAATTTATGCATAATAAAAGTTGCCTTGCAAGACTCAAGGCCTGATTTAGAGAATCATGTCAAATTATTTATGAAATAACTATCAGATAATCTGGTAATTGAATTCAAATTAGTACGGATTATCCGTTTTTACCAAATTGATTGGAAGTAAATGCTACTATGTACGATGCGATTTCTGCTGGATCAAATTCACTGATCAAATCTTCAAACAAGGCGACGAGTTACTATCAGAATTTCGTATTGCTTACAAAATTATGGATCAAGCCAATTCAATATGATCTGCTAAATATCGCCCAAAATTATTTGAAGGGTTATTTCCTTGACCTTTACACAAGTTTTGGTCCACAATTAAATTTCTCAAAGGCTAAAGAAAAATATATTTGGATTATATCTCGAATACTGGTGGATTATTTATGTACACAAAAGGTGTTTTATACCACAAAAGGTAAGGTGCCACACTTTGAGGTATCAACATCAAAATCATTAAGCCCGAAAAAACACTATTTCATTGTAGATGTACCTCTAATTAATTATTCACATTAATTTTTGTCACATTTTTATTCAAGTTTTGTAATCCATGATTTTTCCAAATGAAGTTTGAAATTGTTACGGTAAGTTCCGGAAATCCCATCTCCTTTTGCTGCTCCCATGAATTGTCTCATTTTCCCATGAGATTTCCATCATCAACAAACACACTCCACTTTAAAGAGTGTCATCATACGTCGTGATATCCGTATCAAATCTGAACAAAGCTACTCCTACCTCCTTATTTGCTAACAGTATCTCACATTTTGCACAATTAAATCAATGTCACTGCCAAGAAGAAGCCTCGTCGACAAAACTCCACACTCAAGTACGTGCACCCACCAGGCAAATAATGATTGAGATGACGAGAAGATTGCCACCCTCATTTCAATAAACTTCATTTCATTTTTTCCATTCAAGCAGCAAAAACATGCCATTTCTTGCGTGATGCTAGATAAGAAGAGTTGTTGTTACCCTCATTATTGCGTGTGCATGTAACTCGACGTGAGATGCGGTGTGACTCTGGCTTTGATGTAAAAAGAGAGAAATGCCAACAGAACTGTCGGATCGGGTAGTACTTGAGTGAGAAGTGGAATAGATGATGATCCCCCCGACGAGGTGCATAAAAAAGGTGACCCAAATCTCATTTTTTGTTAGACCAGCATTGTCGGCGTGTTTTTTCAGTTGTGCGGATAATAATGAGATCTGTTTTGCATGGCACAATTCCTAGTTTCCCTTTACCTGCGTTGGAAAATAAAAGAGAATTTGCATCCTGCAGGCTTGTCTCACTCCTTGATGATAACATTCTATCAATTCGTAGAGATGAATGTGCTATTTTGAGATGTGGACGACGAGCCGAGTGATCATCTTTGTCGTAATGATGATGTTATTATAGCTTTGAGAATCGCTGCTTGGTCCACTTTCATGGTCGTCTCACAATAAAAGAAATCATGTCAGAAGAAGACGTATCAAATCGGTTATGAGATTCAAGAGATGACAAAACCACCATATACTATTTGGGTTGGAGAGGCTATGTGTTCACCATTAGTTGTAAATGGGGACAGGATTAATTAGTGATAAATAATGAGATAATTAACGGAATATGATTATATACTTATTACTTATGAAAGACTTTCTGTCCGTTGCAGGCTGAATTTGGAACATGATTTATTTATTAGTCAGCAATTACATACATGCAGAATGCAATTTGGGTGCATAGAGGATAATAGAGTTTAAAATTGTACAAATTCGCTGAAAACTGCAACAATTATACAGTAATTTTTCGAAAAGGGATACTGCCATGAATTTTTTAAAAAAGTAATAATTGGTGTGTCCACTCGACACAAAAAAACCTACTGAATCGAATCGGACTGATGAATGAATGATCTTTTACATAAGAAAGAATGCAAGTTTTTTGGTGTCATTTACCACACCTGCTGCTGGTTTTAAAAAAAACATGCGGTGCATTACCATTTATCATTTGCATCACCCTTATTTTTATCCAAATTTGTATTCTTATCTTGCATTCGGACCCACTCTTTGGAAAAATATCGATTTGTATGCAAAATTCGTAAAATAAAATCACTGTTACTTGCCATTCATTCTTTATTTGATAACTGAAAATTTAAAATTATAACAGTTTGTGTAAGTAATTATCTACTTATTTCCTGGTAGGTAAATATTTTTAATTTCTTGTGGTTTTTACATCCATATTTCTCTATTTTGTTAAACTATTCTACGCTACAAGATTTGTCTGGCGGTTTTGGTAATCATGATAATTTGGCCTTGATAATAAGAGGATAATTTACTCTTTAATTGGGGTAAATGTTAGTGCATGCTACACAATGTAAGAGGGTAGACTAGTACATAAGTAGCAAGGCTTTGTAAAATGCAAAATCCCAACAGCAAACATTTTAAACAATATAGCACAATTAAAACATAAGTAGATTAACCAAACAAATGCTATATTTTAAGAGTGAACAATGCCAGCAATCACTTCCATATGTCACCCGTAGGAAGACTTTGAGTTTAGGCTATTGAAATCATCACCGGGATATAAATCAAGAATCATGATACAAACACAGAAGAACTCGGATCCCAAAAAAGTCAACAGTTGAAATCAAAATGTCAAGAATAAAGAAAACTGCACACTCATCTTCTGTATAATGCACCCCATTAAGCCATATTATTATTATCATAAACACCACGTCAACAGTCTGAAAAAGAAGTATAATTCTTTGGAACGGGAAAAATAAACGCGACAGTTGGAGAGTGACTTGAGAAAGATTAGACACTTCTTCTTGCGCCCCATTATCACCATATTAGCCAAATAGCAGTCATGCTGCATGGGTTTGGAGAAGGGATGGGAATTGAGCACGGTCAAAATTATTGAAGGAGAATATATTGTCATTGCAGTCATTACACGACAGATGCAAACCAGTCCTGGGCATGTAATTAGAACAGAGTAACTGACCAAATCAGCATATTTTTTAAATATAGGCATCAGTTGAAGTTATTGAGTAATGGAAAAGGCCTTTTTACACATGTATGTATATTAATACTACTGCTAACCAGATCAATTTTACCTTGGCTCAATGAGATCTATGTATTTAAGGAAGGACACGGCGAAAGCTGCCTGAATACTTTTTTTCCCGACACGAACTACTGTCTACAGAATTAGTTTGGTCGCTTGAGGTAAACACAGAGTTTTATCAATCAAGGTGTCATCTAAAACTATATTCATTGTCTTTCTTTGGAAATCTTCCTTTGTCAACTAAATATTTCGTAAACGTTTGGATGGTTCGTATGTATGGTTTGTCATTGCATAGAAAAATTTTGTGATTATTCTATCCAAGCCGTCCTGTGCATAATTAGGCGTGTGAGAGGTATGACAAATACCCTGCTCCTACTGCACTCGAAGCCAAGAGAAGGAAATTACACCACCACGAAAGAAACCCAAATATTCCTCGAAACACGACAGGACTGAACACCTAGAACAAAATTTTAGTTTACATAATTGTAAAATTGTGCACTATTAACCATCAACATAGAGTTAGTTTGGGTTAATAATTCGTTAAAACTTACAACTTTGAGTGATGATAAAGCTACAGAAAAATGCTCGGCAGCATATTTCACGTCATCTGTATCTGGCATCACGGAAGAGAAAATGGGGGAGGTTCCATTTGCACCAAAGTCGGCAGCTTTCACGGAACCGTTCCACGATCCACCTCCTCCTTAAAAAATGGGACAAATAGAACCATTAAAACATTTCATACTACAAAACAAACACCTAAATTCTTAACCTAACCCACTAACATATTTAAATGAGGAGTAATAAAAAACAAATTGGTCTTTTTAAAACGTAATAATTCCTGACTCAAATGGGCAACATAAAACTCATTGCTGTACACAACAACGCACTACATAAAGTCTAAATCTCAATACAAAACGTCATCTTTTTCTTTTTCAAAGTGCAACAAAAGCCTTTGAATTGCTTTTGAATTGCAACCATTAGGATTATGTTATGAGATTTGATGCCATCCTCAGCAATAATGGTACTCAAAAATTACGTGTAGCGTAATCGAAAATGCAGAAGCCATCATAAAAGCATCATTAATATTTGTAAGCATTCTGGGATGAAAATATCCCGAGGCAGGCACATTAAAAAATATTATCGCCAAGCATCACTGACTTTGACTTTGAGACTTGATTAAGTTTTGTGGTTTTCAAATTTGGGAACTCGGACAAGAACTTGGGAATATGTACAAATGGAAAGAGTAGCAATTTGTGTAATAATAATATTCTTTTTCTTCTCTGCCGAGAAGACGAGGAGCGACGAGACGACTACTTTTTTGGTAGCATAAGAAATAATAAATTGAGGGTGAAAAACCAACAAAGAAAAAGTTTATCATTGTTCAGATAAAAAAAACTGTCATTGTTAAACAGGAGCTGCAATGAAGTGGGATTCTTCTTCTGTGTATAAAATCTATCTAATTGAAACTGAAAAAGCATTTGAATGAGTGGGTAATAAATTAAAACTCCCGTTACATAATGAGCAGACCACACCAACCAAATAATAAATGCATCCTCTCAAGAAAAGATCAACAATGGGAATAGCAAAACAACAGATCATGCCAAAAATATACAGAAACGTTCCAAACAATGAGTTTAGAGAAGAATCTCCCTTTTTACCGGATATTCGTACGGGATAATATGGAAATCTTACACACATAACCAATTGCACAATGGTATGACATAAAACGGAAAGCATGCATATTTAGAAATGCAGGGCTTTGGTCACCTTTTTTTGAACCAGCAAATAATAAATAAATACATAATATTCATACCTAAAGTTTTATAAAGGAAGGTACAATGAAGGACAATCAGAATCGGCGTTATGTACTGCAATGCCACGATGCAGAGGTAGTAGTACACACCGGCAACCTGAAACAACACAGATAACATACTTAATCAGTTGTATTGCCTTTTTTGAAAAGCAGGAGAAAAATATTCCCACGATAATATTATACCTTTTTCTGGAGGTCAATATTCAAAATGCGTCCAGCCTCTTTGTGCAGTTCAGTCAGTCTATCTTGTGCAATGTTGAGGAACGCTTGGAGAAAGTAAGGCATCATGGCTACGCGTAAAACTACCATCAACACAACAAGCACAAGTCGGAAAGTTTCAAATTGCTCCTCAGTCATTCTAATACATTAAAAAAGTACATAATTAATTACATAGTCAGGTTGTTAGTTAAAGTCAACTGACAAAGTGCTGCATCTAATACTCACAAAGCTGGAGAACGGCCAAAGGAATTTGTAAATAAGTCACGACCAATAGGACGAATCTGTATGACAATTTCAAGTCAGTATGTGCGTACGAATACATAAAAACAACCCCAACCTACATTAGATGATGATACTTACCCACATAGCTACCACGATCAAGGGCGACACAAATGATAAGTTGAGCAGCAGTTTAATAAATGGACGGCCTTCGCAGTACCTGAAATATAATATTTTGTTTAGATGTCAATAACTTAATTTAAACAATGTTTATGCTGAATATTAATTTTTAACCCACTTTAAACTATCGTAAAACATTCTGCTCATCCTGATTCCAGGAAAGGTGAATAAAACTCCGAGCATTCCACCTGCCACGGCTGAAAATGACGGAATAAAGTTTATTATGTTTTTCGTTAAGCCTTTCAATGTTTTATGTGTTATTATTTGAGATAAGAAAAATCATACCTGCTGTAAACTTGATGAGAAGCTTGGAGGCTGGACCACTACGAATGAATAGTTAGTTGATATTTTGTCAATCATTAGACGTTTTTGAAAGCATGAGCTTAGTAAGAGACTTACGCTGTTGGAAGTCCTTGTGCCTGTAAAAACGCGGAGGCGTGATCGTGAAAGCTTTTATATGCTGGGTCCACTCCCACTTCCAAGTTGCTCTCATCAATGATAAGAATAATCATGGCCACGAGTAGATAAATTCCCCCCATCACCATACACATGGCTCGTTCTCCCATCACTTCGTCCCCACGAAAATATACGGCCGTCACAGAACACAAAACTTTGCTACACGGAGGAAAAGGAGGACCATATTTAATTACAATTACACTAAGGAAATGATAAATTTATATTTAGTCAACTTACAGGCAAAGGCCTAATGACAAGAAACACCAATATACCGACAAGTTCATTTCGTCTTGTGGGACATTAAAGAAAGCGTAGTAAATCTAAAACAGATCAAGTCATTAGCTAACTACTTTCTTTCGCACAGCAATTATCCATTACTTACCTCAGTGACTATGTAAAGTAATGTGGCGTACACTGTATAATCCAAAACCCAGTGATATTCTGAATAAAATCGTAAATGAATCACTTCTACGGGTGTCACTTTTACTGTTTCTAACTATATTAAAAAGAGAGATGAATTTATAACCGCAATTTCCCATCTCATTATTATTATTACAGTGGAAACTTTGAGCTTACAGTAATGTCCAAATTTTTTGGAACGTGAAACGTGTTTGGACTTTTATAGTCATCCTTATTCCCTTTCTTGCCCTTCCCTTTTCCACCCCCAGACATGTCTTTTGGTACACCTGCCATTTCTCGAAGCTCCGTATCTGTAGGGTGTAGGTAACGGATAAGCCTATTTATGAAACAAATTCAACATTAGAAATTGTCACAATTAGTAAATATTAGTTATCACAGCAGAATATATAACTCGTACCCAGTATTGCACAACAAGTATCGAGCTAGGGACAGTGTTCCTCCCAATTTCGAAATGATACTTGCCACTATCATGGAAAAGGCTAGCTGAATTCCAAATATGGCCTAAAATATTTAATTACATTACAAATAATTAGAAATAATTTTTTTCACTAGATTTCTGGCTAGTTTAATTATCAACGTTAGTTGTTCCTAATAAAACCAATAATAATAAATGAAAGTTAGAGTAATAAACTTACCATTTTAAGTAATTACAAAAAATATAAATCGGCGAATGGGTCAAATGCTTTCACGTCACTCCACAATTATTCAATTTCTTCCACACAGAGGTCCAAATTTGTCACTCACTCTATCACACTTTCTCTCTGGCACTGCTCGAAAAGAAAACCCTCACATTGCTGAAAATGGACCAGATTTTGAAAATACCTAACTTTGCAGAAATAAAAAAAACCAAAACAAAATTAGAGCAGCGGCATAGAATTGGAGATTTTGAGGTTTGCCGGGGAAGTATTTTTGGCCCGAACTTGCACAGGTCAGGGGAGAATTCACCCTCCACGAAGAAGGGGGACCCCTTATCAGAAGAGTGTCGCAGCTTATCTGAAATAAAATTTCTAGAAATTTTCAGTCTTATTGAATATCTGATGGGGCTACGTGTCAGTTGATGAATGGTCCCTTGGCTCGCCATTCCAGCACATATTCGCCGCAGTTTGATCTTCACTATAACAGCAGAGAAGAGAGACGTGTGATTTGGTGATAAATTTTGTCTGCTCAAATTTCAAAAATTTAGAAAACTTGAAAATTTTGTAAGTTAAAATTTTATAATACACTTTTTGGTAAGCATAATAGAGTTGATAGATTATAGATTCTGAAATTCGTGAGTTTCCTATTTCCTGTATATGTTTTAATGTTTTCCAATTTAGTATTTTGAAAATTAATTCGTATAAAAAGTTATTTGTGCTTCACTTCGCACTTTATACTTTAAAGAATTTGCTTGTACGTGAAACGTGACTTACACGTAGATATATTTGGGTTAATATTATTGCACTTTTTAGGTGATCGCCTGGACCTTTATTGAAATCGCCAACATGTCGAAATCGAAAGGCATCGGGCTTTCTGGACTGAGCTGGTCTAGTGCTAAGAAGCATCCAGCTGTAAGTTCAAAGTTAAATTAACAAACGTTTTATGGAATCTAATCTCTGTATCTCTTAATTAGATTTTACCCATCTACGCCCTAATGGCGGCTGGGGCCTTGTTGGCTGGAGGCTACATCTTCCGTCTTGCTACCAGAAGCCCGGACGTTACATGGAATAGAAAAACCAACCCGGAACCTTGGAATGAGTATACTAACAAGCAATATAAGGTACACACACTAGTTAGTTACCCGAAAAGAATATGTGGTCTCTAAAGTTAAGTATATATTAATTAAACCTATTTTTTCAGTTTGTCGCTTCTGGTCGCGGTAAGTTGGTTATAACGAGAATATGCACCACCACCATTTAATAATAAACTATATATGCAGATAAGTAATTATTCATTGTGTCATAATTTGCAGACTACACGGAAGGAAGCCCTGCTCCCAAGTACAAGTAAAAAGCCGGAGAACAATGGGAGTGGTGAATGAAATCAAAATATCTTGCAACGCAATTCAATCCAGCTATGTTTCACCACCACCATAGAAGCAGAATAGTCCATCAAGTTAGCTAGCAAATTGATTCAACTATAAGAATATATAAACTGTAAACTGCTAATAGCGTAAATCTAAATCCTTGTTTTTCAAGTGGGATAGCGTACCAAATCCCTTGTAATATTTCGGAATTAAATTTTGTCCAGTCAGTCATCCAGACAATTAAATTCCGACAAAATATGAGAATATAATAAATCCACCTGACACCTCATTGCTTGGTCCGTAAGAAATACTTATTCCAAACACTTCAAAGTTGAAACGCATTTACTACGATGATAATTTAAGTGAACAGTTTATTTATTTGGGTAAATCAAAACCTTCGTAATTAAAATTTAGAAATAGTAGTAGTTTTTACTAGTGAATTTACTGCCACATCGGGCAAGAAATAAACCCCTTACCCAAAATCGAGACTTGAAAATTACTAAATAATAAATAAACTATGCATTTGGCTCGTTAAATATCGCTGAATAAAGTAGTTTGACTATATAATTATTGATAGCAGTTTATTTGGATTTCGTAATTAGTTAAATCAAGGAAACAAACAAGATTAACGCGAATTCATAGTGATAGCATCCAAGTCATCTCCAGTTTGATTGATCTGAAGTTCGGTCAGGGTTTTAGAAAATCTAGTCCATTCATCAGGTCTTGGGTTGGCCAATTGCTAAAATGTATGAAAACCGACAAGTTAATAAAGTACTGAGCTACATTCCTTTACTCGGAATTGAGTAAAAAGTGACGCACCTCGCCCACATCATACACGGAAATTTTGCCCATGTCATCAGCAGCGACGACATGAAGACCAGACTGTGTCCATGAGACTCGGTTAAGGGCTGCAGGACCATCAACGGTCACTGTGGCAGATGGGAGTTCAGTGTCGTTGTTCAAATTCCACAAGTTCAGCTTGCCAGCACCGTCAACATCGGCTGCAAAAATATTAATAGTTATTAAGCACTTCAATGATTCTAGTAAATTTCTAGTAAATCTGTCCTTAATTCTCATATCTATATCAACTTTTAAACACTGACTAACCAAAGACTGAGGGATGGATGGGGGACCATGCAACGTCGTAAATGTAGTCTCCACCGACTTCAAATGAGTAAATGGGTTTGGTTTCCTAAAGGAACATTAATTAAATTAATATACTAAATTTATAAATATATAAATTTCTGAGAAGTTGGGTACCTTTAAACTCCATAATTTTACACTCCAATCAAAACTAGAAGTTAAGTATAAATGAGAAAAGTCTACAGCTCCAGAAGCATTGTGAGGGTGAATTCCAGTAATTGGTGCATGATGATGACCTTCAAAACTATCTAGAATTCCGGTTTTTGTTCCGTGACGGCAAGCTGTAAGCACACAATTGTAATTGAAATACAGACAAATTTGTAAATTACTTCGAATTAGGAATTAGTTTTACCTGTATAAACTGCCCCTTCTTCACTACCAATCACAAAATTGTTGACGCTTCCTTGTGGAAATGCCAAACACGTGGCTGGAAACAAAAATTGCATACTTCTTATTTGACATAATTACAAAAGCGGGCCATTTCTATAGATGATTGCCTCTACCTGCCACCGCTTTGTTCTGCTTATGCTGAAGATCTAAAATTTCCTGGGGTTGAGCCAACATGTCCAACGACCAAGAACACAGTTTCCCATCCGTTGAAATACTAATGACGTTGTGAGAATTTTGGGTACCGACTACTTTAAGGCAATAGACAGGATGCTGCAAATTATAAAAAAACTATTATTTTTCTTGAACCATATTTTGCCTTTTAGAGTGCATCATCTTTCTAACCGTATGAGCACTTGTCGTCAATGGGCTTCGCTGGACAGGTGTCCTCTTTTCTAAGCGATTGTCCCAAAGCACAATAGAGCCAGAATATGTTCCACCAAGCACAAGATTGGGATGAAATCTATAAAAAAAACAATACAAAATATATTTATTTGTAATTACGTAGTAGTTTGTAATTCATGCAAAATAATAATTGATAGACACTCACTTTGCAAACGACACAGCCGTAACTGATGACTGACAATGGAAAATAAACTCTGGAGTCGTCTTGTTGAACTTTGTATTCCACACGAGACAAACGCCGTCAGGTTCATGGGGCGAATCTTCATTGTTGGAATAACTTGCTGCTAAAAGTTCTGGATACTGAGCTGACCAGTCGAGACAGGTGACGCAGCGATTCTTAGACCACTTTTCATCGTAAAATACTCTGTTGAGGGATAATCTCGTGGCAGACTTTTCGTCACTAGAGTATATAAGACCAATTAAAATGAAATTAATATTCCTAATGCATTATTATCTGCAAGATTATTTTTAATACATACCTTGCATCATCTGAATCCGCAGATCGTGAATAATCAATAAAAATATCTGCATGTGGTTCGCACAAGGCTCGCTCCATGATTCGGACCGATTTATCGAAAAATCTTTGAAAGGGCTGCGACATGATTAGCACTTGTTTTTCCTCGTCACTCAAGTCCTTGGGTTTCTCAACTTTCTCCTCCTTCTCCTTCTTGGCCTCCTTTTCCGCGGCCGTGAGGGCAGGCTGGACGTCGACGGCTTGGGGGAAGCCGTGCGGCAATATTCCCGGAGGAAGCTTGTGCCCCCGATGGTCCATTGTGAGTGAGGAGTCCTCTTCGTCCGCTTGATGGTCATCATCAAAAGCCAATACTGTGTGTCAGCCATTTTTCACAGGACAAAATGGAAAAGAGAGAAAAAAACCAAACCAAAACCAATAAGGCGTTTGGAAGCTTATCCGAAGCGGGTAAAGCACTCGTTTCAAGTTAACCAAAAACCGATAAAGATTCCAATAAAGGCTGAAAGGGGTTCCGTTATTTATTCCCCCTCCAAGGTTTTTTTGGTTTATCTTTTGTACGGTAACTTTTTGCAAATAAATTACTTTCCGTCACTTAACAAAAATATTTTGTGTGGTTCACAATTTTAGGTAATTACAAAACAACGTTATATTGCGTGGAGGTGCATTTGCATTTACCTTCTCTTCTCAATATGCTGCCAAGTTGTATAATAATTTACAATACAAGCTCTTAAAATTAAGCAGGTGGATGGATATCGGTTACCAATCGTTTAATATTATTTACTCAAGAGATTACTGCAATTACTTTCCAATTATTATTTTAGCAAAGCAAAAAATGATATGTAGCTGAACCCAAAAAAGAATTAAAATCGTGACACAACTCAGTGAATACGAGTGTTAAGAAGTGGAGTTGGGTACAAAAAGTATAAAAACGGTGTTAAACATGTAAAAATAAATCATAACTTTAGCCCGTGTAAAATTTCTCCAGTTATTAGTAGACCACACCATACATACATACATAGTAAAATTGCACATTAATTAGAACAAAGCTGTATACATACTTTCCGACCAACAACGGGGACAAGGTGCAAACTTGAGCAAGTATTTATAGCCAGCATTCGCGAATTTGCAAAAATGTTACCAACCAAAAGATTAGGATTAAGAACAAGACGCAATGGTGAAGATGTTCTACCTGCAAACTCGTCATCCCATTCTAACATCCCAATAGATGGGTTTAGATTGTATTCGTCTAAAATGGAGAATAGAAATAAAAATGTCCTTTTAAAAGGAGGCATTAAGTTTAAAGATTCTTGAAAAAAGGCAATTAAAAATGTGGGGAAATAAATAAAAAATAACGTAAAAAGTAAAATATTTGATACTTGTGTAAACAATCCGCGATACGTATAATTCAATAATTGCTTTTTATATGGCGTAATTAAAAATGAGACAACTTATTACTTTGGGAATGCAGATTCAAAATGAGAGAGATAAGAAATTGTATAGCCCAGCAGACCATTGAGATTTTTTTTAGCTCAGCCGAAGCTTTCTTCTAAATATACATACATAATTACTAAATAATAATCTAAACAAACCAACAAATAATAGCACAAACAATATAATAAACCCATCACCCAAAGAATCAAAACTAAAGATAAGTAAACGCAAAATGCACAACCACGAAATGATTCAACTTATTATCTGACCCATGTATTGCAGATTTAAATTCTGGCAACAACTTTTTATGAAATGGTAAGAATTACAGTTTAACGAATCACTCAGGAATAACGAACGACAAATTAACGGAAGTATATAAAGTGACTTTTGCAATGCTTTCTGACGACACGGTACGACAGACAAGACGAGGACTTACCGTAATAGTCGAATGCATGGGCTACGAAATTAAACAAAAAAAGAGTCAACAATCAATCAATAGTTCTATCTAACAAGTACTCAAGTCAAGTCTCTCAAAATCTCTACACACTCAACTAACTACATAAATATTTGCTAACTACAACAACTAGTAAAGTTAAGACGATGTAGTCTTTGAAAATAAATATTAAAAAAACTGACTGATGAAATATGTGGTTTGCATGCCGGCTATGTAATTTAGTTCATGCTGGACAACAATCAAATAAACTTTGAGCTTGTCAAAGACAGACTAATAGCGTAACGCACTGGACAAATTGTACATTTAACGTTACAACAATTTCATCATAAATTCAATTGAGTTTGCAAACCCAAAGCGTTCTCTCATTTTTCAGCTTAATCGCCAGCAGCAATTTTTTTGCAATGGAGTATAAAACAATTTACAATACTCAATGACTGACATGTGTATCAAGTACAAAATTCATTTGGAAATATTAAGCCATATTTATAAGCAGTAATTTTGAAAATGACGATAAAGAATTCGTAAAAAACTGGAGGGTATATATATGAGAAACATATAATGAACGATTTAAAGACAACTTGTTTGCCCAAACCAACAGACGTACCTTTTCGTGGTTTCAGCCACATATCATAGTAGGCTTTGCATAATAGGAAGTCAGATCATAATTTAATTATTTATATGAAATTTATCCCACAAAACGAATAATCGTAGAAATTCAATAATTTTCTCAAACAGATTTCACCCTATCAAATATGAATTCGGTTATTGTGCAAAGTTCAATTTACTAGTCGAATGACATATTTTCAACCGAGGAGTTCAAACGGTACATTGTAAAAAAGCCGTGTTTTAAAAGTATATCTGTAAATCTAAATTCTAAAGGATTTGAAGGAAGTACATAGATCTACTCTGAACCAACTGTGTAACCAAGTTAAAGAGGTCGAAAGATTTATTGGAGACTTACAGTCCCTATGATCAGGTCCACTTTGCGCAGTCTGCGTCTCCTTAGAGTACGCAACTTTTTCTTGGGCAGGAATGTTCGTTTGGGTCACTTGGGTCACCACGAGTTTAACTTTTTTCCTAATTAACAAACCAATAATCAATATCACAACTGGGATAGAATTTGTTTGCAATACAAATATTTCTGCCATACTTTTGACTATCATCACTCCTCAAGGATCCATCCTTCCCGTCGTGCGGTAAGCTGGAGTCTGGCGACGGGACCATCGAGTTTAAACTGTGCATTGCTTCTGAAAAAATCATTCATTTATTAACTAAAATGAAATTCCAAATTCTGATCGGTGACTTTCAGTATAATTCTTACTGGACACGGGATCAATATTGAAAGAGCCCAGCATTTTATCCACATCATCCATCGACAGCGACGCTCCCGCATCTCCACCAGCACCAGGATCCTACATCAACAAAGAATTAAGATTACAATATTTCGAAATAAACATTCACGACAGATTCCCACATTAAAATAAAATATTTCTAAACATTACGATGCCTTTTTGGATATTTGTTGGGCACGAGTTTTTACGCGTTCTTCTCGCTCTGCGCGCATAGCATTAATTCGTGCCTGCTTCCTCTCTTTCTCCGCTTTCCAATTTTTTGAAGATGGTAACATTTTCAGTTTTGTTATAATGATGGATAAGAAGACGAAACTAAAAACACAATCGAGAATACTCTGTCTTTGTCGATCAATCTTCTGTCATCGAATATTGAGCCCAAATATTGAATCTAGTAATAAGTTGAACTGGATGAAGGTAGCGTAGTGTACTTGGATTACAACTTTTTATCGCACACCCCAAATCTGATCTGATATTGATTTATGTTGCAAATTGATCAATATTACCTGACAGCACAATATTACGTAAAATAATACTACTTTAGAACAATTGGAACACAGACGCTGAACAGAACAAGTGATAAACTGCCAAATTGCCAAACATTAATATGAGATCGTCTTGTCGTCGAAAACAACAGACTTTGCTACAATATGTTGCAATACTGTTTAGAAACGGTTATAAATATAATAACCTTTCTGTGGTGATCTGAGGACATGCATATTGATGACGTGTATATAGTTGTAGCACGCACAAACAAATTGAGCAGTTATACTATACAAATGAACAACATCTAATTTACTTAATTGCAGGAATGCCAGATGAGAGTTGGCATTATATAAGTAGGTAGCTGATCTAGTTAACAAAGTAAATCCCAATTTAACACGAAACGCTAAATGTCACTATATCTAAAAGCTAAACCAAATTATCTGTCAGACAGATTTTTAAATCGCTGAATGAAATGAAAAGTAAAAAGAAATGCACACTTATATTCTTATTTAAATTGCCAAACAATTCATATTCTGAAGCTATAAACGTTTGGAATAACACTGACTGACTGAAACCAACAGATTTCTCATGCATCCCAAACATTTTAGCTTCATCATCATTTACAAAAAAACGACATCACGAAAAGTATATCGAAATTCAACGCATTCGCCTCGTTACTCGTGTTTTTATGTCGAAAAGCCAGATACTTGAAGCGTAAATAACATCAGTCTGTCTGTAACAGAACCACAATGTCCAACCCAAGAATAATGTGACAGACCAAGAATCACGAAAAAACCTGCAAATAAAATGCCTGGAGCAACTGCCATCATTCTTTTCTATTACATATTATGCGCAAAGCGTCAATACCGTTTTTTGCCGAGTTTTAAATCTCGCTAGTTTTTAAGCTATGCAATTCTGGGAGAAACATGGTTGCCGGCAATTGTACACCAATTCCATACAATAAAATACAGCAATAATTAAGCAACTGACTGCCAATCAATAATTAAATAAATATAAACGCCCAAAAAACGAAGAAATAACTTGCCAAACTTTTGAGCTGTGAATTTCTTTCGCGTTCCGTCCTCATGCGCTCTTTCTCCTCCCTAATCGCATTTAACTTTGCGCGTTTCCGCTCCAATTCTGCGCGACGGTCAGCCATCCTTTCTTCTTGAGCTGATCCCAATTAATTTGATTCGAAAAACAACACCGTAAACTAATTTAATCTTTGAAGTTGTATGTAACAATCAAATCAAACCATTGCAGGTGTTCAACGACTATTGTTGACCAATGATTGTTGGAGAGCAACAATGAACTGGCAACCAGTCTGAAGGTTGATAAGTCTAATCACTCGATAAGTTGTAAAATTAATAATTCCACTGCAGTTCAGTTTTTCTGTGAGTCAATAATAATTACTAAATAATAATAATAATAAGAAGAAATCCGGGCAAATGAGGGGATGAGCTGTCAAGAAGTAGTACGCGAAAACTCCAGTAGACGCCGCACAAGCTCGCAAATCCTATTTGCACCATGATGAAAATGAGATTTTGAGAATCTCAATTTGTGTAAAATCAAGGAATTTTCTCATTTCTCAAATTGCCCATGAAAGTGTAATATGATATTTTTCATATGAGCTTCAAGATGGAAATATTACTTTGAATGCAAGGAATAAAATCAAGTCGTGTCATTTTAACTATATTCTTTACTACAAAAAACACCAAATCAAACTGGGACATGAGATAACAAAACTTTTCTCCTATTATACAGCAGTATATGTATAAATATTACTGATACTGCACAACGTAAGAATCTATATCAAGTGGAGAATGCATCATCAAATCTCTTCACCACCTTTTCTAACCATATAATTGGTAATAATTCCTCTTGTTTTTAAATAAATATTATCAAGTCAGTAACAAAGTCAATAAGTAAATAATAATATGGCATAGTAGGTTCTTCTTCTTCTCTTTCTAGTTGGTGGTGAAATATTATTCTTACAGATATCCAAATACTCTATAAATAGATTATAGCACATTTCAGCATAGATTGATTCCTGTTATTGTGTACCAACTACATTTTACTCTTATCATAAAATTACAACTAATTTAACTTCAGTACAGTTACGTAATACATATAATAATAATAATAACAATAATAACGTAAAGATAAGCTACCTTATCATCTTCTTTAAGAGTCAACGGTATAAGTACTATAAGTAATAGTAACTTGGTGTAAATGTCATTAGATTTCATTTCATTTGGATTTCAAGGAAGAAAAAGACTCGAGTACTGTTTTATATAAATTAACAAATGGCTTATGTTTTCTTTTGTTTGGAGAACTCAGAACTATATTCTTTGGATTCTTGTTGTTGGTTTTTCTTTTAACTTATTTTGTCTTGCCTAAATGCTCTGCACTCTCGAGAAACTAAACTAAAATTTGTTTGCATTACCTCGACGAGTTTCCTTCTCATGGTAGTAGTTATTAATTTTATCTTAATTTAGATCCTGGGAATATCTGCTTTCTACATAATCTTCCTCTCGTGTACAACAACTTAACTAATGAGACCGATATAAACAGCTTGAATTTGTGGGGTAATAAATGAATTGGATTTACAATAAATAAATGCAAACCCCTGAAGAGGAAAGGCTACGTCATTTCTAAAAAAATCCGAGTCAAGAATCAGTACAAAATAAATAGGACTCTGTTGTATTTGCTACAAAAGTTATCATTAGTAATTAATTAATAGGTAGAACAATAACAAAATTAGGAAGCTTTTCCAATTATCAGAACTCAGTAATTTGTACAATTTGCATATTCTTCACCTGGCATGACCTGACCTGATACTGAAGTAGTTATTATTGTTTTGTTATCGAATTCATTATGAAACTTATCAAGTTAACAAAAAACAAATATAAATGTATATATTATATGTGTTCAACAGTTTAAATAAGTAGAAATTAAATGCATATAAATTCCTTGCTCTCTCACCTGCATATAAGTATTACCAGTTAGTGAAAGTCACTCATATATGTCATCAATAAAGTAACTGTTATTATTATTATCATTATTAGCTCAACTATGTAGTCTACTTATTCGTTTCACATCGTCAACAATTCATTGCACTCTATCCCAATTTTAAATTAGTTAATGAATAGATTCTACATGGTACGATGATTCATCGTCATGTACTTTTTTAATAGTGTATGTTAATCTCAATCATCTAATTTCAAGGGGTTTTCTTGTAAAGTCCGTCCAGGAGAGTCGGACAATTACGTTAAATCGTTAAGAATTTGACATGATGGTGGTGGGTCAGTATTTGTAAATTTGGTTCATAGGATTTTTTTGTTCTCCTGTGGGCGAATGATGACGATGACACACACCAACACCACCATACATACAACGTCATTGTTGAACTCTTTAAAAACTCACCAACAACCACACACACAGACAGAAGGGGCAAGTCTAACTTTTATACAAAAAAAACAACCATTTAATCATAAAGTATTCATTTTTTGAGAGAAAATGAATAGAAAATCAACAAAATGGGGAAAGAAGCTATATATAAATAATTTAAATTTGGAAGTAGAGTTACATAGGCCACGTGCATTAACTCTCTTTTGCTCTAAAAGTGTGTGAATTCCTACTTGTTGAATGGCTTTGTCTTCTTTAAACCTACTTTTGTACGAAGTAAAGGAGATTATTGTATTGCATTTGCAGAGATCGCTCTATTTCTTTTCTTTCTTTCTTTCTCTGGGGCCGAAGAACTGATGGATGGTGATGCTGTTGATCGCATAATGGTGAAGTGTTGTTGTATGAGGTCAACGTTTATAAGAAGGAATTTACAAGTCGAGTGTTGTAGGAGGAGGAGAATGCCTCTTATTCTTGTCGTCGAGAAAGTTGTTTGGGAAATGTTGTCCCGTCGTCGTTGTTGTCGTCATCGTCATTATTGTTGAATTGTGGTATTTGTGAGTGGTAAATCATTCTCCCTGCCACCGCATTATGATGATCTGTCGGATGTGAAACGAAGAAGAGAATTTAAGTTAAGCAAATCATAACTCAAGGCGACTAATGATATCCTTCACGCGATTCAGGAATGGAGCAAAATGAACTGAATTTGCCTGAAAAAATAAATAACGGTTTAAATAAAAAATTCTTCATGTTGCTCCATAAATAATCATGTGTTCGAAAGCTCTAGACCCTTACTTCCTGCATGGCTTTTACTTCGTTCATGTACTTGTCGATCGTGTGGATATTGGGGGGTTCGTGTGTCCCTGGAAGCGGAAGCGAGGCTGTAAGATTAAAAGAAAGTTTTGTCGTTAAACTACAATTCGCAAAAAAATTGGGAATATTATGAAACTAACCAAAAGACGACGCCAGCACTGACCGCAACCGATTTAAGTTTTGGCTCAACATTTCATTTTGTAGTTTTTGTTGCCTCATCTCGTGTTCCATCCTTTCAATCTCTTGCTGCATTTGCTCCACGTGCTTTTGCAGAGTCGCATTCTGTTCTTCGCATTCCGTCACGGTCTTACGAAGGGCACGCAACTCGAGCTCCCTCGCTGGAGGGGAAAATAAACAAAATTCATCAATTATTGTACGTTATTATGCGGAGGAGTAGAAAAAGTAGAAAAAGAGTGAAAGCGAGTTCCACACAATATGGTTTTATATAGGAAAAATAAAAAATTCAATTTCATCTGACAATTCTGTGTGACCATCGAAAGTAAGGCTGGGGAGGAGGAGGCAATTAAGGGGGGATTAGAGACGAATTCAATAATGGCCCTGCGACCTCCACCACTTTCACTTTAGCGCATAATCACTTCCTTGTTCTTCTAAGGATGATGCAGCGCTGCTCGCTCGCTTCCTTATCCATTAGGTGAAAGTAATAACATGGCAATAAAATAAATGTTCTCTCAAAATCTCCTTCCGGTTTTGTCCTGCGAGGCTGCTAATCGGGTAGTGATGATTCATGACCTGCCACTTTCCTTTCTGACTTTGAGTTTCACTGCGTTGCGTGTCACAATGGATTATTATATAACAAGAAGGTTCGTCGTCTTTGCATTGCATTATTTCCCTGTCCTCTGCATGAATTGGCTAATAAACTAATGATAACTACGACTAATTAGGGAATCTACCCACAATATGTCTAATCATACATGCTAAGCATAATTGGTAGCAAATTGGCCTCAACCAATTTCTTATCAATTTTGTTGTCTCCTCTTAATTACCTTCCATATAGCGACCATAGCCGAAAATTTGTTGCGTGGTTGGCTTATACGCTGGTAGATCTGTGTAATGGCAATTCCGTGAAAACAGAACTTTAGTGATCAACACTTTGCAAGAATAATTCGCACATACTCTGCCAAAAACTAATGCATTATTTTCGAGTCCAACTTATCAATCGGATAGTAAAATAAGTATCAAGAGAAGATTGGACTCTAGATCTACAAGCATTATTGTTACATTATTAATTTTCAAAAACTGATCAATGATTGATTTAATTTTTTTTAATGCAACAAATAACCTCGTGGTTCTTACATACCTGGTGCTGAGCTATGACATGATGTAAGAAGACAGAATACAAACAGGAAAATTTTTACCAGATAAATCCCTGATTCCATAAGCAAAGGTTTGTTCCCATTCTAAAAATCTAATTAAATAAACAAAACTGCGCAAACCATTTAGAAATTAAAAATAGATTGGCCAAAATAAATAAACCTGAATTATATGCAAAACTAAATGTTTGAACTAATACAAAAATTTTATACAGAAGGAATTTAAAAATAATTATTTTAAATATTTGACAATAATACTCAATGCAAAAACATGCTTCATTTCTTAACTCGCTATTACCATCTACATATTTCTAATATCACTGCCTTGATATTGTGACACTCGAAAAGTCAAGTATTGAAGAGTGCGTCGTACTTCGCATAATTCGTTCTTCATCTCAAATGTCCATTATTATACAACCATGGTCGGTGTGAATTGTCAGAATTGAACAATAAAACACTATCGTTGTGAATAAGTAGTGTGCAATAAGACTCTTATTATAAGAGAGAGGGAAGGAGAGAAAGGGAGAAAGATAAACAAACATTTAGGAACTTGAGACTTGCAGATCAGGGATTGCCAGTCTCAAGTTCCGAACTTGTCGTGTTTTCACTCTGGGATGAAATCGAATTTAATTAAACAAAAGTAAAAGAAAGCAGATGGACAAATTCATCAGAGAAATATCATTTCAGCTCGAACTAGTGAAACTTGGTTTTGAAAACTTGTGTCGATCTGCTTTACCTCGTTAGTTTGTTGAGTCATGATGTTTACTTAATTAAAACTGAGTAAAAAGAGGCGGAAAGTAATGAGACAACGGAGAAAGAAGCAAAACTCAACAAACCTTTGTTATGCTCAAGAAACTCCTCTGTAAAAATGGGTACTGAAAAAAACGTCGTTATTAGATTCGTGATTTCTGCCACGCAAGAAATTTGCCAGGGTGTTGGTTTCTTTCTATGTTAAAAATGAGCAATTGAATATGTCCACAGCCGCCTGACGGTTTAAAACAGCATGATGGCATTTAAAAAATTCTCTCTAGTTTAGTTCTAGCTGGTTTGTGACTAAATCTGATCTTACACATAATTGTATGCATATTAAGGTGTATAACCTACAGTTTTATTTTTGACTGAACTCTTTCACGTTTTTGTGCAAATATATATGCACCTTGTTTATTGGCAAATTATCCGAGCGAGGTAGTGATGGGATAAAAATTTGTCTCATGAAACCGTCAACGATACTCCAAATAGAATGAACAGGTTCGACTAATATCCAACACCCTGACAAATTTAGTGAAATCAGAAATCTAAACGATACTTACTTTCCATACCCGTATCATGATTTATGTGAGAAGGTCTGCTCATCATGTTCATAGCAGAGCTGCCAGGTAAGTTCGAACTCATCATGGGCGAATTGTACGAACTGTTGGCAGTGGACATTGCATTTGCTCCTGACATCGACATGTCCAGTGTGGAATTTTGGGCAGCTGCCGGATTCTTCTTCTTCCTCTTGTTCATACTTTTGTACTGTCGAGCCCAACCAGCAGCACAAACATCATAGAAAAAATTTAAAACTTGTGTCAAGGAATGTTAATGAATCTCAAATGCTTAATTAAAAGTAACAAACTAACCTGTTCAGTCTTCTTGTATGCGCTCATCTCTCGCTCATAATTTTGTTTATCAGCTTCCGCAGAGTCGAGGTATTTCTGAAAGTAAATAACCGAAATTAGTACGTGTACTGACGCTCATAACCTCAATCAATCAATATGGATGCTTTCTCCCTATACAAAATCAATTAAAAATTGTACTTATCGCTCACCTGTTTTACTTCGCGGTCCATATTATTCCACTCCTGAGCCTTTTTTTCAAAAAAGGTCACGATTAAGGTCACGACAAAAAAATATTATTAATAAGTGCCAAAATTCAAAATTTATGGACCTTAATAAATGCTTACGTGCCAAAATTCATAGAATGTTAAATAAATAATTGTAACAATAAATAGTAACATTAAGAAGGTAAGTTTGAGTAACAAATATACAAATATATAAAATGGTCGACACCTTTGTACCCAACACCATGAATCTTGAAATAATCGCACCCTGCTGCGATGCAAACCCAACGGAACCGCTGGAAAGAAAACTGGTCCTCGGTTAGTCCAAAGCAGCTGGGCAATTTGGATCTTTGGTATAGGTCACCATCCCCCTTCACGTTCATCTTATACATGACCTGTGATATGAAATAAAAATATTAATATTAAATGGATTAAATGTTGAAAACTAAATGTTGAAAAATTTCTAATATTCATACAAATCTACAGTTGTGCACGATGAGGTCACTGTCTTCCGTGATAACTGCAGAAATGATGCCATCTCGCTCAAGTTTTGCAAGCTGGACATCTGACTCGTACGGGGCTTCGATGACTTCCACGCCAAATTTCTCCAAGAACACGATAACATGTCTTATCAGTCTTGAGAATGATCCTGTCGAAATTGTGGATCCGGCTGCATCTCTGGATTTTCGCCTATCTTCCACGGTCCCTTCCTTCAATGGTGGAGTTTTCCCATCGAAAACGAAAATCGGCTGGATGTTGTTTTCAGCAAAGAGCTGTAGACGCCGGTGAAAGTAGTCCACCACAGCCTTCTCGTTGAATGTTACAAGTTTGTTGTAGCTCTTGCACAGCCAGATGTTGGCGTCAACTCCGACCACCTTTCCGGACAAAACGCTGATATTCGTCCTGGTAATGGCGTCCCCCAAGTTTGGAAGAAGTCCTGGGATCCCCATTCTAGAAAACATTAAAATATGAAATGAATTATCTGATTAAAAACCTCTCAATACAGCTTTGCTTAGCCCGAACCAAGGAAGTTGTCCGATTATATAACATAATTTCTACCAAATACTCTGACTATCTATATGCAATTAAACAATTTGGAACATTTAGAAAAATCGGTATGGGTTATCCCCCAGGGTACCTTCGGTTCAACATTTTCTCAATTTTAGTAGCAAAGCAACCCCCCAATCCAAATTTCACGTCCATCGGGAGATTTTGAAAAAAATCGGAATGGGTTACTCCCTAGCCTACCTCTGGTTCAATATCTTCACAGTTTTGCTTCTAAATTTTCTATCCGCAGTCACTAACAACCTGTGTGACAAATTTCAGCTTCCTACGACAATATATATGAAAACCAGTGTGGGTCACCTAATAGGGTCTCGCCAATTGAAAAATTTTCAAATTTGACTTCATTCTTCGAGTATATACCACCATTACTACCATAATACCGAATTTCAACCTTTTTTCGAATATTTTACACCAAATGCACACTACTTATATGACCCCCACCGGTCCGAAACTTTTTTGATCGAAGCCATCTTCGAACTTGGTTCCTGAATTGATGACGATGAAGATAAGTACGAGCCCCCAAAATGGGACCACAAGGTTAATCATAAAAAAAATATTTTTAAAAATATACATAAACTATTTGAACCATTTTTTGTTTAGGCAAAGAAAGATTGCAAGAAGGTAAACAATCCAGAGTGCTGCCTAGGGAAAAATTGTAAACCTGGATATTACTGCGCAAATTATGAGTGTCATTCGTACTATCCGAAGAAAAAAGGGGGCTTTTACTATGGGATAAGTAATTGTTGAATTTGATCCCTTCAGTTCTGCTAAATTAATGAATCGACAATCGACTTCTTATTTTCAGACTTATGGGAGCCTGGATGAACATCATCACTAATAAATCTTGAATCTGACTTAATTATTTTAATTTGCACACTTCAATTATGAAATGACAATTCTATGCAATTTATTGGAGACCATATTTAACTAATAAACAATGAGTTGTTCAATCCTGAAATTTGGGATAATCAGATCATCGCAGGTACATGTTTATGCCAAATTTCATGGAAATCGGTCAACCCGTTCGACAGCTATCGCTAGACAGACGGACATGACGATTACATAAGCCCTTGGTTCGGGCTAAAATATAAATATAAAAAACTTACCTCGTACCGAACCGGTCAACTTCTGGATAGGGGGAGGGGGGAAGAAGATTGGAGGAGGAGAGTACGACGACAACGACGAGAGTGTCGAGGTGGAGTGAACGTTTCACACGCAATTGAGAGGGAGTCTGTTGTTGAAGGTGAGGTGCGTGTGATGACGTCGCAACTTTCAAAGTTGCCCGTAACATCATCATGAACGGGGCATTGTGGGACACACGCATAATTATGTGTATATAATTAATAATAACAAAATTCCTTATAAAATCAGGTAACAAATTTATAAATGTTAAAATTTTAATAATAATTAATAATTAATTATAATTAAATAATTAATTATAATTAAATAATTAATTATAATTAAATAATTAATAATTATTTTAATAATATTAAATTAAAAATAAAATTTATAAAATGTGTAATAATTATAATTGTGAATTTTGGCACTTTAATTCATTATACTACTTTAAGATACACTATATACTACTTACAATGCGATGCCGTGACGTGTTCAACTCCGATCTTGATTAGACTAATTTTAGTTTGTTCATCTACAAAAATAAGATGACCCATATTTTTCCGTTTTCGATAATGCGCGAATTTGAACGCGTATCGGGAATTTGAAAACTTTTTCAAGATAAAATTTTGAATTTTCAAACCACCAGAACTTTTTCAATTTTGGCGCGAATTAAAAAATTCAAAAACATGTATGTTCAGAATTATTTCCTTGAATTTCAAAAAATACTTTCTCAAAAAATTTTTAAAATTTGAATTTTTAAGCTGATTATAATTTTTTCAATGTTTCGAAATTTTTTAAAATTCAGAAATTTTCGGAATTTTCGAAATTTCGAAAACTTTTACTTTCTGAATATCAAGGAAGTAATTCTGAACATACATGTTTTTGAATTTTTCAATTCGCGCCAAAATTGAAAAACTTCTGGTTATTTGAAAATCCATGATTTGGGCTGAAAAAAGTTTTCAAATTCCCGCCACGCCCTCAAATTCGAGCATTATCGAAAACGCAAAAATATGGGTCAGCTTATTTTTGTAGCTGAACAAATTAAAATTAGTCGCATCAAGATCGGAGGTGAACAGGTCACGGCCTCGCATTGTTAGTACTTACCAATTGTCGGATAATCTCATAGAAAGGCATCTCCGGGTACATTGAACGCAGTTGGTCACGGCGTTCCCTCATGTACACGTAGTATCCTGTTAAACAATACAATCAACAAATTATTACACAACGTGAACAAGCAATAAATAGCTAGATAGAAGTAGACATGCTAAAAAATCATATATTACACATTATTCCATTATCACTTGTAGACAATGGGAATCTCCTTCTTCCAAAATCAAATTTGAATAAGATGGGGATTATTTGTTCAATTTTAAAAAACTTTCTCCTACTAATGATGCCACGTGAAGAAAATAAGCTGCATCACTAAACTAAAAACACGTCCTAATAATACTACCAAGTTTGCATTCAGTAGTTAAAAATCATTCAAATATTCTACCTCACAGAAAAATAATCCGACAGATTTCATTGTAGGTTGATATATCCCTTCCTCCCTTGGCAATTGCACAGCTCACACAAGTATTACTCCCCCTTAATTATGCAATCAAAATCAAACTAAACTTCTCCATCTAAACTAAATAAAAACTCTACCGACTCAAGAGAGAGAGAGAGAGAAGAGTAATTAGCATACATTTGTCCACCCGACAAACAAAATAAGTCGTATCCACCCACCCCTCTCCTGGATTTTATTACATTTTCTTCTTTTACTACTCAAAGAGAAAGAGGAACTTTCATAAACTACTATACCCTCACCAATTTCGTATGCAAGTGCGATATTTCCCTCAGCAGGGAAAAGGAAATTATGGTGACGTACATGACATGAATAATAATAATGCTGCTGCGAGAAAGGAACAAAGCTACGGATTTTATCCAAAATTGAAAGTAAAATCAATTTGTAAAAGGGAAGAAAGAAAAAAAACAAAGGTGAAAGTCCAGAACGCAATTATTAATTATATCCCATTTCATAGTCAACATGTTTTCTCCATATCTTTGAACAATTTCGGTGAGACAGACCACACCCCTAAACAAGAAATGAAATAAATTTCAAAATCTCAACACAAATCTGCCCCCAAACCATTTCATTATTATTATTATTATCGTTTGAACTGCTAAAAAGGACCCATCCATCTCCAAAGTGTCGGATGTTTTCTGATTATTATGAATTCCTCGCATCGTAATAATAAAAATACATTCACATTCATTTCTCTCTATATTTTCTTCCCCCCCCTGAGGCGGATAGAGAGAGGGAATATTGGAGTAGTGGTGGTGGTGGTAGTGGGTGTCGAGGGTGGAGAACAGAGAGAGAGAGAGAAAGTAAAATAAAGTGGATGGATAGAGAGCCACAGAGACCAGACCCACAGCCAGCAAATCTTCCATTATTCTTCTCTGACGCCAACCCACCCAAAATGCCAACTAACGAGGAAGGAAACCAAAGCGAAGAAAGCAATCGATAATACTGACAGTCGGTTTGGTCTAAGCTATAATACTATAGCGTATGTAGCATCGTCTGCTGGGAAATTCCACTCTTTCTTCTTCTCCTAGATGGATAAAACTCTCAAGTGGCGAACAATGACTGGATTTCGAAAGAGAAAAGAAAGTTTTTTCTACATTGGGTAATAAATAACTCGGAAAAGTGTAAGAATTCAAACCAACAAATTGCAACCAAACCACAAAAGCTACTTACTACTCTACGATATCATAATAATAATAATGGCCATATAAATATAATGTGAAGAGAAAGTTTACAGAATAATTTTCCTCTGCCAGCAGACATCTTAATATTAAGTATTCCTTACCCGAAAATCTCCGCTGTTTGGGTGCATTAGGGTCAGGTTTCTTATAAACTTTCTTTTTAGGCCAAGACTTGTTATTATGCTGCTTCTTATTAGGACTGGAGGATTCCCCGCCGGAACCCGCACCCCCCATTCCGCCAGAATTTTCACCCCCACTGGCACTACCCGGATTGGAATTGGAACCTCCGGCATTATTACTCGAGGGGGCGTTACCCCCCTGGTTTTGATTTGTTACTCCTTGCTGCTGTTGTTGCTGCTGCTGCTGTTGCGAAGGGTGGGAGCTGGGGGCTTGCTGCTGCGGGGGACCGACGTTCATCTGTCCTTCGTTGTGATGTTGGGGTGGGCCGCCAGAAACGTTGTGCGGGGGTGGCGGGGGCATCATGGAGGGGGGCAGGTAGGGCTGGTGATAGCCGTTCGGATTCATCGACATATCCATTATTGGCCCCGGACCATTTATGTTCATACTGTCGTCACCGACGAGAAAAGCTCCTCTCGATCTAAACACAGAAATATTATTAGCCAGGTCAAAATATGTCTCCTTCCATTAACACACAATGGCATACCGTAGATGCACATAAGTACAAGAAAACCCATAATATACTAGATATGTGCAGCTAGAAATCACATTTCCGCCGTCAATTCAAGAAATAAACGGCACTCGAGTTGCAAATTGAAACAAATAGTTCAAACAACAAGTTCCATATCTTGTGCACTGTGCAGCGCTTGCAAGAAGTAGTAAACTGTCACGCTGGGAATAAACGGAGATGTCACTTGACAAAAAAAGGTAAAAACTTGGTAAAACTTGTTGTGAACTCGGCTCATGTAATATTTGCATAACCAACTTATGTACCAACTTGATACATGTGGAGGTGAAGTGCACATATGCATGCCTGACTTTCTCCTCTATATTTCGATCCAACTTTAAATTGGAATAAGTGAGTGGAAAAGGGTCTATAGTTTCAAATATTCGATACATTCCCTTCAATTCGATCAATGAAACGTAATAAGTCACGTTTCCTCAACATCAAAGTACAACTACGTGCATTCCCAGTGAAAAAATGCAAATAAATCTACAACGCACGCATGAATAGCAATAGAAGAAATGCAAAAACTGCATTTATCGTCCTGTTTTCTTTCCTTCTCTTTGCGGAAGAAAATCAATAAGTCAAGAAGTCAGCATTATTGTATTATTGTTATACGAGGAGTGGCTCATATATTAGATTAGTTTGCCTTGACCTTCACTTCCGTCGTTATTTTTTGGGGGTAAAGTGAAAGCAGTTGTCTTTGTCAATTATTGCATTGACTCAATCCACTCTTCCTCTCTCAACTTGGCTACATACCAGCCTTTTTTGCAAAAGGTTATCTTGCACGGCCGTTTTTAACGCGCCACATTTTCACAGTTTAGTTTGCCTTATCGCCACGAATAATTTGTAAAGATAAAGTTAACAAGTAGTTATGTATACTGGGTCGAGTATATATTGATGAATAGTGCTTTGTAGTCTGGCTGCTCTGCTTGCCCCACATAGATAACAACATCAGTAAATGTGTACGAGTGTAAAAATGTAAAAAGGCTTATCTGCAGTTCAATGCTCGACAACTTAACGCACATTCTCAAACACGTGGCGATACAAACAATTTAGCTTTAACGAAAAGACTGAGAAAAAATTGCGAGCTTTCACCGAAAGAAAGTCTCAAAACCGTGGTGCATCCTCTTCAAAAGGGGCAAAGTGAGAATCGTGAGTTCTCCTCTTTCACTCTTCTCAATTGGGTGAAATTTGTTACAAAATTCATACACATACCGAGCACATGATACACGACCTGAAATCGATACCTTTACAAGAACATGCATTTGGATTGGACTTTATAATATGAAACCAATCAATAGATCGATACCGCCCAGTGGACGTAACGTACATCTCTTGTACCTGCTGGAAAGTCTAGCCCACTTCAATATCTGTCTGAATGAAATGACAAAAAATGACATTTGCTTTATCACTTTATCATCCATCATCAAACAAACTCGAGTCGAACGAAGTAGGAGCAGCAGGAGGAGCAGTACGGATAATTTAAGGTAAACAAACATTAATCATCCCCACACTGTCCTCTCCTCGTGAGATTTTGCGATCTGCTGCGTATTATTATTATACACGAACAAGGATGAAGGATGAAGTTGACTGGCCTCTATTATGTATGTCCAGGTGTGTGTGCTGTACAATAACAAAATACCCCAGTAAAAAATCCATAACACCTCCATGTTAAAATTCGCTGCTAATCCTCTGCTCAAATCAGATCTTCTTCTCAGACAGTCTAGCCCATGCTCTGCTGCTAAATTGGATAATAAATTATATTTGCAACTTTGTCAAGTTGGGTGTTAATTTATATTTTATACAAATTGCAACAAAAACGATGGCACCAACACCAAAAATCTATGTATGAATTTGCAAAAAGTATGGGGTAACTTGAGAATTGGCAACTTTATTTAGAGCCGTGCAAATTTCCATGAATGAGAAAGGTAAAAAACGTCAACAGTACCATGATTATGGTGGAAAGTGGATCCATCCAAGTCCAATATATGTATAAAGTCCGATATTATATCCAAATGAAGTGTGCTAGTAGATAGTAGGTAGGAGCACATAGGAAACTGCACGCCATGTGCGAACGCGACGTAAATAATTCTCATTCACTTATCCAAGCAAACCATAGGGAACTATAGTCTAACAACCGCACCGTGAGTACTCTATCCATCCAATAAGTGAATTGGTTTTAGTTGGAGGAAAAAGCCGGTATAAAACAGTCCAAAAACTTGAAAACAAAGTGTATAGGAGGATAAAAGGATGATATTATTATAGAACAAGTCTCTTGTAAATGGCATAACAGAGACGTGCCAGCACGTGAGAGAAACCTTTACATATAAATAAATTGGTATAAACCTACTTGAAGGATATCCTTCCCCCAGAAAAACCAGAGACACGGACCAATTCTCGACTACTATCAACCAAAACCAACCCACTAACTAACTAATAATATAAATTGGACACACGAGAAGTAGTCTTATACATGCATGCTCACCCCGTATTTTGTCTACTTTGTCGAGACTGGTGGTGTATGTATATTCCATTGATCCGTCAAATAAGAACAAGACGCGACGGATATATAATCCGATCCAATCCAGCCAAAGAGATGCTTTTATAAAGAAAGTAAAAACAAGATACGCCTATAAAACTCGCTTCTGCACAAAACTATAGTACTTCTCTCTCTCAAGTCTCAATCTGTGTAATCTTGCCTGCCTTTCTTTCCCCCGGTATGAAACACGTATAAAATCTATTCTATAGTGAGTGTGCACACAGCTTCTATTATTCAATATGAACAACTACTTACTAACCGAGACGACGACGAATACGGAATAGTTTGAAAGAGTTGATAGTTTTAAAAGGTGGATGATTTGTTGTGGTTATTTTATAAGAGAGAGGTTTCATTCACAATTTGCCATTATATGCGCTCTCTGTGCTAACTGCTTACCCGTATATCTTTTGCTTTATAATAATAATACTCTCTCTCCTATCACTCACTCACTATTACGTACGATTGCTCTGCTTACATAATAATAATATCGCATAAAGCGAGTATAATTATACCTTTTTGTCAGTATTATATCAGCATCAACTCTATGTGCATATTCCTCCTTTCCTCCTCAACTTGCTTCACACATTAGTTTACTAACTTTGCTACACTTTGTATATATGTGAATGAGTGTTGTAATAATAATAAATTTAAACCTTCGGCCTTCTCTTTGTCCTTGCACCTGAAAATGCGGACACACTGTTTATATCCTAACCTTACCTAATGTGATGTTGACTCTTAATTTTACATTTGTTTATTTTTTACTTACTTGCGTTATTTGATTGTAAGCAAAATTGGATAAAATCTAGAGATGCAATTTGCAACGACTGTTTCTTGTTGTTTTTTTATCTAAGCTTCTTCCTTCTTCCGGAGGTGTTGATGGTTTTTTGCATCTTTTGTTTTGTGCAATGCAGAATATTGACTATTGAGGAATGTAGTAAATTGAAAATTATTAAATTATGCAAAATGGAAAAGTGTGCTGTGATGTTTGATATTTTTGTATCTCAATTAAATTCTAGCCCCCAGTCATAAGTATAAATTAATTGCGGTTTAGTAATTATGTTGCAAAACCCTAAATTGGTTCAAACTTTTTCGACCAGATAAAAAGTGATGTTTGAACTTTTAAAATTTCCAAAAAATGTGGCATTACCTTATCGAAAGATCCTTGGCGGAAACCTGGTGCATTTTGCAGTATATTATATTGTAACCTCAAGTAACTTGCAATGTTTCGTTCGAACTTTTCAATCAAATCAAATTACATTACACACCTCTTGACTTTACCTAACTTTGTAGTCTGCTCACCGAATGTTAAACTCGCAACCACCCAAGACCAATGTCACCGATAATAGGTTGTTAGAGTTGTTGAAATCGTTGTCGCACCAAAACATTACGTACAATGGTTAAATCTTTATAAACTTGAAGATCTCAATTAACCAAGCAAATCTTATTAAACTCAAAAATTGTGAACACTTAAAACTTGCGAAAATTGAGCTTTTTTGCCCTGAAAGAATGATGAGGAAATTCCGATCAAAGTCGTTTTACTTGCAATTAAACAAAATATTCTTTTAAAACTTGTGTTATTTGGAAATTGTAGATCAGAAACAGAGCGAACGATCCTCTCAAAATTGTGATAACCGGAAACGTTGTTCGTGCTGGATCTCTGCTGATGCGCGCTTTCCCTCCAAATTTAAAAAGTTTACTGATTTGCCGGCTCGTGCCTCGCTCTTTGTGTTTGATTGTTGAGTAATTAATTAATTAACTAAACTAAACAATTGTTCACAATTAACAATTAACTGGTAATTTTTCATTGCATGTTTGTAATCGAGGTTCGGTAAGTGTCTAATTTGATTACTACTCTAACTTTGAGTCTCAATTTGAGCCTCTCAAAGATGGACATAATTTGGAAAATAAATCGTAAATCTTTGGATTTGTGATTTATGTAACTTAAATTAAATTTCAAATCAAAATCCTTATTTCAATTGTGAATCACGGTATGAAGTTCATTGTCGTGCCAGTGTCATCACATTTAGTTAATTTAATTAATCTCGCCAAAATTTAATATTGTTCTTACAATCCAGTACGCCTTCAACTAAGCGAACTAGTCACTAGTTGCGGTTTTTGGTAGGTTTAAGTTTTTTTTACAAACGAATTTGCTAGTTGCATTACAATTAATACTAATTAAGCATGCTTACCTGTCGAGAAGAACGAGGGCTGGCTTGATGTCCGTGCTGCGGTCGCTGTGATCGGCAGCACTTTCAATAATGTCCACAAACACTTTGAAACCTTTTGAATCCCAGTTTTATAAAATGTTATCTCAGTCACACGACTTGTACTCTTCAAGTAAAATAACCCCCCAAGTTTTTTCAAGTTTCAAGGTTTATATAAACAACCACATTTGAATCTCAAAATCAACTTCTTGTAGTTGGAAGTAGCATTGGAATTGCCAATTTCAAGAAAAATGTGAGTGATTGTTGTTTTGTTGTTGTTTTTCAGACACGGAGTACGGAGAGAGGGGTGAACAAGTTAACGAGCAGCGGAATCACTCACATGCAAACAACAATACTTTTTCGAAACTTGCCAAACCTGAAACTTGTGTGATTCTTTGGAGTTGAAGTAAAAGGCCCATGTACACGTTAAGGAAATGGTTACTATCAGAAATCTGGTTTTCTTTTGCTATGTCTCTTATCAATTATTGCACTTGACACATTTTTAGGCTTCGTTGATTGCTCGCTTATCCGCCGGTTCAAGATAAGAAGTAATCTTTTGAGGTTTGTGGAACCTTCTTGATTGACGAATCGACGAATAAAACGACGTGGAAGAATACTCTACGAAAGACTTGATGAATGCAATTTGTCAAGCATTCCAGAGAACCAACTGTGATAGAAATCAAGAAAACAAAATTAACACCACGACCGACGTAAGAACACAAAACTTTTTAATGGATCAAGTATTTTTGTCCGAATCCATCATTCTCTCTCCTCCAATTTGGTGCAGAAACAATTCAATTATGTACAAGAACAGCCGAATATTATGCAGCACATGATAATTGGAACGACAGATTGCATGGTTTCCTCCAAGAGTAAAAAAAAGTGCGTTTAGTATTAGTTTACATTCCGGTAATGGTCGTCGATGGTCTCGCACAAGTATAAAATGAATGCGTGGGTTAGTTTATTTAGGTTTATTTAATGTTGTGACTGACTGACTGACTGACTATGCAAAAGTGTAATTATCATTTTGTTGTGTTACACATTGCGTATTATTATTGTTATTACTCACTACATATAATAAGTCTTATGTATGTAGGACTACATTATCCAAAAGGCAAAGTCGGTAGTGGAAATAATCGGAATATAGTTGCAGTAGTAGTGGTGGTAGTAGTAGAAGTAGTAAAAGTTAAAACGAGTATGAATGATGATCTTTACTCAATACTATAATATTATATGCAATAAGTGATCAAGTAATAACACGAGAACAACGATAGGTAGTAAGTATGTAAGTAGGAGATGGAGATACTCACTCACACTTCTTTCACAGTTTTGTTTTGTTCTGTTTTTCTCTTTTCTGTTTGATGTTACATATAAAGTGTAAGTCAGTAATGCGGTTGTGTGATGATGATGATATGATATTACGAATAGGGAGAAAAACGGTCCGTGTTGTGTGTGCAATGTAGTGTCTCCTCGTCTTGTGTGGATTGGAATTTATATGTAAAGTCAAAACCCAGTGTTGTGTAGACTTTGAGGAGTAATGTGTAATAATATATAATATGTAATGTAATGCAATGCAATATATGATGAGAAGAACGGTGTCCGTACCAAATATGCGAAGAGGAGTTGATAGGATTCGATACGAGACCAGTACCAGTAACCAAATAATAAGTATGTAAGCAAACCAGGGAAGATGGGAATAGTATTAGCCAACAGGGCACACATACACACACAGAGAGAGAATAGAATAATAGTTGATAGTACCTTACTTTACTGTTGTATGTTGTAATAATGTAAAAGTAAGTAAAGTAGTAGTAAGTAAGTGGTGAACGCGCTATGTCCTGGTCGTCCTAAACCGTACTAAAGTCGGAGGTATAATATTATTTTGTTATAAATATACGGGTAAAAGTAGTGGTGATGCTCTTAAAGGAGACGCTTGTAAAACTTGCTTGGGGTTGAAGGATGGATTGAATTGTATTCAACTTGGTGGCTATGTGGTTCTTCTCTCCGAGAGATGTGTATGTATATGCAGATGCAGAATAGGGTGGTATTATTATGGATTGTGTATGGTCTTCCAGAACCAGAGATAGATATTGCGTGGCGTGTAGTAGTGTAGAAGAGCCTTCCTCCGTAATGGCTATCCTGTGTGGTGTATCTCGAGCTGTTTCGATGGATGGAATGGATGCAGAGAATTTTATATTGCCTAACGAAACCCGAGATATATATGTATTCCTTTAAGCTGCAAAAAGCCTTTGAAAATACACGTATCTCTCCAGCGAGAGCGTTGTTGGTTGGCTTGGCGTAATAGGAATAGCTTGTGACTCGTTCTCTTATTATTATACGAATTGCTTGTTCTCTGACTAAGTTTTGTTCTTATTAAACTATGTGCAGGTCTCTCCCCACTACTACTTTTTGGTCGGTCGGATATGTCTATCCGCCCATTGGCTGCTGCCTCGGCTTTATTATCGTACTTGGTGTGGAGTCGGGCCTGCTGGATAAGTATGGAGAAGACTGCTTTAACGCTGGAGAGAAGGTCGTCCTCGCCGCTCCGAGTCGGTCTGATATGCGCTTCAGACTTTGGTACTAATAATGGTGCTGGATGTTGGACCTAGCCCCCTCGTGCGTTCACGTATATGATGTACAACCCAAGTCGTAAGTTGAAGCTGCCTACTATAGTATACGTACGAACGTACGTACCTCGTACTCAATCTCGCTTTTCCATTTCAACCCGTTCCATTTATTTTATTTAACTTGGCATCTCTCTCGCAGCTTCAGGCGAAGAAGGAAAGTTCGCTTTAACGAAGTTCCAAATATATCCAACCTGCAAAAGAGATGAAGCCAAGCCAAACCAGCAGCATCATGATGTGGAGGGCGAGGATGGATAGGATTTTAAGAGGATGGATGGATGGATGGATGAATGCATGCATGCATGCATGGAGGATAATAAATATCAGACCCAGACGTGGTGGATAGTAGTAAAAAGGTTTTAGGTAGGTATTTCGGAGCAAAAAGTTATAATAAACCTTATCTGGGTGCTTCCAAGAAACATGTTAATTCGGTGCAACGACTTTTAACACCTATCTCTAAATTTTGTCAATTCACACCTTTACAAACTACTTGTATCCCATTGTTGCATGTCATTTGTATGACCAGTCTTTGTAACAACGTTGCATTTCATTGATATTTTTAGATTTCCTCATTTGTGGAGCACCCTTTCTGGATTTCATGGAACTCCAACCTTTCTATAAGAGTCGACAACAACATGAAGCGAGACCGTCGGACCAGGCTGTCCGTCAGTGCATGTTTTTGTAAGAAGCCTTCCCAAAAGAGCGAGAGGGAGTGAGAAGAAGCCCAGCAGGGCAAAGTTTTCAAGATATTGGAGCTAATGCATATCCACTTTATACGAAGAAAGAACCCCAGGCAGTCAAGCAAGAGAGACGAAGAAGGGTAACAAATGTGATATACGGAATGCTATGTAGGTATATATCCTTAAAGAGAAGAGATCTTGTTTTTGGAGCCGTATATAGTGTGCGCTATATATATATTGCACCCGTGTATTTGCAGGCTTGACAGCTTGGGGTTATAATAAAACCGTCCGGAACTGATGCCCAGCCAGTCTTCTTCCCTCCCTCGCTATTCCTCCTATTACAGAGAATTCCACTCTAAAAGCATGACTTGCCTTCCATCCTTATGATGATGACGAGTAGGCGTTTGAAATATTATTTCTCGTCGTCTCCTCTTCTCTCGTTAGTGGCATGGACCCGGTTTAATACTTGGCTTCGTACCAGACATGGTTCAAATTCAAATGGTATAAACCTAGCAGGTAGTCGTCAACGCTTAAGTACGGGCTCCACTTGTACAAGTCTCACGTTTATTTGCATTCACTTAATACTTCTCTTTTTGGATGGATTCCACTTGATACGAGTTCTTGGAGACCTATGGACCAGTAGCAAAAGTAGTATATACAGACCCAAAAAGGTCCTCCCTCCTGTTTTCATTGATCCGAAATTCGGAAACGGAGAAAGCCGACGATGTCGGGACTCATGAAAACAAGGTCCCGCCATATCGCATCGCCTTGCCAAAAAAAACTTTTATGTGGCATTCGTCGAGTGTTCCTGGAAGAAGGAATGCTGCTGCATCATCATCATCATCACGCTTTATTTACACTTGGGAGAAATACGAACCCGGATAGATTGAAAGAATGCAAATGCCATTAAAAAAGTCGGCTGGAGCCCTAGGACAGACGAAGCGAGGGACGCTTTGTAAATCAGGATTATTTTTTATGCGGGTTTGAGGAAATGAGAAAATGAAATGAGGAGGTGAAAGCAGAATTTCTGAATATCTGATTTCATATATATATAAAAAGGTACAATTTCCAAATCTAAAATCAGACTGGAGTATAATCAATCAACTTTCTCACACTCGTCAAATCCATTCACTGAAACTTCACTCACTGCTCAATTCCTCATTTTCTGCCAAATACATACTTTCATCCACTTGAGAAAAAGTAGTTTCACCAGCTCTCTGATTTCACTATTTTTCCCAGTTTTGATCTATTAGATGATGACTGCCTATGTAAGTATGAGTGGTAGGGAGGAAAAATAGTATCAGATTTCTGTTGACTCAGCTTTTTCATGGCATGAAATTGTCCCCGAGTTGGCAAGGACTTCAAAAATCACGAGTTATTGCTTTGCATGCACTCGTCGTATGTAAAGTTTGTTGAGTATGTGACGTGTGATGGCCGGCTTAAAAATCATCATAATTCTCTAAAAGATTATGTGTTTGTCATTATCAGCATCTTATTTAATCTTGTTGTGTTGTGTCCGTTGGACTTAAGAAATTTCCAACCTTCCACTTCCCAGGCATTCTGTTGGATTTTACTTCCTCCTTGAGATACCTAATGACATGTGTACACACCCTTTTCATTTGTTTTAACAAAACCCAAACCTGCCATCCTGTTAATCTGATAAAGCCACCAATATATGCACAGCACATAGCAAATAAACGACACCAGTTACATTCAGTCACAAAACAGATTCAATTTGTATGGTCATGTTTGAGCTCATTTTATTTATATGCTAAAATTACACGTCCTATTTCATATTTGTACATTTTACACACATTTTCAGAACAATAATAGTACACACACACACCTTAGAATTTATATATTCAATTTGGTTTGTTACGGACTGGATTTCAATTTGACAGTTCTTAAATATCTAAGTGCATCGCTACTCTACATGAATGATATATTGCATTTGGTTAAAAATAATATCAGGATGTGACTTGTACATGTATTCAGTAAAAGTATATATTAGGTATTTATAAACGCAAAGTTTAAAATAGGATAATTGGATTGATAATGTCACTAGTGCATTTCGAGATTAAATTGCATTTTATGCGGAAGTGGATGAGTGATTTGCATTCTTAAATATCACATTGTTATTCAGGTTTTAACCTTTTCTACTATTAGTGAAAAGATTCTGATTTCTTTTTCATCACATCGTATTGCATTATTATTCGCATTTTAAAAGAAAAAAAGTAATGGGAAAGGAAACGAGATTTAATTCATTTTCAGAGGTCTCTACAAACCTTAAAAGTTTAAATATTATCTATCTTCTACACATTCAATATAACCAAGATAAATAAATGATTAAGAACTTGATTCCGGTCCGTCAGACTCATTTAATGAATACTGAATGGATACACAAAGATGAACCTCGATAAGACGTTTAAGAGACAACAAGGACGACTCAGGATTGATGGTGATATGAATTGAATACTCAAATTAACGAGTAGCATGAATACTTCATATCTCTCTCAACTTTTCACACATACATACGTACATACATGGCAAGGAAATCTGAATTATATGTTATGCTGCTGGCTGGACAAATGATCCAATGTTCTATATTCTCGTTCTGTTCCTGAACCTCTTCTCTTCACAAGGATTCCTTATTCTCCTGAGAATGACTTGACTAGAGATATACATATATCAGTTAAATATATATGTACGACGATGAGAGGTAGGATGGATTACAATAAGAGAATGAACTTGAATGTACTCTTCTTCCACATATATGTTTCTGAGCAGAGCATGCAGTCAAAATTCGAATTCGTCTATCTATTTGGCAAGAGTGCACCTATGTTGGTATGCTAAATTTTGTCTGCATAGTTTCGTTATAATTTTCCATAATGTAGATATATACATATATGACTTATCCGTGTTAGGCTCTTACTTCTTGGCTCAATCGCGATCTTTGTCCTTTTCTCGCTCCTTTTCTTTATCTTTGTCCTTGTCTTTATCTTTCGTAAACTGGACATGCCAAGCCATCACGACTCTGTCGAACCCGCATGTGAATAAATTGCACTTTTGGTCTTCGATCCAGGCAGCTGAAGTAACCATTCTTCGATGACCCTATAACCAAATTAGATTATTAGAATTTATGTTATTCAAGCTTACTGTTCTCCATTACTCTAGTAAGTTAGGCACCAACCTGACGATTTGACCGTGGTAGTCTAGCCAGTCTCTGCCCAGAGAGATCAAATATGCGAATCTGTCGGAATTTTTTCGTATGCATTAGGAACTACCTTTTGTTATACAAAAAATATGCTAATATATTTACGAACATGTCTATCGTCCTGTGGAATGGCAATTAATCCAGCGTTAGAGATTGAAATACGATTCACTGTAGAGTAAAAAAAATGGTTATCATTAACTGCTGCATAACTAATTAGGTATTGGGATTAAAATCTTCAGAAGATTGATTCCGTCAACACAAACCTGCCGAGTCCAGTCTTATCGTGACCAGAGATGCTCGCATGTTTCGTATATCCCAAACTTTCACAGTTCTGTATAATGAAGTAAACGATGTATCTTTTTTTTAAATCACCAGCAGCACATATTATTTAAATGCTGATGGTAGAATAGCGGTGTGGTCAACTAAACAATAAAATAATAAATAAACCAAAAAGTCTTTCGTTTAATAATTTTAATTTTGGATATACCCGTCAAATTGAATCAATACTCGTTAGCATTTATTAAGGGGTGAAAACCCCTTTATGGAAATGTCTTGTCTGTCCGTCCGTCCGTCCGTCTGTCCGTCTGTATCCACGATAACTTTAGAATGGTTTCGTATTTCGGCATGCGGTTTTCGTCAACGTGTTTCTAATTTTTGAAGTATGGATGAGTTCGAAGATGGGTGTTGTAGGTCGTAAGGTCACGGCGCCACGGTGATGACGCCAACGGTCAAAGGTGTCGAATTTTTCGTTTCCACCGTTTTAGACGTATTTTTGGATGAGGATTTCAGAAATCGCCATCATTTCGACGTGCGATCACCGTGTGACCGTGTGGACGACGCCAAAGTCGAAAATTGTCGAATTTTTTGTCGCCACCGTTTTAGACGTATTTTTTGGCGGGGATTTCAGAAATCGCCATCATTTCGACGTGCGACGACTCCATGACCGTGTGGGAGGTGTCGAATGTCGAAAAAATGACTTTTGTCATGTGGTGTGTCTATTGAAAGGTATTGTCGTGTACGTTTGAATTACGCGGGTGGGGTGTCAAAACGGGGCAAATTGAGACGTGGGGTAATGTGAGACAACGACGGGAAAGTGCTGAAAGACGCTGTGGGCGTGCCACAAAGACAATTCCGTGTGTTTTCACCCCTTTGCTACATTTCGTTTGCAACGGTTTATTTGTTATGTGAATAAAACCACGATAATAATAATTTTGCAGGAGTAAACAAAATTGCAATAAATTGATATACCTATCGTCCGAACCCGAAACCAGTCTGTCCTCCTTTGTAAATGCAGCACTTGTAATATTGCTGAAAATATTTATTAGAGTGTGTAAAGCAAACGAAAAATGCATAGGTCAACACAATTATGAATAAAATGAAACCTTACTCTGTATGGCCTTGAAATACGCTGACTGAATAGCCTTGACTGCGTAGATCCCACATGCGAAATGTAGCGTCTCTGCTCGTAGTCACAACTAGCTTTTGTGTGGGATGAGTAGACGCGTAACTAAGTTCTTGATCATGACCGCAAAATGTTTGAAGTCTTTCGCCCGTTAATGTATCCTAATTATATAGGAATTATATTCATAAATTATATTCATTTGCATTTCAATTTAGGTTATTGGAAAGTTTGAGATATTCAAAAACAGAAAAGGTTGGGGGCGTGTGTTACAATCCCCCGATCACCCGGTCATCACAAATAATTCACTATAGAATTCATCCTCCTTTCACTCTACTCACCGGCCCACCAACAACCTTATTTTTTTGCTCTGTTCACTTTTTGTAATTGATAATGGAGGGGGGCGGGTCATGCTCAGACGACTTCCAATTAAGTCAGATGAAGAGACCACGTGTGGTTAAGAAGAAGAACGTTGCTGGAGCTTCTAATCCTGCTGCTGAACAAAAGACGTGAGTTTTTTTCCTCCTCCTCCCAATAATAATTTATTATTTAAATGTATATTTTTATTGTGTATTACAGTGCCAAGAAAGTGAAGCCTACCCCTGCGCCACTTCTACCCACCCCTGACAAACTATTAACCGTGGAGAAAGCGAAACATCCTCTCGCTCCCCTTGGTCAACTGAATCCGGCTGGGACGGAAGATAAGGAAAAGAGAAAATCGGTGACCGCCACAAGTTCTGCTCGAGACGACCAGGATTTTCAACCCGTGCAGTGGTCACTCGTTGCTCAAGAGGAGGATATAGAGGTGAAGGAAGAGAGACGATTGAGAGATGGGAGGGGAATTAATATCAAAGAGGGGAATTTGGCTGACGAGTTTCAAATTAAATATTCGGGTTCATCGGATGCTCGAGTCGGAAGAATAACAAAAGGTGGGTGAACATTATTATTATTGGTTGATTACTAAATTATAATAAACATACTATATAGATGAAGGGGTGGATATCACTAAACGGAAAATACTGGAGTTGGCTGGTGTCGAGTCTACCTCCTCTGCCGGTCTGAACATAGACGAGGCGTCACCTGAACTTGTTTTGACGCAGGAAGATCATGGTCTGACAGATGAACAAAGAGAGTTCCTTTTTACCAAGATTTTCGAGAAAGGAGGTCGTGTCCCTGTCATTGACAAGCCTGGATGGAGTCTCATCATTCATAAAGCCCCCACCACCGGGTTTATTCATTTGTGTGTAGAGAAACCAAAAGTTCACAACGGAGTAGGCATTTATCAAGCTTACAGGCTTTGTACTGAACCCAGTGAGTATATTTCATGTGAATTAATTATTGTTTGCGAAATGCATTGAAATAATGTGTCAATATTATTGTATAGAATGCTACCAGTACGATCAAACACTCTCAACTGATGTCCTCCCAAAATGTACTCATCATCAACCTGAGCCAGTTTACACCGTGGTGAAAGTAACCGACTATAATCGGGAAGACGTTATGGTCCAACTACACATGAAATTTCTAATCTCCGTTAAATTAAATGTATCCGACAAACAGAAGGATGATGAGGCGGAATTTAACCTTGGTCGTGTGTGTCTTAAGAACTCGGTCTGGTTAAATTATTGTGCCACGAAAGGTTTAAAAATTCGTCCCATTCCCAAGGCAATTTCCATGAACCACTTTGCCAACGAGGGAGACGCTCTCAAAAAGTTGTCATTAGAGTCTGTGAGTGAAATTGATTCGAAAATGTGCATTATTGAGTAAAGAGTTGTGACTTTAACATTATTATTATGCATTTTTAGACAATCGGTATGTTCATGAAACCCCCGGAACTCAAAAATTCATCAACCTCGACAATCTCATCCCCCTCTGTTACGGAATGGAAGGTGAGATTGATGCTCGACTGAAGGAGCTGGGATGGAGCTCAAAATTCGTCGCCACTTAACACCGGAGGAGAGGGTAGAGGCCAAGTATCTGTTTCCAGGAGAGTACTTCCTCACCAGCACCTTCACAACCACTCCCACCACCACCACCTTCATCACTACCGCAACAGCAGCAGCAGCATTACAAAAACCGGGCAAAGGGATGTCGTTTTTATATGCCATCATGAGTCGGAACATGTGGTACTTTGGGTGGAGTGAGACCCCCGATTTCAAGGACCGATTAAAGAAAGGAAAAAAGACTGATGGTGCTAGTGAGTACATGCGAATCACTAAGGCTAGAGCTGAATCTGCAGGAGTAAAACCTCCCACGATGACCTGCTACCTTCTCTCAAAGTGTGACGATGATCATGAAAAGAAAATTAAGACAAAGTCGATTGAGGCTAAAATGATTATTGCAGGTTATGTTGCATACTTGTTAGGGTTGCGTAATCCCATTCGACCTAAGTCTGATCTAGGCTATTCAACAAATAAGTGTGTTTCTATAAATCTTGTTGATTCTACTTCCTGGGGAGAGATCTGTGACTTTGTTAAGTTATTTTGGGGGTTTGAGCCAATGCTGGGCCAATTTAAGAAAGATTAAACTATTTGAGATTTTTTGTACATGAAGGAAACCTGAATAAATTTTCAACAAAAACAACTTTCCCAAAGGCAAGCACTCCTGTCCCAGGAAGCCGTAATTATTTGATCTCCTCCAGGCAGCCAGTCTGCGCAAATCACGACGGATGTGTGTCCATTTAAAACCGAGGAAGGTGTTCTCAACGTTGCGAGACCCACGGGACCATCCACATTGTCATCGTACTCTTCTTTTTCCGATGACTCGAATTCTTCTTCGGATGAGACTCCTTTTTGGATCTAATTAAAAACGATCAAGATTAAATCATAACTGATTATTTATAGACCACGTTTAAGTGTGGTCACCATTTGTTCCCACGCCACCGACGCCTGCCAGATGTGCGCTGTGTGATCGCCGCTTGATGTCAAAGCCAACTCTCTTGAAGGATGAAATCGTATGGAATTTACAGACCCATTATGTCCCTGGTATTTTAACAGGCACCGACCCGAATCAATTGCCCACACTCCAGCTTTGTGATCTGGAAAGCAATAAGAATGTCTGACATACATTCTAGACCTCACACTGTTACAGTAAAATTACTACAAACCAGCAGAAGCCGTTCCAACAACGCCAATCCCCATTCGAGCCGCTGTAACATCCCAAATTCCATCCTTGTGTCCCGCAAATTCTTTAACGTAGTTGCAAGAGACGATATTAGTTTTGAAACTGGAAACGATCTTGCTCGTCTGTTGTTTTAGCCGTAGTGCAACCTTCTGCTGGCTTGGAAGTCCACCTGAAGTATTTGAAGTAAAATTATTTTTAAAAAACTGTACACTACCACCATCGTATAACCTTAATAATTATCGACTGACCTTTTGCCTTATCTTTACCCAAGATGCTTTTTTGTCCTCCACTCGGTGTATCAGGCACGTCAAATCCGTCATGTTTTTCCGGATTGGAAATAAGGCTCGAAGGCTCTCCACGCAGGTCTGATGTTGTTAAATTTTCCAGCTTCTCATGAACTAAACAAAATGAATTTTTCATCTAGAAAACACATCTACCTAGTTATGTAATGTATAGCAAAAATAATTTACGAGCAAGATTTTCCATATACAGAGCCTCATACTGAGCTTCGAACCTGAAAGTTTCGAAACTTTAAGTTTTCCTTTTTTCTGGAAAATATCCAACAACTTCTGTATGCAAGGCGTTACGGTAAGCAATTATTTGAAAATAAATAGAAAAAATGAGCCCACTGGCGACTTGGGAGATGTTAGATATTTACACATAATACGTAACGATAAAATTCAATTGGAGAAATTATAAATAGTTCATGGGCAAGTGCTACTGGATTTGCAAATTAACTCACTCTTTCTCGATCTGGTTGAAGAGATCGTTCAATCGGGATTGGAATCCTAGAGGTAGGATAGATTCCCCTTTTTCTGTTGAAAATACAAAATAGAAAGCTAGTTAATATTTACATTGCAATTAAATCTTAGAAGCATAACTTACTCAAGCTAGAGCGTTTTCTTGAAGCCTTTTTGTACGACATTTCGTACTTTGGCATCCCTTCTCACGTCCTCTCCAATACTGTTCCGCGTCACAAACGTATGGAATTAAGCCGATAAATCGATTTCTTCTAATTGACGCACAATCAATAAATTAATTTTTATCGAATTCAAAATCTATGTCGTGTTAGAAGTGGCAAGTGCCAAAGTGCAAAGGTGTTGTAAAACTGATCAAGGTCGTGACCCATTTCCCATCACTGGAGGAAATGGATTCAAGGCCGACCAAGAGTAATTAATAATTAAGCCTTAATTGACATTAAGTATTTAATAACTAATAATACAGATCGATGCGTGGTCGATGTCAATCCTTTCTCGCAACAACAATAATAACAAACTTTCAACTTGGCACGGTTGCATTACGCCCCGATTCTCATTTCACATTTTGCAAATAACACGTGTTTATTCCAGACCTCCTTCCAATAATAATTAAAAATAGTAAACTTTAAATATTTCTTCAAAATTTTACATTTCTAGTTTGACTTCCGCCAATGTCAAAATAACCATGTCTGCAGCTCTTGTCCGAAAAGCTCTCGAAGTTTCTGAAGATACGCCCAGACCGGTAGATAATTCAGGAAAGAGTGAGAAGACTATTATACAAATTACTTACTTAATTAGTTGTTTATTTAAATTAACAAGTATACCAATATTTAAATGTGTCATGTCGTTTAGGAAAATTAAAATCCATCGAGAAGAAGAAAAAGAGCAGATTATCCTCAGCGGAAGTGTTGAAGAAGAACTTGAAGATTTTGAAAGCACTTGAATTCTCTTCACGAGCTAAGAAATACGGAAAAATCTCGGTAACGCCCACTATCCCACTAGCACCAATTCCGGCAGCGATAACTAGTGACGAGGACGATAAGAAATCTAAAAGGAAAAACAAAAAAGGAAAGAAAAATAAACCCGACACCTCCTCAGGGTCCGCATTTACTGAAGAAGATTTTCTAAAATTCGAGAAGGAGTATTTCGTCACGGATTAATTTGCTTAAGAAATATTATAATGCTAAGTTTATTTATGAATGGGGACGTGGCGCTAGGAATATGTATATTTTTTGTGAGTGCACTCGCCTTTATTTTATTTGGGGCTCCCTTCCTCCCATTTCTTCGACACTGGGCGATAGGATCTATATTTGTATTGGCCATCTTAGGAAATATTTTTGTACTCGTGGTTATCATTGTGACGCTTTGTATTCGCTTTTTTGGGACACAAGCTTCAAAATGTGTTGAAGAATCTAAACAGAGGAAAGGGAAACCCATGCCGGAAGCTGATAAATTTTCCAAACTGGATGGTAAGGCTAATCAAGTTTATCGTGTTAATAATGTCAACTCGGAACGGAATAAGGATGTCGTAAAACGGCGGTCACGAAGATCTACGGTTAATTAGAGAATACGTAATATAAGCCTTACGATTTATAACGTTCTTTTAGAAATACATAAACAACAGTCTCAACCCTCTATTTCATTGTTATCGCGTGGTTCTTTTAGTCTAAATATTCTAAATTACGTGACATCATCATGAAGTATGCATAGTCGAGTTGATTTGGTCACATGATCTCATTCAATTGCGGTGGGTGAAAATTCTCTGAAAATTCTCTGAAAGTTTATATATATTGTCGGTGTCGGCACAATCTCGCTATACACTTGGCCATATTCATATGCAATCTCTCCCGAGTCGCTGTTTTCAGCACTTTTCGGTTAACTTGTTTCGGAATGATCTGGACGATGATGATGCCATAAACCTAAACCAGCAGCAGCAGTTCATGATCTTACGCGATTATTTTTAGCAATGCAGTTTTCTACTCGTCTTGACACTTCCGTATACACTTCATTTGTTTGAAACCGTTCGTCCCGAGAACATTGTGCATTTTTTCGCATCCGCTTAGCACCAAAATGAACCGTTTATTTCGATTTTTCCAACCGATTGGATGTGCACTTTTAACATTGGCTTTATTGGATACGGTATTTGCTCAAAATTTCACGTGCATGTCTTCATTTAATCCCTAAAATGGGTCCTTATTTATTTATTCCAATTATGTAGATCTGCAACTCATTTTGGCTTTTGTTGCAATACACGAGTTTGGAACACAAGTACTTTCGGGGTGAAACTGCTACTCAGGGTGACCTTTTTGAAAACATAATGCTGCTTTTATATCATTTCATAAACTGATTTTATATTTATAATTATGAAAAGTCTACAGATTTCTGGAAAAACATTTTATGGAACTTTCTCATAGTTTTGAGATTTCTGCTCAGCATTGTTTTATGGAGTGCAATACTTCTGGTATTAATAAGACAAATTAAATTTTACTATGTAATTAAATAAACCATTTAATTTTTTAATTTGTGCTTTTTACTATGTAAATAATTAGGGTAAAAATGCAGTTCTTGTATTTTGGATTGGTCTCTCATTTCTCACGGATTGTGGAACCGTGGCGTTTGTCTTAACGGAGAAACTGGTGTTACGGGGCTCCACTCCTCCCGATTATACGGATACGACCAGCACCGGGGGTATTAATATTTGGGGGATTATTACACTCGAAGATCCCTGGCCTATTTTTATCAGCCTCGGAATTTTCGTTCTTCTTCGACTTTACTTGCTCCTCGTGGGGGTCCAAGGCTGCCTCTGTCTCCACAGGAAATACGACGTCAGCAGGAACCGAAGCCTTGCTGAAGACATAAGTGACATTGAGGTCTGTCTGGAACCAATCGGATACGGATTTCAAGAAGTTTGGGCATTTCTTAAAGATTTCCCTGGAATGGGAGCAGTCATCTTGTTGACCACAGAAATGGTAATAGTATAATATGAGATTCAATACTAAATTGCTCCAATTTTTTATGGTATACAAAATAAATAATTAATGTAGATTTGGAACACTGAGCATTTAGGACTTCGCGAGCTATTCGTTTTCATGTTGGAGAAAGCAGGGAAAGCTTTATTGCTAGTTGAAACCGAAAAGGACGTCCTGGATTACGTATTTTGTAAGACGTCTCAAAATATTGTCAAAAATTTCAGACAACTTTCATAATCCCAAATTTTCTGAATTAGTGGAGGACAATGTGCTACGCGGAATTCGTATTTTTCTCGCATTTGTGGGAATCTATTTTATTAACAAGGTAGTATTTACACACATAAACATAAATATGTATGCATCTGCTACTTTCGCCTCATTCTTAAATAATTCGTATGTAATGTGCATATATTTATAGGAACACCTTAATTTTGTCCGTCTCTGGATCCTCGTCTACTTCATCTCGCTAATCAGCTCGAATGTGATCTTTGCCATCACCGTTACAATCAAGGACATCAGTTGGATCGTGTTTCACGCAATTTCTCACATTTTTGACAACTTGTTGCGACTTTTTGTCCTCTATTACAGCTTCAAATTCGCCATTGTTCATAGACAAACTTTTCGTAAATAGTTCGAACACACACACTTCCTAAATTTGTATAAATATCGTTGAGGCGGACTTTGTAGATTGTTTTGAAATTTGTCAAACACCTACTTTTCCCAGGGATTGTCTCCACCCAAACCTAGACCAGTCCTAAGCTAAAGCCTCTGTTGCACATTCTATGAATCCACAAAGTCATACTTAAATAATTCAAAAAATTATACGTATGTAAATCATTCATGAATTTCTTACTTTTAATAAATTATATATCCACATAAATCGTTCATGCGGACTGAGTTTTTCAGCAAAGTTTTACAGGGTCAGCTCAAAAAAATAATAACCAGACCTATTTTAGCAAAAAGTAAAGTTATTATTTTAATTCTCGCAATTTTATAAAATGGGTTTTATATACATCTCCACCAAAAGTCTACAATTTGGCTGCATAATGTCACAAATTTGCCAAACGGCACAGAATTGATCGATTGTAAAAAAGGCCGAGTAATTGGACTATCAACTAATTTACAAAGAACTATGAAGCATGCATAAGGTTTTTGATAGCTTTTCTCTCTTTTATTTATTTTAGTTTTGTCCTACGTTTAACCCGGATCTAATGTCAAAATCGATTTTCATTTAAGTAATTCTGGTTCTCTCAACTTTTTATCTATTTTTTGTATACGTGGAATATTTTGTATGCAAAATAAAACTCTTTTTCCTCAGAGTCAAATGTTATTGGGTTGACTTTCTCTCAAGACAAGAAAGACGTAAGAAATTCTACGCTATATTTTAGCAATGGGTTGAATACTCTCCTTCTCTGGACTGTTTTCTCCTTATCAAAATGGGCGTGGATAACGTAACTTTTCTCATCATGTGGTTTATGGTTATGTTCGTTACATTATCGGTAAAATTAATTAGTCCAATAAACAAATGTCTCATAATTAATTTTTGTAAGTAACCGTGAATAAAATTAGTCAGGAATTCTCGTCATCATGTATCGAGTTGGATGCTTCAAGTGCGACAGAAAAATCGGCGTTGCAGACCTCCCTACCAGTTTGCAGAAATTGATCCGTACTTAAACAACACCTTTTGCCGTCACCATCAATTCGCTAATAAGTTTTCATGAAAACTGTTCCCATGAAACAGGACCCCAACAATCCCAGCAGCAGCAGAAACAGGGAGAGCAAGAAAGGGACGCCGAAGCTGCTACTGCCGATGGGATACGTTTGGAAGACATGAGTCCACGTGATCAGCAGTCACACCCCCACAACAATCAGCCCCACTCGTCGTCATCGGCCAGGACGGTGGGGCCGGCCCCACGGATTCTGCTCCAACGTCAGCACACTGACCGGAGTGAGGGGAGCAGTGGCGGAGGTCGCGGCGTTGGGCCCAACAAGGTCTGCACCGTTTGTGGCGAACCTTTGGGACCGGAAGAGGTAACATTAAATACAAACAAAGAAATAAGATCAAGAAAAGAATAGGAAAAATCAAAAAAATCGTATATTTAAGGAGACGACGGACAATAGCCACCCCTCCTGCAGAGACATGGATGCATCATTTTTGTAAGAAGATTTATACGCTAGGAGGACGAGAAAATTAATAAGATTTTCTGCAAAGAATTGTTTGCCATTTTTTTAAGATTTCTTTAATTGTTTTTATTGTGTTTCTAGTTGAAAGACTTGCTTGATAATGACTGTCAACCAATGCATTCACATCACACATATGTACAACTTCTGTACCTTCATCATCTCTAATGGTCTCCTGCTCAATACTCTATTTTACTCATTTATCGATTATAAAATCTGTAAAAATACTGTGTTCCTCGTTTTACGGGATAAAGAACATTTAAAATAATTATTTATGTATTGGTCACCTAATTAATACCGAAGCCATTTAAAATTCCTTTGTTTCAAAATTCTTACAATTTTCTCGTCCTTTATCGTTAATCTGTTGAGGATGGGTTGTTTTTTGGTGGATATTGGTCCACATTCTCGATAATGATTGAGAAGCGCAACGCCAACGTCAGCAATGATGGAGTTTTGTTGTCTTGGGTCCTGATACACTTCGACTTTATCATCTGTCCTCCTGCCTGAATTGCTGCTGTTCCTCCAAAAATTATGAGCAGTGTGATGGCCCACCGAAATAGATAAAGTTGGCCGCAGGATAAATTTAGTTCTCAATTTCGCATGCCAAACTCGTTTCGTCCTTGTTCTGCACGTCGTAATGGGAAATGTGTCCTCCAAGGTCGCCGATGTCACTGTGTTCTCTCCAGTTGCAGAGCAAAATTCCGAACAGAAGAACGTGTTTCGGATCAAAATTTGAGGAGGAGAGATTGACAACCTGCAAACAAATCATAGCTCGAAAACACAAATATTTCACTACGACTTTCTCCAGCAGGCATAAATACGCACCTATTTTTGCTTCCACTTTTCTCCTCCAAATAATTGATCAGTTGTCCCAACGAGTGTTCTTTTTGCGGGACTATAAACTCATCGAGATCCAGGAAGAGGACATGATCGGCCCACATATTCCGGTAAAGACAGTCGTTCAACGCCGCCAGGGAACCATAATCCTGTGTATCAGTACAATTATGTTGAATTCTATTGTGGTATCCTATGCATATTTGTACATAAGTACGTACCCATAATTCGGAGGTATTTCCTGTCGGCAAATTCCACTTTTGTACATGCAACCGGAAATTGTGCCGGAAATCCTGACGGCGTCTCAACTCTCTCAAGTACTTCCTCACTCCTGGGAAAGTGCTGAGTTCGTAGAAAGTAAAGAAATTCACTCCAAGTGCGACGTAGTAGGAAATAAATTGAGTTAGTTTTCGAACGAGGGCAAAGTCTCCCTCGGGGGACGAGAACAGGGGCCGGGTGCAAATGGCCAATGATAAGTTTTTGACATTCTGTGGCGATACAACATCGGGCCGACGGGTATTCTGGATTTTTAGTAGTTTGAGTGGATATTCCCCCTCATTTTTGGGGACCAAAGCTACAAATCCTCCTCGAAATAAGTCGTCATTTCCTTCGAGGTCGAAATAACAGTTGAAGAAAGAGGCCGCAAATGTTTTGATTCCTTCCTCCACGACGTGATACGTGAGGACGGCGGAAGAGAAAGTGGAGCCATTCGCGAGGAATAATTTGCACTCGTGGTCATCACTGAACAGCGTCTCGTCCTTGATGAGAAGCCAGGCCATGGGATTCCGAGCGATGATGGTGGCCGTGGGTGGGAATCGCCTAATTCCGATTATTCGAACCAAGCTCGACTTATGCAAATTACTTGTTCTCATTTTCCAGGAATAGTCGGGGGAGAATATGGAAAAGTGAGGTCCGTGGATGATGCGTGGGTCGAAATGGGCGCTGTACACGTGGATGGAATCACTGATCCTGGTCCACACCGGTGAAGAGTATTCATCGTCATTGTCATTATTTTGCTCTAAATTAATGACACTTTCACTTTGACGACAATCATTATTTGAGAATGATGCATACAGTTTTGGGTTTCTTGTCATAAATAGAATCAGAACACAAGTAATGATTCCAGTGAAAGCGACAATCCCAAGATGTTGAGGATAATTTCGGAACACATTTTTACTTCTTTTGCACCCCATGTTACCGAATATTCAATTTTTGCGTGGAGTGAGGAATGGTCAGAGTCAGCGGTATAATTGACTTGCGGAAGGACAATAACTAAATATATACATGCGACAGGTAGGCATCTTATTATCACATAATTACGCTATCTGGATGGATACTTGTCCCCACTCGAGGTTACTGATCGTCATCATCATCTCCTGTCGATTCGATTAGTTAACATGTCAGTCAGTGTCACCGCACTGCACGCACCGCACCTTCCTTCACCTCACCATTGCTGCATAATAGATATCCACGACGGGTGAAAAGCTCACCTGCACAAATTGAAGAAAATACATGGCTCGAACTGGACTTGGTTAACTCGTTTGTACGTGTGGTGCACACATGCATTCACGAATTTCACAAGAATTTAGATACGACATGTATGATGAGACTCCTCGCTTTTTCCTGCTTTCACCAACGCGTGTCTCACCCACAACGTAGCCAGAGGTATTTTCATACGTAGCGTCGTCTGGAGTTTTCCATGTCACGAGAACGACGACTTTTTCATGAGAGTTATAACTTTGGAGACTTCTCACTTACAAATTGACTGGCTTACGGGAAACACATCACAGTATTTGAGGATTTTTTGATATTTTTTTAATTTCTGGGATTGCATCGGTACTGACAACTGAATAAATAAGATGACACGACTGCAGCCAGGTTTTTACTTATCCGTGTTAATCACACTCCTCTTCCTTGTCCAAACTGTGTTCGGAATTCTGCGCTACTCCGACCTCTCCTGTTCCGACTTTGTCCCCCGGAACGTGGACAGTGGGAACGACAACGGGCAGGATTACGCCCAGTACTACGGGTCCTCTCGCTTCGGGGAGGGCGGAAGTTGGGCTTCCAGGTACCGGATTCGAAATCGCTATGGGAAGAAACTAGTGCAGAAGAAGAGGTCGATTGGGGGGCTGGGGGAAGGCTACTCGAACGAACCGCCCTACAAAATATCCGTCACTGGGCGAAGGTATCGCAGGAACTCCGATCTCTTGGGTGAGTGGAAAGGCACGAATTATTCATGCCACAAAATTCATGAGCTTGTTTATTACACCGAAACCGTTACGTAATTAGCATGCGAGTAAACAAGAGTGTTTTTCTTGTAATTGCTTCCTAGTTCGCATTGAGGGTGGAGATTTTGACGGTTTAATGGTTCAGTCCCGTGTGGTTGCGGGGGACGACGTGCTGCGAGGCGGGGTCGGACTTATCGGCCAGTTTCGATATCTCCCTTATCTCTTCGAATACAGCCCCTGTTTCAACCTCCCATTCGCCACGGTCATCGACAAGGGGCGACCCGTGAAGCTGGGAAATGTTTCCTTCATCTGGACCGCACCAGATGCGGAGGCAGGCGACATCAGATTCATGTAAATTAGTTTTGTGCATAACTAATTTCATTAAACATGCGATGACTTGTTGTCGTCTGCACAGAGCCAGCGTCCTTCGTGGGATTCATTACTGGATCATAGTTTCCAACGTCCTCTCCTTCAATCCGTTTCGTAAGAACAATTCACAACCTTTTTCAAGTTCAGATACCGTAAACCGTACAAGTTTTAAGAAATATATGCAAATACAGCGATAAGCACTTATGCCTGTGGTTCGTCCATGGCGTGTTTCCGGGTGTGTCCATACGGAGCTTATCCTTGCACTGCTGCGGAGGCCTTGCTAATATTCTCGTACGGGGTGGACTTCCGGGACAAAAGCGAAATGTACTTTCACCATTATTTTCACTAATGCGTTCACCAGTTTTTCACTAATATTTTCGCCAATACGTTCACTAGCACTTTCACCCTCGGAGGACGTCTTCATCACAACAGGGTTGGTTCTAGTTTGCTTTACGTTTACTACATAACACGAAATGAGGTAGTGTTTAACACTGTTTATTTATTTAGACCTACATTGCGGTCGCGTTTGGGGACGACCTGAGCAAGCTGGTCCAGGCGGACATGACGGTGTGCTACTTGGAGCGAGGAAGGGCCAGAATGGAACATCTGCTCATCGAAAACCTCCAACTGCCTCCCTATCAGCACAACGAGGTGAAAGTTGGCAATTGCGTTTTTGTTTTCCTCTGCAACTTCTTTCCTATGTGTCTGGTTTTTATTTAATTAAACAAAATAGTAAAATTAGCACTTAACGATTGGCAGGTAATTGACCTTGACGATTTCGACGTGGACGGGAAAATGTTATGGTGCAAATTTCGAAGGCCGATTAATCCCTCGACCATAATTAACCCGAGGACGAGTCTTTACCATTTTTACTTTTCTGGGAACATCGACTACCAATACCAAAGTAGGAAATTTATGCTATATATTTTTTCCCTGGTCTTACCATTAATTTAAACTTTAAATGATACAGGATTCGTTTTGCCTTCGAGGGACAGGATCTATCATTCTGCTTTCAAACGCAACTTTTCACACGCTTTCAATGAAATTGTTTCCGGGACTGGAGTCCTATCGTCAGAAATTTGGAGTTCTTTTGCGTGTTTTGCCCTTGTCAAACTCATGCATTAAAAATTTATATATATATTTTTTGTGTACCAAAAATTAATAATAATTGAACGATTTAGAAGTTTCAAATAAAAAAGAATGAGTGAAGACAAGTTTTCTGGGCAAAATGATTGACCTCTATCCGCCACCGTACTCCCCGTGTACGTTTTTTCAAGAAAGAAAGTAAGTCAAGGTGAAAGTACGAGTTTCAAGTTCGTTGAAGCTATTCTGAAAAAGTGTCGATAAACTTTCTTTACGAAAAAAAGTCTCACCTTCACGACGAAATGGTGAATTTTATGAGACTTATTAATCCTAAATAACTTATTAATCCTTATTATGAATCACGCACACACATCAACACTCAAAAATGGGATTCTTCAGAACACGGACGTATGAAATCTGCTGGACAATGCGTGCAAGAATTGAATATGGATATAGTCCAAATCATTACCAAGCACGATGGGGGTTCTAGTTTCTATTGTGCCCTCATTTCATTGTGTTTCGTCCTTCAATGAAAACTAATACGAGATCGCATGGCATCAAAACTTTTACAATTTCCAAAATCAAGTTTACATTTTATTTATCACTGAAACTGATGGAAAAATGGATCAGTTCCCTAGTATGTATATATTTTGCTACAATTTTGACTGTTTTGGTGGATCCGGAATCCATTTGTACTCCGGAAGTTTGTCATGTTCTGTTGAAAATTAATGTTTTTGCATAGAATGAACTGCACCAAATGCATGCAAATTTATATAAATTTTAACCTACCATCAACATTGTGAAAAAGTGGGGAATAGAGACTTCCAGCAGCATCGATATTTAAGCAAGTTCCAGAAATGAAGCGTGCAGCAGGAGAAAGGAGAAAACACACGGCGCCGGAGACTTCATCAGGGCGACCCGTTCGCCAACTTGGCAGACGTTTCTTGGCTTCTTCGAAAACATCGACGTTATAATTCGCTGCCGCAGTTGGCGACTGAATAACTCCGGGAGCTGAAAAAGTGGAAATTTCACAAAGTTAGCGTATTTTCTTACTTTTTACATTTTAGAACTCGCTTTCACATACCCACGCAGTTTACCCTGACCCCGTCTTGCGCCCACTCGACAGACACGCTCTGAAACAAGTTGAAACTTGTAAATTTAATTCCCAGTTTTATGATTTTTAATTAAAATTAATAAGAATTCAGAGGAAACCTTGGTCAGATTCAGCACGGCAGCGCGTGCAGCTCCAGTATGTGACATCATTGGGAAACCTCGCCACATGTCGGCAATGATATTCACGATTGCACCCCCATTATCCCGCATCCACTGAGTATATGCTGAAAAACGTTAAAAATGCACTCTGAAGCATCTTACTTTATTTGCATGGTAAATTAATATGTTTACTTTCTCTCATCATTAAGTAAGTTCCGGTCAGATTGGTCTCAATCACGGCATTCCATCCTTTCAGGGTCATGTCCGCGGCAGGAGAGAGGAACTGACCACCACCGTTGTTGACTAAAAAGTCTATTTTTCCGTGGCGCTTGAGCGTCTCTGATATCAAGGATCTGTTAGAATATCAGGTTTTATCCGGCAGGCGATTTCAAAATTTCCATGTCCTCCGAGATGATTGCTCACCTGACTTCATTCTCCTTTCGAATATTACAAGGGATCGAGGTAATATTCCCGGAACCAACTTTAGCAAATTCATCCACCGCAATTTGCAATTTTTCTGCACTCCGTGAAGCAATTACAACTTTGGCACCTACATGTAATGTACACGTGTATTATGCATGGAATGTACGCAAGGTTTAAAATAAGGAGCATTACTACATTTTTAGCGGATAGTGTACGCACCCAAGGTTAACAGCTCATAGGTTATTGCACGTCCAATCCTGTGATATTTAAAGAAACATAAACCTTATATAAACCATGCAGCCGTTGGTATCCATAAATTTGTATTTACAAACCCAGTTCCACCACCGGTCACAATCGCCACACAATTTTTGAAGAGTTCCGGCCTTAACACAGACATTGCACTGTTTCTAATTAATTTTGTGAACAAATTATGCTTTCTCTCTGTTGTGATCTGCTGATTCCAGCTACATAAACTAACCCGTTTATTATGCTCTTCTACTCAATTGCATACATATACATACGTACACATCATAACAAGACAAAGTCCAAATCTCATGCATTATGCAATACAGTTGTTATGCGTATGCAAGTAATGCAAGATAACTTTATTTTATTTTACAATACTTTTATTCAAGAAATGCCTTAATTTCCACCATTGAAATACTGATAAAGTATAAGATACATAGACTCATATTATAAAATCATCCTAATTCTTAAATTTTTATTAAAATCTTATGACGTCAAAGATGCAAATTATTTTTTGCACCCCTCGCCATTTACATGCGATGTATTACCTTATGATCATCAAATTTTGCCAAATTACTCAAATTATTCCACCAGAGGGGAAGCCAAGTTTTGTAAATCAACTCAAACCACGGTGTCAGACTGACCCCTTCAATTTCTGACATTTTCTTGATGTTGTCCAAATTCACGTATCGAATTTCAGAAACCTCCTCCTTATTGGGTTTCAGTTGGATATCTTTCTGCAAAAAGAGGATGTAGTCAATCTCATGTTCGCCCCACATGTCGTTGGACAAGGCTTTATAATGGATTCGAGTGAGGTAATGGAAATCGGAAATGTCGATCGCATCAGGAGAAATTCCTAGTTCGAATTCCATCCTACGCTTCGCCGCAATCTTAATTCCGAGAGCTTCCTTCTCAATAATTTCATCCGAAACGTAGAGTGGATGACTGCAGCAACTATTCGTCCATAAGTTGGGGAACGTTATCTTGGTTTTGGATCTTTGCTGGAGCAGTAGTTCGCCTAGACGATGTAAAAATAAAGATTAGAGTCAGCACTGCCATAAAAACACGGCATTGGAGCAAATAAGATATTGTGCAATCGGGAAAATAATTTCCCACACACGCTCCATGTAAAGATATTATTACCTTTCGTATTGAAGAGGAAAACGCTGAAAGCCCGATGTAGCAATACATCCCCGTTGCGAATGAGATGACAATTCTTTTTAGAGTCGTGACCTATCACCTTGTCATCCTTATCTAGCACGATGCACTCTTCTTCCAGCAGCTTCTTCTGCACGGGGTCCAAATTCATGTCCCAATCTTGCACCATGGTTGGAGCTGAACGGATCGAGGATGAGAAGAAGGCTGAATTTTTAGCTCGGCGTTGTTGGTCGGACAAAGGTCTGGAAGGAAATGAGGAGCTGCGAATGTTCCGTCGAGTATTATAATGTGGCAATTGTGTCAGAAGAAGAGCTTTAGTAGTGCTAAGTAGTTTTCCCTGACGTCCTCCCACCACTTGAGCCAATGATGACAACTTTGAGGCGAAGAAGGTCGTCGTTGTTGGAACTACGGCTTGCGTCGTTAGAAGTCCAATGAGACCTCGGGAAGAAATTGTAGTTAATGTCATGTCAGGGATTGATATCTTGTAATGCAATATTCACACAATATTTAAGATAATTGTACGAGAGATATAGTGTGTTCTGTAGCGGGTGTATTTCATTCGTGTGGAGTAATCACATTGCTTGACGCACAGGATCACTGACGATTCTTCTTTCAGTCGAATGGCGTTTGTGTAAGTTGATTGTAGTACTATTGCAAAACAAGGAACGTAGGTTTCCCATCCATTTGTCTGAAAGGTATCAAGGTATATACATTAAAAAAGGTGTTAGACCAGTTATACTCGTGATCGACCGTGTGTTATACCGCACACCGTGTAGAATCAATATGGTCAGTTTGTTGGCTTATAAAATTTGGCATAAATTGGGGTCAATTAGTTTAATAGAGTAAAATGTTTCTTTTATGAAAATGATGATTGAAGACAATCATGTAGTGCCAAAAAGACCGACAGTCAACAAACAATGAGTCGCAAAGATTTATGTATTGTCGTAGTCTCAATTCTTTCGTGGTTTGAGAAAGTCATGGCCAAGATGTGACGCTAACTGACGGCAGTGCACGTGTAAAACCAAACCTTTATCTATCGCGTTGTGTAAACTGATGAGCGTAATGTCGATTTTTCATTCACTTGGATCAAGATCTAGTTAAAAAGTCATTAAATTTTCTATTTCATATCCTTTTTCCTCGTGATAAAACTACTATTTGCATTGGACTGGATATTTCATGCTGAGAAGTTTGTAGTTCATGTACTAGTAGCTTGTGAAAATTACCCAATAAAAAAATAAAGATCCAGCAAACCATGATACGATTCGCCATTAGTTAACAACAATGCTTAACAAGCTAGTTAAATAAATTGTTCCAGTTTCCTTCGTTAAACTAATATTGCCCAATCGAAAAATTAAAACCAGTACACACAAATATTCGCAAATTGCGAATCGCAATTCAATATGCTCTGCCTACTGATAACGATCAAGAGTAGATTTAATTTAATCAACCATTTATTTACTCAGGACTAGTCATACGAGGTGACTTTACCAGAATTTAAGATATTAATACTCATAATATCTTCACTGGCATCGATCGAGTAAAAGTAAAAGAAAGTTGATCTATTAAATCAACAAATGGATAAGAGCGAACAAAATGTGCTTACCTAAATCAATCTGTCTTGCAACTGGAATCGGCTAATAGCTGTGCAGACTAATTTTATGTTGTCACATATATCATCATGTAATTTACTTAATATATATGCCAAATTTAATCAAATAACGGGATAAAATGCACTTCTTCACAGTTTCACACCGACGAACAAACTACCATGTGTTTTGTTTTGCTTTGTTGGTGAAATGAAATGGGATCTCATCTCCGTGGTTGAATGTAACATGCGAATGCGAATCCGAAATGCAAAATGGTTAAATTAAAGATGGTGAAACATGGTGAAACAACAAAAACCTGTTTTTTATATACGTTTCTTGAATACTTTAATTGTTAATAAGTGTAATTTATTTTGAAATTATTAATCTGCTAAAATTACATACTCTTGCAATGTTTCATGATAAAATTATTTATTATGTTAATGGCGTTCGTCAGCTTTCACAAACCTCACTTTCTATCTGAATTAGGTGTCTTTTAGACTTTTTCTTCTTCTTTACCAACTCCTTACTGATTTCAAGTGATGGGTCTGGTTCACAATAATTCTCTTCAGGGGTAAATTTGTCAAATTGTACTTTATCCTTTGTTTTCTCCCTTTTCTTATTGTTAATTGATACATCTATGCATTCATCATTCTGTATATTTGGTTCGAATAAATCTGTCGCTTCTTTATTGCGTTTTCTTTTCTTCTTGGGGCGAACTTCTTGAGGAGCACATTCTTGACTGGTTTCGTCAACTGTTTTAATTTCTTGGGACAATTCAAACTCTTTCGATTTCCTGTCTTTCTTCTTTTTTACTTTGATTTGTTTCGAACTTTCTGAATTATCCGAGGACCTATTTGATTTATCCAAATATACAGAGTAACTGATTTCATCTTGTGCTGCAAGGCGTGCCAACTTTCCATTTAACTTGAGACCAAATCGGGCTGCCCTATAAGTAGATGAATCAGTCATAGTGAATTTATAATTTAAGTGTCAACATTAATACAATGTAGTTGCTTACTTGTGAGCTGTACGTCCACCACACGCTTTCAACAATTCTTCATCTGAAAGAACTTTCACTGCTAACGTTTCTTTTGAATCTGGGTCTTCGATTTCTTCCCCTTCTCCTTTAACCACCTCCCCATTAGTTAGAAGAGTGCCACCCTGCAAAGGAAAGTTTTTCAATTTCAAACCATTATGCACTACACAGTTGACAACAAACGGTCTTGCATGACAATCGTGATTACCTTTGAAAATGATGTAAAATTGGCTTTCATCATTCGTTTTCGCATTTTTTCTATCGGTCTCTCTTCAATCCCAGAGCAATAAAGATTGTTTTCACTTTTAGCTACTTTCTTCTTGTTATGTTTTATTTTTTTGGTGCTTTCACCCTCCACGTCCCCAACTTGGTTATCTTCTCGAATAGTCACACCCACATCTTCGGCGCTGGGAGAAGTGGATACATCGATTCTGTTGAGACAGTCGGAGTAAGCTTTCGTCCACCACGTGTCGGTAAGATCTTTACAGAGATCATAGCCCATTCCTTCCTTCCCCGATTTTAAACGAGGTTTTAGTGCGATTAACATTCCTTGGCACTCCTTCCCAAGACCAACCCCTACGGATAATGGATTATGTGATGGATTTTAAACAACAGACTTCACATTTACTACAGTTATAAATTTGAGCAAGCAAAGATTAGATTTTGCATTTAACGAAAACCTTACCATCTTTCCACCCATACTTCTCGAGCTGCTTCCTGGCAAAATCCATTTGCGACGAGATCAAAGGTAAACTACCTACGGAATACTAGCACTAGCGAAATTAATTACCAGTTCGTAATGGCATTAAAATACATAAATTTAAGTCGTCAACTCACAATTTTATCCGGCACATGGGTAACATTGAGAAATTGAATTTCGCGCTATGAACAAAGGAATATTAATACACAACTGATGCATTAACAGTTGATCCAAACGAGAGTGAATTCGAGTGTGACTTGAATTTAACTGATTAAAATTGATCTTAAATTGACACTGATAAGCAACTTAAGCAAACTTCAAATATAATATTTTATGCTGATGACTTCTATTAGCGCCTTAGCGCAAATGACCAAAGATAGTGTACTATTGTGATCGATTGACGATTATGTACAGATCTAGAAATAAACAACGCATTTGTGATTTGACAGTTTATTATTACAAAAATGTGACTAAATTTACAACACAATCTCTGTTGACTTGGTTGAAGTTACTACTTACTATATAGTATTACTTGATTAAATTCTTGATACGAGTTTCGTATAACATAACATTAATGACGATGTACGCAGAGGACATGGACAATGAATTAGTATTTATGAAGATTGATATAAAATAAGAAGATAGTTGTTCGCTTTCTTAGCTTCGTGCAACATTTGGTCCCAGAAGCATTTGACGTTGCTGCATCTTTTGCATTTCTTCCATTTGGTATTTTTCAACTTCCAGTAATACAGGGGCAATTGTGATGATCGCGGTGGAAAAGAAAAACCAAGTTCCTGTCCGACCCCAAGAGTAAGCTTCTGTACAAAGCAGACATTTAACTTATTAAATTCCTAATCTAAAATTAGCAATTAATAAAATCTTAAAGTTCAAACTCACTTTTCACCCCTTTCACCATAAACTCTATCGTTTTGGCCGTCCCCTTTCTCACACTTTCTGGAAACATTTCTGAAAGTGCGGTAATTCTCTCGAGCGTAGTCTCATCATCGTCCTATACAAAATTAGAAATAAAGATTAAAACAAAACTCAAAATTTCTTACACCTTTTTAAATTTTCTCAAAAAAACTCACGTCCTCTGGAAGGTAGTCTCCATCTCGTGAAGATGACGACAGAACCACATCTCCACCTTCCAATCCAAACATGTCACTTGTAATTTAAAAAAAATCCACTCCAAAAATTGGGATTTTTCGAAATTGACTAGCACTCAAAATCTTGGACTCGATGAGTGAGTGATTTTATTTTGCCGTGTGTGGAGTATTTTTTGCTTGGCGGGGTCTCCACCTTCTCGGTGTGATTCGACTCAACGCGGACTCAACCACGCTGAACGAGCCGTAGGGGATGTCCATTAATTATGCTCACGAGAAAATGATGCAACCTAATTAGTCATATCTAATTCAAGGTTAGATGGGTATTTTAGTATTTTTGGTATTAATATGTGGTTTTTAAATAAAAATAAGGCGTAGAAAATATTTGCAGTCCTCACTCAACCACTTTAAAGGAGGAATTTATCAAGGGTTGGATTGAATGAATGAGTGCATGGGGGTCGTATATATTAGGCACGTTTTTTAGTTCTGAATACTAGGATTGGGAACGATCGTAGAAGCTAAATCTTATCACCAACCAGTTTAAAACAGAGGTGTTCACATTCATGAATTTAACGTTGTGAATGAATATTCATTCCTATATTCATCAATGTTAAATTCACGAAGGTGAACAGGTTTTAAACTTTAAAACCGAACTTCGGTAACCGAAGCTGTTGAATATTGAATTATGATTTATTCATTTACGACATGCGTCTTCATAATTAGTTTTTCGAAAAAAAAGTGACTTCTGCTAAAGTTTGCAGTGATTTTAGTTAGACTTGTCTTTAGTGAAAAACTGACTTTTCCAAGCCTTATTTATTTTTGTAATCGAATGCTTTGCTCGCTTTGCATTGCGTAATCTATGAACGGCCCCTAATAACGAATTGCGACCACCACCAATAACCGCTCTAACATGCATTGATGTGATGTAAATGCTTTCTCTTCACTACATTGTACGTGTCTATATCATCATTTGATCATCATCTTGTAGTTTAACAATTTGAAAACATTTCTAAATTGATCACGAACAATTAAGGTGAGCATAAAACGGGGTGTCTGTTTATGAGAATGAGCAAAAAGAATTAATTATTGCCAACCGGTGTTGAATTTGAGTTAGAGCGAAGGTCAGTATGTGTTTTTAGGTTCCCACTCTTCACGAGCCGCTCTTGCCTTCAAATATTCAAAATTTTGAGCGAAATATATAAATACGATAAAAATATTAAACCGAACCGATTAAAAACTTGATTAAACTAGTGAATGAGATTCGGGTAGAATGTGGGTGGTGGGGAGACTGGGCGGATATTTGCAAGTTTTGTGGGGGACACATAAGTGTAATGATAAGCAAAATGTTCGCTTTTTAAGTCTTTTAGTTAGTTTGGAGTTTAAACAAGATTACTGACTTTCTTTTGCAATTAACGTTAACGATAATAATAATGAAATGAATAATAATACATTTTTGAAGATGCTTTTTATACTGTTTTAGGTGGCTAAAGTTGTACCAATTACTGTGTTAAATTCTTATTTACAATATGACGGATCAAGAACAAGATTTAGAGAATGTTCAAGGATACAAAGATGATGATATCCTGCAACAGTTTCAAACCGCAGACGGTGGAACAATTGTTCTTTCTTCGGAACAGATTGCTCAGATGCAGCAGGTCCGAAAGAATAACCTTTACTAACTTTGTGATTGTGAAATATGTCAAGCAGATTTAGATTGATTTAGTACAATTTGATTACTTTCGTAGGGGATGGAGGAACAGCAGCACTACGTCGAGGAAATAATTGGTGGTGACCCAAACGTGGAAGTACATCATCGTGACGACGGCGATCCCAATATGGAAGGGATGGAAACTCAGCAAATTCATTTAGATGCGGATGGAAATGCTCATATTGTTACCCAAGGTCAGATTGGAGACCTAGTAACGTTCCACGCCGTAGGTGTAGATTCGCAGGGGAACTATGTCGGACAACATGAGGCAGAGGAGGAGGAGGAAGAAGGAGAAGAAGAAGACGGCGATGTTGGTGTAAGCAACACTTTGCAGACAATGCAATTTTTAATCTGATTTACTTATAATTGTAATTAAATATAAAGGTCGAATTGGACCATGATGAACATGGAGGAATAGAGCAAATGATGGAAGCTGATAATGTCGTAGAAGAAGTGATTACACCAAATAATCAAGAAGAGGCTTATCTTGGAGGTGACGGACTAGAAATGGAAGTTGGGCAGGATATAAACCAACAATTCAACCAATATCAAGTTTTTAATCCTGATACTGGAACCTTCAGTCAAGTTCAGGCACCCGTCGTACAACAACAGCAGCAGCAGAAAACGATTCTGAGAAGACCAGTCCAAAAGGTTCAAACGCAACAACAATTCAAGTACGTCATAACTCAACCATCAGCAGATGGGCAGAATCAACAAATAGTTCTCGATGCAAATTCCTTGCAAGGATTAATACAGGGCGGCGCTTTCTCGCTGGATGGTTCAGGTGGAAAGGTAAAATCACTAAACACAATATTGTATTATAATAATAAAGATATAATTAGATGAGTACTAAATAACTCGTTCTTCTAATTAGCAACTGATTCTCTCTCAGCAACATTCTCCTCCTAAACCAAAACAGATAATGCCGACGACACGAAGTCCTGCAAAGATTCTCCCAGCCCCACTTCCCGTAGGTGACCAGCAACAGGCTGGCACAAAGAAGATTGTTTATATGCAAGGAGGCAATATAATGTCTACGGTACGGGTAAATAAACTATCATGCACTTTGTACCATTCAATTTAGTACCAACTCGACAGTATGTAATTAAGCTTCTGTTATAACTATTGATTTCATTTTTTGTTTGATTAATTTAGGGAGATACCAAGTTCATCACTACCGGATCCGGAAATCAATTACAGTTTGTCCGCGTGATTCAGAAAGGGACTGGAAATAAAATTCCGATTGCACCAGCAACACTGAAACCTAGACCAGTTGCTCCAAAACCAGGACCCGGAACGTTTATCCTACCAGCAGGAACTTCTGCCGCGGATATTGCTTCGATTCAGAACACGACAGGGCTCGGAAATGTTGTTGTCCTTCCCAATTATCTGGTAAGAAAAATTTGTGTATGTCACTTTCTTAAACTCTTAACGTTACAAAGATTCCACATATTTGCAAAATTATTTTACATTCCTTCCAGTTGCAAAAAGATCAGCAGTCTCTCAGACACTCGGACTCGGGATCAATTTTAACCGACTCCAATTCTATCATGAGTGGATTGGGATCCAGTTTGGCAACGGCAGGAAATTTAGACTCTTTCCGATCACTATTAGAACCTAATGGGATGAGGCCAAGAAAGCCTTGTAATTGTACAAAGTCCCAGTGCCTCAAATTATATTGTGACTGCTTCGCCAATGGGGAATTTTGTCATTTATGTAATTGTACAAATTGTTTTAATAATTTGAACCATGAAGAAGACCGTCAAAAGGTAACAACTCAAAAATATATTATTTTTTATTGAAACAGTGACACTAAAAAATGAAATTGGCTCATTTTCCAGGCAATTAAACTTGTACTTGAAAGAAATCCTGGCGCTTTCCGGCCGAAAATAGGAAAGAGTTCCATGACTGGAGAAGCACATGAACGGCGACATAATAAGGGATGTAATTGCAGAAGATCTGGCTGTTTAAAGAATTACTGCGAGTGTTACGAAGCTAAAATATTTTGTTCGTCTATCTGCAAATGCACTGGGTGTAAAAACTGTATAGAAAATATTCCCTCTGGCCTTCCCAATGGAGTTGGTGTAGAACAACACTTTGCAGGGGCTGGAACGGCCCACAGACAAACGTTAAAAGATCTCGCGGAAGCAGCAGAAGTTCGAGTACAACAACAAAACCAAGTAAAAAATAAAATGAGGGCACAGATGCAGGAAGTTTCTCCTCAGAATAATCTCGGAATCATGGTTCCACCCATTGTTTTTAGGTGCGTATACATGCCTTTTCACAAAATAAGTTCTTAGGGAATTATGTTTACTCGATATGTAATTAATCTAGTACTGCTTGTCTCACAGGTATCCACATGGGTCGATATCATATGAAGTTATAACTTCCACGGTAGAATTGCTCCTCGCAAAAGCTGAAGCTGGTGAAAAGCAAAAGTTAAATCAAGGAGAGATTGAAAGACTGGTTCTTGATGAATTCTCCGAGTGTCTTGCTTCCATCATGGATTTGGGAACTTCGGTAATTTCATATTTCCACTTATTGTCCTCTGTTAATTTGTGTTGATGCATAATAATTGTTACTTTCTCCATATTTGCAGATTGACAGACATTGGCCATAGGTGTGGTTTGCGACAAATTTGATACTGCGAGTAACTAAGTTTAGTATTTTTTTATCACTTTACATGTTTTATGACTCTCTTATAATATCCTGTCCATATTATGATCAGATCAACGTAAAAGTTGTTCATACCTACACATTATTATGATTTTTTTAAATTTAGCCGTTTCATCTACTACCGTTATCCGTTTTTCGAAGTTACAACCCCGTTATTACCATATTCTTAAAAGAGGAATTAAAAGAGTAACTTATAAAATAAGACAAAGACATGATAGTTTGAATTGTAGATTACCTGATTAATCTCACAAAATGCATAACAATAATGGTGGAGTTATAATCCCACAATGTTTTTAAGAGTCCTTAAAGAAAGAGTTTAAATAAATTATAAATTATTATGGCCTGAAAAATGCCCTAATGTTACACAGGTTTAAATAAGCCAAATAAAGTTATTCCGAAACAGTACACTTTCAAATCTGCTACCGTCATAAAAATCCTACAAGTGTGGTATGATTTTCTTTGTAGGTTTTCTTTTCAAAGTTAAATATTGATTAGTTCTGGTTCATGTTGTGCTAAACAACGTTTATCAAAAATCTATTTTGCCTATAAAATCCTAAATTGAACCAGGAGAATCATCCCTAAATTTCAGATCTCTTCAAAGCTTGCGTTACGTAAAGGACGGACCAGAAAATATGATGCATTTAGGAAGATGAAAATCGATTTGACAATTTCATCAAAATATTTTCAAGATGAATGAAATGCGCAAAAATGACTATGATTCTGCTGCTTACTCGTGTTGACTGTCAGTTGTCAACCATGTCTTCTTATTAAGGAATCCTTATTCCTATCTCTTTACGCAATGTTATGTTACGTTATTAGATACCAGATTTGCTACATACTTACTCTGTTATAAAATCACAGCAGTATTCCATCGCATCAAATCCTATACTTTGTACTTTGTTACTGGTTGTTGCGTGGTCTCATCTCTGCATCTGCCTCTCCTCATCGCCTCGTGCTCTTCCTATTGCCAAAAATGTGATCTCGCTCCTCTTGGTGGAAGTTGGTCCGGGGGTGAGACTCCCCTCACAGCGTCCTCATCTCCTATGTGATCTCTTACGAGGCGGATGTGATCTGCAAGGGAAGCTCTCTGCGAAGTACAATCGGTGGTTAGAAAAGTCTCTCTTTTGCTCAGATTCTTCCCCACGAAATCCTCTCACTTTCCATCCAAACAGTCTCACGACAATCTCATCTTCTCATCTCGCCTAGCCAAAACTCGGCATTTTGCGAAATTCTTGACATACCCCCACTCCTCTCCTCTCCTCACTACTCCTTACCAAATTCTCTACTTCTACATAATAAAATCGCTTCACTTTTACAGCCTCGCAATTTACAAGTTCTGGTGACATCGTTGTAAAATTTATGCACACTTTTTCCCAAACATGTGGTGCCCTCAAAATCCAGCTTCTTCTTTTGATATCGGAACCACCACTCTTGCGATTAAACGATGGAATTCTTTTGCAACATGAAAAACTTTCCATGCAATTCAATTTCACCTCTGATCCCCCACATCTCGGCCAAAATTGTCAAGCTTTCCTACTTTATTATGCTCTCTGCTGTATTTAAGAACCTCATAAATCATGGACATTGTATCGCCTCATAATTATCCTGTCGTTTTTGTGCATTCATGCCCAACCCAACTTCTCAATGCGAATATTCTCCATTTTTACACACACACTCTCCATTTATGATCGCAAGAAGCATTATTCTTTTATGATCACAATATTCCACAGCACTTTTGTCCATGCAGCAGAGTCTTTTAAAATCCCATGCAAAATCATGCGAGAAGGCATCACGTCGTCTTGAGCATGGAATTTCTCCACCCATTGTCCAGCCCTTATTATTTCCATAATATTCATCATCTAGCCCTTCACCCTTTCTTCCCCTCCCTCCTTCCTTTTGGAGGAACATTTTTCCAGTCTTGCTCCAGGCTAGGAGGGCAATTTAGCTGCAATTTGGTACATTTTCTCCTATATAAAGGAGTGATTGCCTGCTAAATTGCTGTAGGCGAGTTCTCCAGCATGATGAGAGCCTCTCCATAAATTGAGTTGATTGTATGCATATATGAGATATCTTGTAAGTATTTCTCTTCCATGGATTGTATGTATGCCGGAGATGCATGGATTAAGTTCCCCTCGGAAAACTTGGGCAGTGTTTTTTACCATATTTTTATGACTTGTTGTGTACATTCAGAGAATACAATGAGGTTGTCATGTTATGTAATGCATTCTTAATTTAATCAGTCCACTACTTGTGCAATAACAACGTCCCTCCTCCTCCTCCCTCGCTTCCCATCAGTAGTCCAGTTGGTCCTCTTTTTTGTCTTGTCATTCATCCCATGTCGTCATTTCATGGCAATATTTATCTTCAACTCGGCTGATCCCACTAAATGACTAACTCGCTTCTTGACATTCATTTATTTCGTCGAGTGGTATGGAAGCTGCATAAAGGCAAACTTTGGTCAAGTGCGACAAGAAGTGGGATCTTGATTGATGTCAAGTTTTATTTTTTAAAATTCGCATTAAAGTGACAAATTCAATTCCCGGCGTAAACTGAGGAGCTGTTTAATTAATTCGATTGTCGACATAAAATCTGTGAAGTAGTGAGTGCTAAAAACCTGATTAAGCTGAAACCCCCTTGGACACAAAAAGGTATCGAGTTACGAAGTCAAAGTGAAGTGAATATCTGAGTGCCGGTCCTCGCGTCCTCCTCTACAACTACCCGGGTATTATATTAATCCGGGACATATATTACTGAACTGACTCCTCTGAGCTCTTCTTGGCTTGTTGTTACCAAGCAAGAAACAAACCGAGAGCACGATTCCTCCCGATTTGCAAGGGAACAAAAACCAAGAATTTGGCACAACCGCACCACCAACTCTACCAACTCTATCGTCGCTCTATTTTAGCAAATGCCAGCACCAACCTTTCCAGTCTTGCAGTGTTCTCTCGCAGAATAATAATAAGCGACATGCTCCAGCCAAACACGCAAAAATACATGACAAAGTTTTTAAAAATCTAAATAAGAAAGACGATATTCTCAAAAAAAGACCTACACCACCTTTGCACATTCTTGTCTCAAATTCATTGCATTTTAATAAGAACGGCTCAGAATACATATGAAAGTAAGTGGCACTTTATTACCTCCGCATAATAACTATAATCAAATAAAGTTGCATTCCACTCGATTGAATTATTGTTCAGTTTGATTTTAACTTCTTGCCCACGCCACGCCACGGACCGAAGCCATTCTCTCCTCTTCGTTCTCGTGCATACATATTTGCATCATTGGAAGCAATAATGTTTATTGTTATTGTGAGAATCTAACCAAATCCATACCCAACAAAATAACTACATAGCTTCATCTCTCTCTCTCTCTTTCAACGTACGGACATAAACTTTTCGAGGAGTTGATTTGTTTAACCAGCTTCAGCAGCTTTATGCAACAAGCAAGTGAATGCAGTGATGATCTCATAAATGCGAAAACTGCCTGGAATCTGGGAGAAGAACTAAACTAACAAGTTACAGATAAATGTGGTGGTCTTCAAAATAGTTATATCATCCGCAGCATGACTCTTCTCTATTGTGGAGTGGATCTCGTTTTGCCGATTCCATTTGCTGCTTGGCAGATTCTGCATTATTCTGGAAATACGAGTCGGCTTCTTACTTGAGGTCGTTCGTTACATAATTTATACAGTAAATCAATATCTCCACACGTACATTGTTCCGTGCTATTAAATTTATTGCATTATTAATAATCAAATAAATAAGTGGGACTAAAATATCAAATTTTTTCATGTCGACTTGCTAAATGTTTATTTAAGTGAGTGAGTGACTTAGCAAAGTGACTTAGCAAATACATAAATGCGAGTTATGACTGTAATAATAGTAAAGTTGTTAAATATGTAAATGCGAGTGAACGATCTTCTCGCTAATAAATGAGCAAGACTTGGACTTGAGATTTTTGTTTGGTCACAAGTCGGCGTGAAATTGTTACGTAACAAGTTTTCGAACGCAGAGTGAAAGTGAATAAAAAAAGGATATTTCTCCGAGAAAATGCTGGCCGATAATTGGAATTTCCGAGAAACCGGTAAGAAAAAATTGACAATTTCTTCTCAATTTCAGTGAAAATGTGCAAAATTTTGAATTCGATTTCCTTAAAAGGTGTGTAACTATTATTGGGTTGAAAATGTATCTTCTTCTGTGTGTATGGTGCGTGTGTGTAAAGTGCGTGCGGTGTAAAGTGTGGATAAACACCATTTATCGATGCGTTTATTATTTCATGACCACTTCTTCTTCGGTGGGATCCCTTTACCTCCTCAGTCAGAACGTATTTATTCCTGGCTGAAAACACGAAACGGAAGCATAAAATAAATAAATGATTAGTTCCTCCGGAGTCTTGAACGGCTAAGTGAATGTACACACTTTTGCTTTCCTGGGCCCGTGCCGTGAAACGTAAATATTTCCACCTCATAAATCAATCAAGGATCGATACATTTTCCGTTTACCTCCAGGCAATCCTTGTTGGTTCAATAAAAAAGATGTGAAAATGCTACAATCATTGCATGCACGCCCATATTTATATTTTTGCATTTTTAATTAAGGGAATATTTTGCAAATTTACAAAATAATTTACGGGATACGTTTTCATCCAGCTCGACAACAATATCTACGTATCCGTATTTTTAATTATGCTTAACTAATTTAACGAGAAGTCGACACTGCAGTTGCACAAATTCTAGCTGTGCACCATTTCTCATCAGAATTGTGCGTGCCTTGGCGTCATAATGGTAACGTGTAACGGGATGAGGGGTTCCGGTTGGGTGTGGCTGATAACTTTCTACATATACCACCAGATATATTTATATCATATTCGTACAAAATGCACACGCCACCGTCCAGTCATTTGCCCAAGACAGCAAGAAATAGATGTACATACATACAAATAATGGCAGCAAAATGACATGACATGTAACGAGGGGAAAGAGTGAATAGATGTCATTCAGACAGACTTGATCCCCTTTTATTGGTGCTCAACAGAAGCGACGGATCTCACGATGATCATTTATTTTATGGTCAAAAGTAAACAAAAAACAACTGTCTGTAATGAATTAAATGAATCCCACGGAATATTTCCATTAGACGAAGTTCACCTAATTGGGAGTCGCCTTTCATGACATCGTTTAAGCCATGAGACACCCAAAACTGCACATTTCCACTGAAATTTTCGACATTCAAAATTATATCTCGGAGTTTACATAATCACACTTTACACGATTCTTATGTAATTTCAGGTAAATTGGGAACCATGCTTCGCTTAATGCTCTTACTCAGCGTGTCACTCACGGTGGGGTCGTCACCACCTCCGCTCGACGAGTATGAACCACTCCCCGTCCCGATGACGTTACAGGTAAATCAAATAAATTCTCTAGTTCACACACGGATTAATTTGGTCACAATTTTCCTAATTTTCTCACATCTACATACCCACGAAATAAATTTACTTGCATAAAATACCACTTTTCCTCCATTCGCTATTTCCATGCCCTGCTTTTCATGCCAAATAATAATGCCAGCCAGCGAGTAATTTAATTTTTGCCGAATTTCATTAGCGTACTTTCTCCATCTCTTCATCTAATTTGATCCAAAAGAACATTTATTCTCACTCGCTCGCTCACTTCACTAGCCAGCCGTCCAACTTTACTTTCTCCCCTTTCACCACCTTCGTCACAGGACAACTTTTCTCGTTAAGGTCACCGTTTGACATTTCGTTTTATTCCGTACAAAACATCTCCGCGGAGAAGAATGCTGTCGAAAGGTATGCATGCATACGGCCTCCACCGTACAATTCCTGCATATCATTACACTTATCAGAATTCAATACAATTTTCCATAAAGAAAAAGAAATGGAGAAAAAAAGAGAAAGAAAAGTACTTTCTTTTGTCAAGGTTATCACATTTTCTGCCTCGTTGGAGTTGAAGCACCTCATCTGCACTTCTGCATAGCAAAATAGTCACATCCCTCTCGCTCCTACAGATCTTTGGGAGACGTATGAATTTCATTTTCCTATGTAGTACATGCATACATATTTGTCCCCTTCTTCATCTCCATGCAACAGGAGATGTGCTCCGCTACGTATAAACCTCTAACTAATATGAGACAACGATACGGTCTTGTTTTGGCGTATCAAAATAGGCGTGCAGTCAGTGTTTCGGGGGCAAGTAAGTAACCACTTGCAAGAAACAACGGTAAAAAAGTGGTTTCTTGCAGCTAGTTTGACCTGCAGGAAATACACGGTGCTAGAAAATACGCCCTGACGCTAATACTTCATAGGACACATAGGCGCATATTTCTTGCACTTTCTTGCACCCTTTTTTGCATTTTTTGCGTTTCTTGCTTTGCGGTGCAAGAAATGTAGCAAACCCCCAAGAAACGAATCACTGCGTGAAAGTAGTCACTGCTGACCTTCTGTTTCGGATGCAAGAAATAACCGCAAAAAATAAACCACTTAAGTGGCTTCTTGCAGATATTTTGACCTGCAAGAAATGCAAGGCGCTAGAAAATACTTTCCGCCGCTATACTTCACACGCGCGTGGCTAAAAAGCGCATATTTCTCGCATTTTCTTGCAGTTTCTTGCACCTCGCATTTCTTACGTTTATTGCTTTGAAGTGCAAGAAATGCAGACAGTCCACAAGAAAGGAAACCCTGGGTGCAGTTTCCTTGCGGGTGTAATAAAGCAAAACTTCAATCCCCACCAAACTCAGAAATACAAAGCAGGTTTTTTTTTACCTTCCGTTTCCACTTGACGATTTGCCAGCAAAGTAAATCTACACCAGAAAGAAACACATGAAATTCGTGTCCTCATAAGAAAAATTCATACATTTGTTCCATTCCATGCAGGCTGTCCCGTCCCGAACAGCAGCAATTCAGTTAGTAACAACACAGATAATCATTTTTTGTAATGGCTTCATCTTCTGACATGGTTTTTTTTTATCTCCAAAGCTATTTCGGGTATTGCTATTTCCTTAATGTCCCTCATTTCGCATTATTCGCCATTCCATGAAATATGTATGTTTGTCGACACATAATCAATCATACGTAGCAGTGGATGACAAATGTGTTTCTTATCGATGTACACAAATAAATACATGTTTTGAACGAACCAAATGCACTTTATTGGATTCTTGCGAAATGTTTTCCTTCTTCGACTTTGCTGGAGTAGATATTTGCAATGTTTTTTTTATGTCAACAGGTCCCACCCCCGGGGATGAGTGGTCATCATTATTATGGAGATGAGGAACAAGGACGAGCATCGTCAAGGAGCAAGCGGGACATCACGAGCGACATATTCGATGCCGCGGGGTCTCTCGGCGTTGGAGGTTAGTTTCACCTCCAGTATATGCGTACAGAATAAATAATCGTAGAATTCCAGTAATTTTACAATCAAATTATGGACGATTTCTACATGTTTTTCATCGTACTCCGACCTTACTGCCTGACGTATTTTTTCCTCAACGTGATGATACTGACCAGGGAGTAATATTTTAGCTGTCCTTCTTCCTTTTGATGGCCAGATTACGTGTGTTCCATCAATAAAGGAGACAAAAACCAGGATACCATTCAATTCAGGGTTAGTCTTATAATCAGAGGGCGGATATATATTTACGAAAAATCAATGAAATATGTACGAAATGTGTACGAACAGAACCATAAAAATAAAAATTTTCGAAAAATTTGTACTTTCAAATTGAATACTCTGGATTATTTGTGATCCAACTTTTTTCAGTGGAAAAAAACGTTTCACATCGTTGAAATATTTACAAATTATGTGTATGTATTTAAAAAACACGTAAAAGATTTATGTATTTTTAAAATAATGCTGTTGCGAGTTGAGGAACACACCCACAAATTTTGATCGTCGGTTCTCATCAAATGAAAAAGTGAAAATAAATACATGTCCGTCCTCTGTTCGTAATGTAATCGATGAGAGAAGAGAGAAATGTCTCCTCTGGAAGGATACTATTGCAATGTCACCCCACCCACGGTCTCACCGACTCGGGAAACATTGCTCAAAACTCTATTTCCATTCGCATCATTGAGTTGGATGAGATCAACTCGACTGGGTTTTGATAGAGGAATAACCACCCAAGGAGGATTACGTGAAAAGGGAAATCCTAGAGAAAGTCAACATGGAGTAGGTAGATCAATTCGCTGGGTAATCATCATGGAGAAAGGAGGCAGGAGATGATGTCGAGTTGGGAAGTGACTACTCGTGTGTAGGATGCGTTGACGGATTGACGTGGGACGATGAGGACCTCGTCGTCACTCTATGCTCGGCTTGACGACGACAATTACTGGGATTGAAATGTGATATTATGTGACACGACGAGATCCTTGACAAAAATCAATAGACCGACATTTCCCCTCTCCATCCCCGGCATTAATTTCTAAACCGTGTGTCTCCTTTTTCTCTAATTTCATGTTTTCTACCTCCATCCGGATTTGATCCTCTTGATTCTAATTGGATTGGAACATTGAAGAGGGCTACCTCAAGTAAGTGCATGTATCATGGCGTCCTAAGTAGGAATATGTATGTATGCCTAATTGGAGATAAGGTGTTATCTCATGGCCATATTTTTCTCTCTATTTGTTCTTAGAAAGTTCCGCGCTCTTGTGGAGGGCACGCCGCCCAAAATGAAGGACGCCCTTCTCGCTCAGGATTTCTCGAACGTGACGGCTGACGACATGAGACGGCTTAACATCACCGTCATCGAATACCTTCCGGTAACTTGTGGAGCTGACTCATAAATTCTGAACTCAATTTTTATGCAAATTCTGTTTTTTTTGTTATCATAGCCGAAAATTATAGCGAAATTGAATTCCACTCTGCTCTTCCCCGTGGTGGAGAGGCTTCTTCAGGCCAATAAACCCATCGCGATGGGAAGGGTGATGACCGCTATGGGCGATAAGCTGGACTCGGACGCTCTTTTGGACAAGCTGCAGGATGCTGGTGGTTTTAAAGATGTGAGAAATTGGAGATAAGTTGGGACAATGGAGGTCTCCCACGATTTTAACCAAATTAGAGTCAATCGGTCACAAATTCAAATAATATGAAATTAGCGAAATGCACTATCTGCCAATCCTCGCAGGTTTGGTAAAGATGCTTGCATTTGGTAAATTTGAAATTTAGATTAGTGTAAAATTTTTGAACGGCACGTTTTACATATGTATCATCCTTTATGCAAATGTCTCCGCCAAACGTGAGCATTGAGAAATCTTGCCTTTTGAAAATTAAATATTAAGTTTGCGATCGATTTTTTGGTCAAAATCTGCAAGCATACGCTAGTAGCATATGCACTCGATGATCGTTGCAATTTCTGATTTTTTTTTTAAATTTGAAACGAAAAACAAGTTGCTTAAAGTTTAAAAAGATGACACTTTCGAAATAATATGTCGTCCAATTGTCACCATTTGTCATGTGAATCCTTGTAAAATCCCTCGCTAAAATATAATTTGGTTCCCTTTGTTGCATAGTCGACCGAGGAAGCAGCCAATGTGCTCTTGCACACCGCCCTGAACAAAATAAGCGACGGGAAGCGTGGTCTGGACGTCATGATGATCAATCGCCTGGGTCGAGAGCGTCTCCTCGACCTCGTCCCCGAAGAACAACTCATGAAAGTCAGAGACTCGGATGCAGCTAAAATCCTACTTCAACGAGTAAGATTAAATTAAGTCTATCCCACTCTAACATCCGCTCATGAAGTTAGTCGGTTCTCCGACTAATTAATTTACTCTGATATAACTCAGGTCTACTCTTCTCAAGCGACGGCATCTCCGGAACATAAAGATGTCGATGACCAAGCCCTCATTTATAAATTGGTGCAAACGAGTTATGGCAAGGCGGAAGATTGGTAATAACACAAAAATTAATCTAATTTTCTGTAAGCTAAAAAAATCATGAAAACCTACAGGACTCAGAATACCATCAAAAGTTTGGGCGGAGCTGTACTTGGCCAACTCCCGGCCAGTTTCTTAACCACTTTCAATCCCGAAGCGGTCAAAAATTCGATGGCGAAATTAAGCCAGGTCGGTCAGATTGTTTATGTAAAGTGAATGGTGAGGTGTATGTGGAGGTGTTGAAAAGTAATTAAAAATCTTTTCAATAACAATTTGCCTTGATGCAGACCGACTTTGGAAGTCCGCTCCAAGCTAAAGCGATCGCAGATGTGTTTATGAAGTCAGTCTCTGGAAATATTTCGACGACAGAGGTCGGAGAGATGGGAAACTTGGCGGCGTTCATTAACCCAGAATCCGTCGCTGATAGGCCGACCGTTCTTCATAGGATTATCTCGTCGTGTGAAAACCTCAACCTTCCCGCACCCCTCAAGGCAGTCTCCGAAATCTTGAAGCAGAAGGTAATGAATGTCCCAGGAATTTGCGAATTTTAAAATCTAAACCTATTTCTATTTTTATTAGTCCGAACCAGGGCTTATGTAATATATCCGTTCGTCTGTATGTCTTTCGACAAACATGTCGACAACACAATGGAGGAGATTGTGTCCAAAAATGGTGCAAATGGGATGAGAAATGGCAAAGTTATGGCGAAAAAAGGTTTGATTGAGATTTGTTGCGGTGCAGTAAAATTTGGCTGAAAATTGTGCCCGAAAACTGAGAATCTGCAAGGCCATCGACCTCGTCAAATCGCTTCCATATCAAAATTCTGAGACGAAAATTTTGAGATGGAAGCGATTTCACGAGTTCGATTGCCTTGCAGATTCTCAGTTTTCGGCCACAATTTTCAGTCAAATTTTACTTGGCACCGCAACAACCTCAAATCTTTTTTCGCCATAACTTTGCCATTTCTTATCCCATTTGCACCATTTTTGGACACAATCTTCTCCATTGTGTTGTCAACATGTGCGTATCGCCACGACCCGGTTTGAGTACAAGTTGAACGAAAAATTGCGAGATTATGACCTTGCGAATAATTACGAACTCGATAATTGTGGAATTTGGCATGGAGCGTGCCATTCTGACAACCATGAGTTTACGAAACATTCCTGGTTCGGGCCTTAGCCAAAGGGTTACTAATAGGTTTTTACCTTCTGTGTGTATTTCCAGCTGCAAGGTGGAGAGAAAGCCGTGTCAGATTTGGATTGGAGTGACATGAGGGAAATGTCGGGCTCTTTTTTGAAGAATTCGCCCCCCGCCGTCCTCGGCAGGGCCATAGAACTCACCGCACTTGATCCCAAACAACTCGGCGAGATTGCGGGAGGTTCCGGTGGGAAGGGATCCTTCATCAATCCATTCTTTCAGGGAGTCGTAAGTTGGTTATCGCATTTCAAACACATTTTATGCAAAATTTCTCACCCGACGCCTTCATACGTATCTCTCAGATTTCTCAAGTCTCCGCATACGCCGTAAAATTGTTCCGCGCCTCATCAACCGGTGGACAAGGGTTCCGCGGACTTCCAGCAGCATTTTTAGGGGCCCTTGGCATTCGTGGGATTCGAGACATGAGGTGAAGTAAAATTTGATTAAAATAGCCTAATCGTTTACACAATTAAATTTAAATATTTACAAAATTAATACAAAGCCAACGCGACATGACGGACGATCTCCCCGCAAAACTCCGTGATAATCCGGACGCTCTTGATGACGCGCAGAAAGCCATGTTGATCAAACGTCTCCGAGATCAAGATCTCCTCAATACGACGCTGCCCATCCTTCCGCCCGAAATTAGGGGGCTCCTCCCAAGAAAAGGTGACGGGATCCCGCAACCTCAACCACGCCGAAATAATAACGACATTCTCGATGGGCTCCCATCCGATGCGGAATTAAGATTGGCGTACGGATATGGGAAAAAGGTACAGAGTTTAAAGTTACACGAATAAAAATTCCTAAAATAAATCCCACCAATATTTTTGTAGTTCACCGCCGCTGATCTTGAACGTGATCCCCGTTTGGTGGGAACCTTAACGCCGAAACAAGTCATGGATATGGACATCGAGGAAATCCCCGCTGTGCTCGCTGCCGTTCGTGAAAGCAAGGATGGCCCACAACAACAAACCGTAAGCAGAAGAATTTTGCAATAATTAATACAATTCGCACTATAAAAGACCAACAACCATATTTTCAGCTCGCCGAGTTATCCAAACGTTTCGCTGAGTATATTCGGCTCAAATCGGAAGATTTTGATTCCCCGGATAAAAAATTGTTGAAATACATATCCGCCGCGGAAGTCTCAAAACTTCCCGCAACCGTTCTCGCCTATTTTATCGACTCCCGACAAACCGCCAAACTCCCGCCAGATGTGAGGAAGGAGATTATGATTGCAATGGGAGAACTATCGACGAAGGATCACGCCGCCATACCGGCTAAAACACGCGAAGAGATTATTCTCCAAGGACTGGCCGCTATTGTGAGTTTATTCTATTTATTAATTAACCGTCGGAAGAAGGTTATGCATATTGAATTTCATTCCATTAGGACAAATTGACGGGCGGGGCGTCCAAAAAATTGGACGTAACTGAACTTGCCGCCATTGGTGGCAGCGTCGGGGACCTATCTCCCTCCCGCATTGAATCCTTAACCCCAGTGGCTGCCGAGCAAGCCCTGGAAATAATTAAGGGCGCAGCGGATGATGACGACGACAGGCTAAAACAGCGCGCATGTCTCAACAAGGAACAAAGAGCTGCCTGGCGAACAAAGATTATTCAACTTTATGGGTATACATAACTCTGACTGAAATTATGCAGTTGAGTCTGTATAACTTTTAACAATTATGCAAATTTGATTGTCAGGGATCCGTCGAAATGGGACCCTTCCACGGTGACGTCCCTTTGTTGCGTGATCGGTCTGCTGAACGAGAACGACATGGTGGCAATCCACCCTGAAGCCCTGGCCACGTGCAGATGCGCATCCGACAGCAACCCACCCTCACATCTGCGCGAACTCAAGAAAGCTCTCGACGCCAATTGTCGTCATTCTCTGGGCGGCGATGCGTCCTCTGCCGCCTTGAAGAAAACCATGGACAAGGTCAAATCGGAAATTGCCTTCGATCTGGACGATCTTGAGTCTCAAATCGTTCCGTTGAGACGTCGTCGTCGTCGAAATTCGGAATCCGACAATGAAGACATTAAACTGACCTGTTTCAAGGTTCGCGTGGCAGGAAATGCGGCTCATTTTTCGAAGGAGCAGCTCGAGTCCCTGGACCCAATCGAGATCAAGGATTGTCTCTACGAGCTGGGCTCTGAACCTTTGCCGCACGATCATGCTCGCATCCTGTGGGCTAAACTGGTCAAGTCGAAGGGACGAGATGGCGGGGTTTTGCAACCGGACGATATCCGCGCGGGTGGCGCTGTACTGGGAGGAATTCGGCTAAGCGACGTGAACGGACTGAACTTGGGAGATTGGGATATCGTTTATCCGTTTGGGAAAACTGTGGGATTGTCGAAAAATGTGGTACGTAAAACATTGATCCTTCTTACAAATAGTTAAAAAATACGCTAAATTTAACATTGATTTCCCGCAGTTGGAAAAGATCGCGTCCAATTTGGAGGAGAAACAGTCGAAACCACTTTCTCAATTTGACACCAATGATCTCGTCGTGACTCGGAACATCCTTTGCGGCTTTAGTCCGGAACGTTTGAGTGAAATCCAGATTAAAGCTTTCCGGTAAGTAAATTTAAAGATCTTGCCAACATTTCAGCAGGAACTTTAATTACTATTGTCTTTCCCCCGCCCGCAGTGACGCTCTTCCTGTTCTGTCATCCCTCGACCCTGGCTGCGAACAAACCCGCCTCGCCAAACTTGCCGGTTTAACCCTTCGTCCCGAAATATTCGGTCCTCCCGCATCCTGGGGTCCTGCCGATGTTCGCGGCACGGGGATCCTCCTGGTCGGCCTGTCCTCTCGCGACATCGAGTCCATCCCACCCGAAGCGTTCCTTGGTCTGAGCCCCTCCGTCGCGGAATCCTTGCCATCCTCGCTGCTCGAAGTCCTCTCTCCCGAGCAGGTCGAACATATCCCGCAATTCTCGGCCCAAGCCATGACATCCGCTCAACGGGGCAGTTTGAGTTCAGAAGCGCAGGAAAAGCTAGACTCGCTCGTGGCGGGACCGGTCGTTTCGCTGGCCGGAAGCCTCAACCAAAACGGCTTCATCACAACTCCAATACTCTCCGTCCTTCTGACGGCAATTTTTGCACACAGAATATTACTCTAAACTTTTACGAGGAAAAATGAAAAATTTGACAATTTTTTAATTCAAATACCAAAGAAAGAATATCGACCAATTCAATAAGATAAAAATAGTATAACTCTACAACAACTTTCCAACAGCGACCCATCCCTTTTCTACGTCAAAGATAACCTATACAAGTTTCCCATCCATTTAAAAGGTGCATATTTACCTGGATGTTGTCCATTTCATGAATTAATTATATGTACACACTAATTACTCAATTTAACCTGTAGAAATTTCAGAGGCGAGTATTCACAAGAACAGAATTCAGTCTTCAGGAGGTATTATAAATAACTTGATAATACTTTGTAACGATTTGTAGGTTAATAACTTCCTCGGTTAACTTTGCTTCCACATTTTCCAATTTCTAGCTGTGTCTAGAGGTCGATGAGATTATTAACAATTAATTGTCTAGAGCAGAGCTTTAATTATATGAAATAGAACCAAAGCCGACATGCCCATTTAACTGTATGTAAAGCAAAAAAACTGGGATTTGCATTATTATACATTGCAAATCTATGAAATGAATCTCGTCTCACTACAAAATATATGTAAATTATGCACCACTAACAAGTAATGGCTAAAAATTTATATGTAACCATTTACAAGTGCAACTAATAAGATTCAAATATTTAATTAATATCCTCCGCATGTTTGTCATTAGAATAAATTACACGTATCAAATTTTACCATAAATCTAGAAGGTTCAACAAAATAATTGCGTATATACGTATTTACTAATTATTTCAATAATAGTGAAGAACAACTCTATACATTGAACAGTGTCATATTTAGATACTGAGAATATTTAATTGTCTTCTTTAACCATTCAGGGATTAATTATAGTTACGTTTTAATTAATTTTATTATTATTCTATGTTGTGTTAAAAAATCAGTATTTTTTGAAACTTTAACGTCTTTAACTATGTTGTAAAATTGGAGTCAACAAGTCAGAGAAAAGCGTGGGGGACAAGTTTAGCATTAATTAATTAATTCCCAGTAATAACAAAATAAATTTTAGCTCGAAAATCAATTTAGCATGTTAGACTTGTTTACAAATATGTCAATAAGTGTACAATTGTCAGTAAAATTACATAAGTAGTTATTAAATTAGTAAATAATTTGCTGCATGTTCACTGCCAACATTTTGCCGGGTGGGTGGATAAAATGAGGATGAAAGAATACAAGAAAAATTACGGTATACATACATAAATTACAACTTGATAAATGTGAAAGAAAAAGAATATTCATTAAATAAATAAATACCAGTACAAAACATAATCATCAAGTAATGACGGAATTATTAATTTGCATGGAAAAAGTTGACATTTTCATGGCTCTCGTCTGATGAGAGAGACGCGATGGTAATGGATTTTTGACATGTCAACTAACACATCGTTTCATGACTTACCTATACGGAAATTTTCATGGAAGGATATCATGGCAAATCCGATGGGTAGTATCTTAGCATTGGTAAATACAAAATGCATAAAAGATAGTATTAGTGAGGGCTCTAGCGACGAATAATTAACCACCACGATATGAAGATGCAGAAAGAGATGCTCCACCTCACATAACAGATGGAGTAGGAGTTAACTCTGCGAGTTTGCCATTTAGTTTAACATTGAGGGCTTCTGGCGACCTCTCGTATGTGACGTGGAGAGTCATCCCCCTTACTTGCTTAACAAAGAGCAGAGTGCTTCTTCTAATTCTTTCTATTCTATGGGCAAATCACAAATTGTACCACAATTTACATATAACTATCAGAGGGCGGATATGTATTTACGAAAACTAGCTGAAACATGTATCTAATATGTACGAAAAAACATAAAGATATAAAACTATCGTAAAAATTTGTATTTCTGAGTGTATTGAATATCTTTGAGCAAAAAATTTCGTCTCGTATGTTTGAGATATTTACAAATATCTGTGCTTTTTAAAAAATGTCTAAAATATTTACGCATTTTTCAAATATTGGGGGAAATATTTATAATATGCCTGAAAACCAAGAAATATTTCAAGGTATGTAAAAATATTCTGAAATTTGTGTGATCTACCCGAGATAGGGAACACACCGACAAAGTTTGACCGTCCGTCGTCATCATGAAATGAAAAGGTTTAAAATGAATACATATCCGCCCTCTGATATAACTATTCAGAGTACATGAAAGGTCACGATCAGGGGTCGCCCAGCCTCCTTTTCCTGGCTTGCTCATTCATCTCGGTCTTCTTCTGGGTATGTCCATTTTTATAGGAAAAGTGGAGTTATGTACTAATTACTTAGATGTATAATTAGAGGAGTCGGATAAGAAGAAGAGATGAGACCAAGACTGTACGATTACGAAATTATGCTTTATCGCGAACCCCACGAGGTGCAGACCATGCCACCAAGATTCATTTCACTAATTTACCAATCTAGTCCCACACCATGCACAAGGTCGCAAGCTAAATAGATACTGCTTCAGAAAATATATATATTTTGTTAATAAAATTCAGTTTTCCGATTTTAAAAATGAAATAAAAACTTTGATAAAAGAAAGGCTTCATAATAATTAATAAAAAGTTGACAATTTCTCCTCCGTCGCCGCTGCAGCAAAAGATAGTTTCCTGGTGGTTCAAAATGTTGGGGAAATGGGGCATCAAAGGGCTGGACCCTTTCTTCATTAAGAGGGCGAAAATGCGAGGATATTTTCCAACCGTTCGTCAAACCTCGTCGGTAATAAAAGTACAATTTTTCATATAAAGTTAAAATTTTTACACCATTTTTTAAGTTATTTTGAAAATTTATGCATTATACAAAAAATGTCTTTAAAAATTAGGGGTACTCACATCAGGTTTAGGGATAATTTTCCAAGGCATAAAAATGATGCAACATTCAATCGTAAAATATGAGTACGCATTTCATACAATAATTTTAGACCAAAATTTTTACTTAATTTCCTCCAACAAATTCTGACTTAATGACGTTATGCAAATAACTATGTAGTTACATACCCGTTACTTGTAGGCCAACATTCCTATCGCTCCTGTGGAGAAGAAGCGTCCCTTTTACGACATCCGTGGCCGGACTTTGGGTATCCGGCGGGAGGAGCAGTCGGTGTGGGAGCGAAGGGCCCCCTTGGCCCCTTCACACGTCAAGAATCTCGTCAAACGGGGGGCCCGCGTCCTCGTGCAGCCCTCAAACAGACGCGCCTACCCCATGCAGGCCTACGCCCAGGTCTCCTATCATTCGTTTTAGTGGCTGACTTATTATGAATGATTATATTTAACTACATATATTTTTTTCAGGCGGGTGCAGTCATTTCGGAGGACTTGGTGGATGCGGACGTCATCTGCGGCGTCAAGCAAGTTCCTATCGACACGCTAATCAAGGGAAAAACTTACTGCTTTTTCTCCCACACGATTAAAGCGCAAGAAGCAAATATGCCCTTGTTGGACGCCATTTTAGAAAAGGTACTCAAGTGTTCTAAGACGTTTGATGAGTTATTCTAACTAAATTTGTACTGTGTTCATAAAATTAATACGTTTTCAAAAATAAGTTTGAAAAACACTTCAAAATCCTTGAAATTATCCACCATTTTTCAGTTCAGATTATAAAATGCTTAATTTTTCACAAATTGTACAGAACATCCGCCTCCTCGACTATGAAAAGATGTGTGACGATCACGGTCAAAGGGTCGTCGCGTTCGGGAAGTATGCGGGCGTGGCAGGAATGGTCAACATTTTGCACGGACTGGGGCTACGTCTCCTCGCCTTAGGTCATCACACCCCTTTCATGGTATAAACTCCAATCTACGTAAAATCCCAAGAAATCAGAGTGACTTGAAAATTTTAACTTTTTGACTTGACAGCATATCGGTCCGGCCCACAATTACCGCAATAGCGGGATGGCACGCCAAGCCGTGAGAGATGCTGGGTATGAAAAATGTCACCATTTTCTCTAGGAAATACGTAATAACATTTGTACATGTTTCAGCTATGAAATGGCGATCGGAATGATGCCAAAATCCATCGGACCCCTCACATTCGTCTTTTCTGGAAGTGGGAATGTCAGCCAAGGGGCTCAAGAGGTCTTCCAAGAACTCCCCTTCGAATACGTCCCTCCCGATATGCTCCACAAAGTAGCGGAACATGGAGGTTCGTTGGCTATGCAAAATTCAACACAATGGTTAAATTAAAATCCATGTTCTGCATTAATTCACAAAAAATTCTTAATTGCTAATTTCAGCGACGAATAAAGTCTATGGTTGCGAAGTTCGTCGACACGACCACTTAATTCGTAAAGATAACGGAACGTACTCCGCTCGCGACTACGATCTCCATCCGGAAGCCTATATTTCCACGTTTTCCAAAAAAATTGCCCCCTACGCGTCCGTCATTCTCAACGGGATCTACTGGGCGGTGAATTCACCAAAGCTGCTCACCATCCCCGACGCCAAGTATCTCCTCCAACCCCAAGAAATCCCCTGGCTCCCTTCATCCCCCGGCTGCCCCGTCTTACCCCACAGGATGCTAGGTTTTGCTATTCATCATAAGTACAGGGGAATTATTGTGCGTGCCACCTCATTTGCATAAATACCACTTTGCCCATTTTCGTCTGTACGGGCTTTTCATGAATAAAGTCTCTCAACAATGCGTCAAAATATGCAAATGAGGTGACTGGCACAAACAATTCCAATTATTACCCTAGCTTAATGTTTTTTTACTCAAATTTTTAGCAATATGCGACATATCTGCTGATCCGGGGGGCTCGATAGAGTTTATGAACGAGTGCACCACCATAGACAATCCGTTCTGCCTTTACGACGCGGATCGGAACAAGGACATCACTTCCTTCAAGGGCCCTGGCGTCTTGGTCTGCTCCATCGACAACATGCCCACACAACTCCCCAGAGAGTCCACCGACTTCTTTGGCGAGCTCCTATTCCCCTACATTCCGGAGATTCTGCAGTCCGACGCCAAAAAACCCTTTCAGGAAGAAGACTATTCCACCGCGATTGGCGGCGTGAGCTAGAAAATTTAATTACATAAATTCCCGTAACGTCGTAATGTACTTAAATTTGCATAGGCCATAATTGCGAGCAATGGGAAATTAACGCCCAACTTTGAATATATCGACGAGCTGAGAAAGAACAATCGAAGTCGGCAAAAAATTGGTACGAACGTGGGAACGGTGGGGATTCATTCGAAGCGTGCTCTCGTTCTAGGAGCGGGATACGTGTCCTCCCCCCTCGTGGAGTATCTCACCCGAGAGAGTTCTAACGTCAACGTGACCGTGGGTATGAGAGCTGCATGGCCTTAATTTGCATATATGTGCATTTTTCTCAAGTTCTACAAATACGCAGCGTCCGCATTGAAGGACGAGGCGGACGCGTTGGCAGCAAAATATCCCGTCGAGCCTGTTCTACTGGACGTTACTGGGCGAACCGACCTTTTAGCTGACCACATCAGAAAAGCGGACATTGTCATCTCCCTCCTTCCCTACGGGCTGCACGCGCAGGTCAAGAAATATATAATTTCCATATCATATCATGTAATCCTGTAAGTGAATTAACTAACTATGACTATATGTAAATTAGATTGCTGAGGAATGCATCCGTTCGAAAGGTATAAAATAAATAAGGATAGACATTATAAAACAAAATAAACCATGCAATTTATAAATTTAATTCTCAGTGAACATGGTCACGGCGTCCTACTGCTCTCCGCAGATGACAGAGTTAAACGACGCGGCCAAAGCGGCTGGGGTCACGATTGTGAACGAGGTGGGGCTCGACCCTGGGATCGATCACCTCCTCGCGATGGAGGCATTTGACGAAATTCACTCCCACGGGGGCAAAGTCGAGTCCTTCGTCTCCTACTGCGGCGGACTCCCCGCTCCCGAAGCCTCCGATAATCCGCTCCGCTACAAGTTCTCCTGGTCACCAAAGGGCGTCCTGCTCAATGGACTCAACGGGGCCAAGTATCTCAAGGCTAACGAGGTGGGACACTAATTCGCATATCTATGCATACATTTTTGCACATTGTTTTGCACACATATTATTTGACCAGGTCGTCGAAATCCACCCCGGTGGCGCCCTCATGTCGCAAGACCACGTCCACAAGGTGTCCTTCCTCCCAGGATTTTCCTTCGAAGGCTTCGCCAACCGGGACTCGCTCACGTACAAAAGTCTGTACGGAATCCCCGAAGCGCACACCGTTCTCCGTGGAACGCTGAGGTACTCCGGATTCGCGGACACGATGCGGGCATTTATCCGACTCGGACTTATTGACCCCACTCCACACCCTGCCCTGCACCCCAAAGGCCCAGAAATTACTTGGGTAAGAATTACTATTACCAATAATTAAGTAACTTCACTTGAATTGTAATTACTAAAAAGTTGCATATTTAATTAGCGTCAACTCATCTCCCACCTGATTGGTCAAGTGGACTCGAACATCTTCTACGACAACTTGAAAGCCCTCGTGGGTCGCGAACTCGACGGGGACACGGTGATGGTGGGGGCGATTGAGAAGCTCGGTCTGCTCGACGACATCCCCGTCCTGAAACAGGGCTCCCCTCTCGACACCATTTCCCACTACCTGAACAAGCGGCTCGCCTTTGAGCGGGGGGAGCGGGACTTGGTCGTCCTTCGCCACGAGATCGTCGCCTGCTGGCAGGACGGGAAGCGAGAGTTTAGGGGGATCAACCTGGTCGTGTACGGCGGAACGTCGTCCCCCCTTTCCGGCGATGGTCATGCGTACTCCGCCATGGCCAAAACGGTCGGCTACCCAGCCGCCATCACGGCCAAGATGGTGCTTGATGGGGAGATTCAGTCCCCAGGAATGGTGTATCCCCTCTCCCCAGATATCTACAAACCCATCCTGAGCAGACTAGCTGGTGAAGGGATCGTCCCTGTGGAGAAGGCCTACTCGCTGGATGACCACAAATAGTGGAAATTTGGCAATAATTAAGTACTAATTATTAATTAGTCTGAAAATCAATAAGTACTCAAATACATATAAAAGTGGAGTTGATAATAATTCCGATAATGTGTTGGTTGGTTAAGAATAATTGCCACATCTTATATAACACAAATTTTTAATTTAAATTAAGCTGACTAGATATTGTCAAAGAGTTTTATTAAGAAATTAAACTTGTAATACATAATACCCAAATTTTTAACTGTAGCAATTTTAATTTCATCAAAAGTGAGAGTAGATCATGGTAAATCATCATCTTCTTTATGCCGTCTGCGTCTGTTTCTGTCTGCATTTTGGGTGCGGACAGTCGTTTACGGAGGGAGGCGTACCCGGAGGTGTGGCCGATGGGGAGGAGTCTTTATAACCCGGACAACAACGACACAACTTTCGCCAGCAGACCTGCCCCGCCCACAACGCTCGGAGGAACTTGATGCCTGCCAACTCCTTCCGCTCCTCGTCCTCTTCCTCTTCAGACTCATGGAAAAGCTTCTTCCAACAGATGAAGAACACGATCAGGTTCGCCACGAAGCCCAAGAGGACGACAAATCCGGCTGTTAATTGCATGATTTTATATACATTTACCTTATCATTGTGGCCAAATTTTAAATAAACATGGTCAATTTGATACAAACTAGTAAAATAATTGCTTTTTCAAGTCTAAATTACCAATTTTTGCCGACACGAGGAACGACTCATCTGTAATTTGGTTATAATCTGGCTTGTATTAAATTCGTAGCCTTCTTGATGACTGAATTTGGTGTATCATACCGTTCCGAGTGACGATGAACATTTTTTCCGAGAAACCTGCCGAATTTTCCGCCCTACACTTGAACTCGAGGGTGTGGTCCGTGTTGGAGGGGTCCATGCTTTCCGGAAGGGTGATTTGCGACCAGGACATTTGCTTCCCTTTCCCATACACTTCAACGACCTGGACAAAATTAAGTACATGACAAATTTCCAAAGTGGAAATATAGACAAAATTCGTGAGGAAAAATTGACACTGGAAATTTATTGGAAATCCACACCCACCAACCTTGACGCGATCTTCTCTATAAGTCCAGGAAATTTTAGGCGGCGGCACCCCCTTCGCCAAACAAGAAAAGTTTCTCCTCGGGGCAAACTCCATGCTCGTCGTCCCATTCCCCGTCACGAAATTGGGATACGTAACGTCTGCAATTTGGTTAAAGTTATCGGGACGAGATAAGAACAAAACTGCGAATTAAGACGACACCACTCACTTGCCACGGAGACGAGGACTCTCTTCTCCGTCCAGGCCGTGGAATTCCAGATGGGGGCGTAACAGGTAAACTCGTATTCGCCGGGGGGAAGGAGGACGTTCGAGGCGAGGAGGGTGCGCTGGATAGGAATTTGGTTCCGCCAGAGTTCCAGCGTTTCCTCCAAAGTTGCCGACGCCATGGAAGTGCTCAGTTCGTTTTCTGCGTAGGAGGGCCGACCCGAGACGCTCTTAAGGGTTAGATGTAGCCCCCCAGCAAAGTAGTAGGCGGAGGCTGAACATTCAATCTCGAGGGACTCGTTTTCCATGATGTGGGTCTTGGAGGTGGTCAAAGTCACGAGGTCAGAGGGGTCAGCCTCGTCCCAGTTCACATCTAAAACACAAATAATTTCAGAGTTAAGGTAGAGCCTGCAAATTTCTCTTGGGTGTGGCTACTTAAGTACTCACAGGAGGATGCCGGCCGACCATTGATCTCCCTCAGTGAGTGGAAATATCCGAGTAGCTTGACCACCCCCAGTTTATCGTCGTCCACATTACTTCCAACCAGAGGGGAAGCCGAGCAAGATATGACTTTCGGTATAGGGAACTCTGACCCCACACCCAAACTGGAGCAGGGGTTGACCCCAGGGTAGCATGACCTCGCGTTCCTGTTATTTGATCGGGTGGGGTGTTCCCAACAGTCGACAGAGTTCTCAAGGTCCTACATATTACATTTTGAGAAATTTTTCATGAAAAATCAGTCTTACAATTGGGTACGATTTTTTTCTACGCAAATTATTTATTACGGAAGTAGAGACGCCACACTCTGTGGGGTTGGAGCAGTATCTGAAACTCATGGTGGGAAGGAGGAGAGACTCATTCATCGTGGGTGGCGATCTATTTCGACAGAAGAAGTGACCCCCACTTCCGCTACCGCCATCGTCATCGTACCAAAGATCAACGCTGCTACAGTTCTTTCTCCTCGTTCCTACACCCCCTGCAATTCAGAGAAACAATCAGAACGGACCTATCCAATTTAAAAAATAGTCAAAGAATTTGCAGAACTTCAAACATCAAGTATGCAATTTACTTAATTTTGCTCAAATATGTACACCACTGTGAAAAACTTAGCTTATCTTCAGAAATTCGTACCAACTAGAACTAGAAATAGATTAAGGCATCAAATTAAATCACCATTTTCCAGGGTTTGATTCCTTGTCACATTGTTGTAAGAGTCACCACTCCCCTTCAACACGATTTCCGGTAGCCCCACCCCCGCACAGCTAACTCCCCCCTCGACGGGAGCACATTCCGCCACAAAACTGTCCCGCAACTCGTTCCGGGACACATTTTGAAAGGTGAGGACGGAGAGAAAAGTTTCCGCTCCGGGGGAGTCGTCCAACACGTCGCGTTTGACTCGAACATGGGACACGTTCCAGGCGAAGGGGGGACCATTTGAGGAGGATGGGTGGTGGTGGAAGGTCCAGTGAGTGGGGTAGTCGGAAGTGCAGTTCACCACGAGAAGGGCGTACGTGGTCAGATGAGGCGTCGAAATGGGAGTGGCTGTGACGAGCTGAACGAGGGGTGGAGGCTCCCCGTTCGTCGTGGGACAATGCGTTGGCGTGGGCGATGAGAACGTCTCCGTGGTCAAGGGTAAGATCAGGAACAATAATTTGAGACGGACATCTTGAAATAGGAACATTTTTTAGAGGGTGTGGTTTTGCTTTGTGGGAGGAAGAAAAATAATAATAATTAAGAGGACACTTAAGAGAATTCTTGAAGGAGAGTAAAATAACGTGATGCGTTTTGGAAGGGGAGAGCCCAACGAAAAAGAACTGTAACACGACCAAATTGTGAGAGACATGACAATTTGCATAATATAGAGTATGATAGGTTAGGAAAGAAACCTTTTAAAAATGCCTGTAAAATCCGGAAAACTTAATTAATTCCAATGACATTTTTAGGGGTTAAGAACAGGGTCCTTAGCGTTCAATTTTTTGCTTCATAAGGTCCATAGACCCCCATCCTTCCTATCTGTGAAATTATTTACCTCGCGGTCCCCAGAAGTGCTTTGCCACTCTTTCTCGCTACCACTTTTGAGGTGTGTGTCCAAATGTGACGGAATCTTACCAAGTTTTTGGGTGGTTTTGTTCGACGACTATATTGTCTCTTGCATAATGCCCAAAATCGTTCAATTGGTCTTGCCCGAGGGACGTAGGGAGCATATTCCTTTTTTGCAACAAAATCGATTTTTTCGACCGCAGGTAGTCCAGAACAACTTTTGAAGAATGACATGTTTCTGTGTCCGGTCAGAAAAGTACATTACGATTCTTGATAAAGGCGATCAAGATCTTCTTTACACAATCGTTCAGATATCTCTCCGAGGTCATGGTGGCTGGGGTCACGAACGACTTTGAGACGTCCCCCAATGAGTCCAATTCTTGCCCCATTATGTGCTTTGTGGGGAATTTTGACTTCGGCATGTATTTGAAAGAATCTTTAAACGTTTTTTTATTAGTACATGAGTAGTACTTCCTCCCAGGGACTTCATCTGGATCATTCGAGCACTTGGTCTCATTATCCATTACCAGAATCACGGGCATGTTTTGCTTGACTCGTTTTTCAGCATTCTGCCGAGAGTTGGGCTTTGCTCTTTTTTGTTGACCTTGGTTGTACTTTGGTGCTGGTGTCGCCCTATAGGATTTGACCCTCAACCTGGTAGGTTTAATAACATGTAAACTTAATTTTGCTATTTTCAATTTGTAGCCCAAATTACCATCTGATATCCCAAGGTTATTTTTGTCTTCTTTCTGAACTCTACCTATCACTTTGGGGGTCGCTACACGACCAGGACGATTTTTTAATTTTTTGAATTCAGCATTCCTGCTCTCCTCATACATATCTAAACCTCTGAAAATTGCTCCATTATGAATTTTTTCTCTTTCGAAGTGGCTATAAACCATTATCCGGACGCGCTCGCACACTTTTTCGTAGTAGTGGCAAATGTTTTTTGCGAGTTGTTCTCGATTTTTTGTTCTCATTTTTGAACTAGTCGAGATATCGACTTCCGGTTTTCGGATTTGGGTAGTTAATCGCATGGACTAGAAAACTACCGCGTTTCAACTCAGTGGCAATTTTTCTTTCATACGAATAAATACATTTTTCAAAGGTTTCTTTCCTAACCGACCATACCTTATTTGCTGCTAAGTACGTTGTTCCAGGAGTAATTAGCACCAATGCAAAAACTCTGGTGTCAGTTAGTTGATTTGCGCATTTCAAGTGACGAAACTTACCTAAAAACTGCACTGGACTGGAATCTTTAAAGTCATCAAGTTGCTCGTCAGACAAGTTTTTAATTAGCGTTGCATCCTAAATGTTGCTTCACAAAGTGATGGCAGAAATTGAAACCACCTTCACCTCCACGCGAGCGTCACTCCGTTACAAAATAATAATTGGAGTTTGGACCTCAACGGAAAATTTCACCCCGTTTAACAATGAAGAATCATTACCTGGTTAGACCTGGTTCTTAAATATTGACAATGAAAATACGCATTACACATTTGTTGGCATTCTTTCACAACAAGTCGAATCTTTTAATCCCATATGCTTTGTCAATTCTACAAAATTCTGATAATTATCTATTCAACTTTGACTCCACTCGTTTTCTCAGCGGGACAAATAAAGCATAATTGTTATGCTAATATGATTCATCTTAATAATACTCGTAATTGTAACTTACCTAACTAAATACTTAACAATACAATAACAGAAACATGGGAAAAAATTATTCGTAAAATATAAAATACGACTCCAATCTAATCAAAATAATCAATATCCACTCAATCAAATATTCTTACTCACAACATGTATATCAATAATAATTAGCAAGAAATGAGTAATCAAAATTCGGACATTCTGTTCTTGGAGCACTTGGAGGAAAGTGTGATTCTTTTACAAAGTTTGTTGTTGAACAAGAAGAATGAAAATACATTATGGACATAGGAAAATTAGTAAGGAAACCTATTCCTGTGAATAGTAATAACTCTAATCAGCCATCTAAAAACACTTAACAATAAATAATATTAACCATAAACTAAATTTAAAACTCTCTCCGATGGTACTGATCGGGGTCAAAGTAGGAGGTGACGACGACACGATTGCTGAACCTCCGTCCAGCCAAAGCTTGCTGCGCCTTTTGACAGTCTGCAGGAGAGTTGAACTCTACGAATACCTTCCCACATCCCGGCACGTCCACCCCCTCGATAGGGCGAGGTATCTCCAGAGATCTGCAGATTTTGATTGAACATGCTATTAGTTAATTACTCCCAACTTTAAAAATTATATAATACTAACCGGACGATCCCATATTTTCCACATTCTTCCTTGATGTCTTCGAGAATGTCCTCGTATTCTTCTTCGTCCTTGAGCTCGTCCGGCGTCACCATGTTCATAAGACAGAGGACTTCGGAGGGAGGTCCCGCTCCGCCCATGCTCATCAAACCCGCATTCAGCCCAGGCACCTGGATTGCCACCGCGCCCAATGCTCCAGCCACAGCTGTGTTCTTCGCCCCAATCGAGGCCCGCTGCACAATCAGTTTCTTATCGCCAAGCGTCATCCCGTTCAGTCCAGCAATAGCCTAATTAAAAAAAAACATTACGATAAGCATTTATCTTCTTATATGCACTAATTAATCTAATGATCTTACATGGTCCGTGATCGTGATGTCGGCATATTCACAGAACGCGTATCCCTTCGACAACCCTGTAGCGGAGTCCTTCACCAAGTTGAAGGCTCTCAGTTTCCCAAACGAGCTCAACAATTCTTTCACCTGGAAAAGAAATAAGAAAACATTATCCCCGAGAGTCCAGCACAAATTGACGCGTAATTGCTTTAAGTGATTCATACACAATGGAACAATAACATAGAAATAATTAATTAAGAATTGATGCTATGCTGCAATGAGGGAACAAAATTAAATTATGAGTTAATTGAGTGCAATCAGACTCCAACGATTAGTGATGAAGTGAAGACCTGAAATCATGATGACCTGAGAAGTTTAAACATAATTTAATCCCATCCCACCCGGATTCGATTAATTATTTCGCCTACCCCGAAAAGGGTCATGTTTCCTGATTTAATTTAGTAAGCCATTGCATAATGACTTGATAGTCTCCTTAATTGAAATTGAGAAAGTATTAAATCAGCAAACAGATCTGTCCACAATTCCGCACCGCATAGTTTCCGCCATCACCACACCGCCCTAAATATACTGTCACTCCACTTTCTCTCTCAATATCCGTTTGAACCTCTGGAACCTAATAAACCTAAAAATGACGGAAAAACCTAGAAAAGGCTGAAAAATGGAAATGATTTGAAATCCGTGACGTCTCTCTTTCTTTCCTCCTCATCCTCCAATGTCCAACCTCATTGCATCCTCTCTGTGACCGTGAAACCTGTGCCTGTGGGATTTTACTCAATCTTTTTGTACGCAAACTTACCCCACCACGACCGACCGTGATCATGCACCACCACCACCACTCAAACCTATGCTGCAAGGTTTTTAAGTACTTTTTTGACAATTGACAAGAGAGATGGTTGTACTTGCCTTGATTGGATTTTCATTTCGGAGAAGTTATAAAGTTAGTGCGTGAGCAGAACGGGTACCACCAAGCCAAAACCACCATGACTTGCACTTTTGCAAATACTTTGCCCACATACCTATGGGCTACAAAAGGGGAACAAGGAGAGAAAAAAACGGTATTTAAAATGGTCAACCCAAACACTTTTCTTTTCTTAACTTATAATTAGCTCTCTAATTAAGCAGCCTAACATAACCAACCACCAACTCCTTAGTTTAATCCCAATCATTTAAATTCAACTTTGTTATACACTAAAATATAGCCTGTATATTAAAACAAATCCTAAGTTATCGTCTCGTCTTGTCAATATCCTAACTCTTATCCTACTTCCTGCCTGAACCAGTTTAAAAATCCACGATCTCTTTTCTAAGCTTATTACTCTGGCTTATTATAATAAACTAAGCAAATGTTCAGCCATTTTACTTTCTGTCCTGTGTGAATTGTGAATTAGTTCTTAGAAGAACTAGTCCGACTTGCACACACAGAACAGCAAGCAAATGGAATATGTTTTTTAAAGAACTGATTCTTGTATGCTCTTGTTTATTTATGATGACGCCGTTTTCCGAAAAAGTTCTTGGGGTCCTTACCTGGTCTTCATTCAAATAGTTAGGAAGCCCACCGATAAATATTTTATGCGGACTGTCTGGAACGATGGTGCTCACCCCCGCCGCAGCAGCTAAATATTGCAAGAAAAAAATCAATTAGAGTGTCACCATAAAGTAAATTAATTGCAACTATCCTTCACTTACGAGCACCCCCCGCACCAATCGGAGCGACTGGATCTACCCCCGGCGTGGGTTGATAATCATGTGGCCTACGTATCTTTAAACTCTGGCCTCTAAAATTAATCCCGTCAAAAGCCATGGCCTGTGTCGTCTCGTCAATTGAGCGAAACTGTGTCGATCAAATCGCAAAATAAGTCAAAATTTCGATCAATTTTTAATGTGTGTGCAAAACTTACCTCCAGGAATGCAAAATTTTTATCTAGATTGACTTGGCAGGCGAGGATGGGGTTTCCTGGGGCTTGAGCGAGACCTGAGAGATGCATTTGCTGATTAAAGAACTCCATCATCTCATCCTCGCTGATTCCAAAGGGGATATTCCCCACGTAGAGTCGTCTCGCCTAGACATTGTTATGCAAATTAAGCCACCAATACGCACGTAAGGGGTAGGATGGGGTTAAAGTGTGTAAGATACAATTCAACTAACATGTCGGACTACCTGTCTCGTGACGGTCGCACCCACGGCCGGCACCGCAGCCTGGGGCGTCTCCAATATCAGATTAGCTGGAATCTGACCAGCAGCTGTAAATTTAGCAAAACAATACAAATTAGTGACAAATCCTGTTAGAGGGTATACTTATTTAAAGGGCAAGGGAATAAAAAATCGTGAATCTGAATTAAAATCTGCACACAAGAAAAACAAAACTAGATATCTCAAAATTTAGGGAAAAATTAGAACTAGTAAACTAATCGCAAATAGGAAGCATTTAAAACTTTCGACCCCAGGTCACGAGTTAGTTGGTGTGGTTAGTTTACCTTGCATGGCTTTGTACTGCATTGGGGTGATATGTTCGAAGCCGGTGGGAGGATAATCCCACCAGACAGAGACCTTCCTCCGTCGCGACACTCTCGGTCCCGATGGCTCCTTGGAGCGTGACCTTGAACGAGACTTGCTCTTTCGTTTTCTCTCTCGGGAACGGGAACGACGTTTCCGCTCAGAACGGTCGCGATCTGACCTGTCGCGCGATCGGGAACGAGATCGTTTCTTTTTATCTAATAGGTAAATATCAAACATGTACTTGTGTAATTAATTATGTAAACAGGAAACAATTCGAACGTAGTATAGACTAACCTTCCGATCCCATCGTAAATGATTAAAATAATAATCTATGAGGTAGTGGCGACAGGGAGGATGACGTTTTTTGGCGACACGATCTTTAGCAGATTGGACTAGAAAATCTAGAAAATAAAAACGACATATAGATAGAATAACAGATCAAAATGATCATATTTTCGAGCTAGAAAACAATAAAAAAGTGCAAAATATGATTAAATAAAATATTAAGATAAAATTCCAAACCTCGAACTTAATCGTAAATTGTGGGGTGGGCGTTGTCACTCTTTTCTTTTTGTTCCTCACATCCACCCACGTCAGGAAGATTTTAAAGTTTCCGAAAACTAGTTAATTTCAATCTACTAAATAAAAATTTGAAAATTTTTTGGAGGAGCTGTCTGGCTGTTCAATGGTGAAGCCAAAAGACGGAATATTCATTTGGTGGCTCTTCTTTAAAATGGTGGTGGACTCACCCGCGAAATTCATAATCTCACCCATTCCGACGGCTGGATTTATTTTCTTTTGGAAAATTGGAAATGCGAATTTAAAATTTTCAAAGGATTTTTATTTTTGATAAGGAAGAATAATATATTCGGGTGAGGCCAGCTAACCAGTAAATTTTGGACTCTTCAAGAGAGAATTAATTCGAAGATATGGAGCTTACTAAAGTTTAATAACTAAATTGTGTTAAATGCTTTCAATTTCAGAATCTGAAATTCAGATAGCTTGCAATTTTGACTTTTCGATTTTCGACATCAGGAACAGCGGTTGTTGTCTGGTCGTGGGATGTCGACACGTCTGATTAGTTAAATCTGTAAGTTGAAAAATATATTAAAATTTCCCCTAGTTGTGTGTGCTACTTTTGTGAATTACAGGTTGTAATTTTTGATTTAGATTTGATTCCTTGATTATTGGACAGAACTTGACGTAGCTATCTGATGAGATAAGGGAAATGGCGTTAAAAAAAGTGCCGTTCTACACTTACAGCAAGATCATCACGTCCGAATCTTCCTATGGAAAAAGGATGACGAGACTGAGAAACTCCATTTTCGGTGAACCCCTCCGCCCATCGCAGCACATCCCAAAAAACTACAAAGTACGCCATTATCGATAAATAGTTCAGTTTTATCATTTAACAGTGAAAGTATGCTAATTACTTCGATATCTGTGGTAGACGGTAAGGGTGCTATCTCGAGAGCCGGTGAATAGGAGAGATGAGGTTGCCAATTGGTACCCACGTCACAGGGAGACCCACTCCCTCATGATGGCCCTTCGCGAATATGGCCTTTTCAGGTATCAAAATCTGAAGAATATGATATAAACCAATGTAACGACTAGAATGTAAATATTTTATTTTGCTCTTTTATTTGACTGGGTGTAGAGATGAGCACGAGGATTTCAAAGAAGAGATGATCCGCCTACGCACTCTTCGTGGGAAACCCCCCTGGAATCCAAAGGAGAAGAACAAGGACAAAAAGAAGTAGAGACTCCGCATTTCGACAAGTACCTCTTGTTGTTGTACTTTTAGTCATCATGGTATTGAACAATTAGTTCAATATTTAAATACGGATATGATTAATTAGAATTAACTATCATTATTGTGTATGTGCATTGTTAAATAAAAGAATATGAACATTGGAGAATGAACAAATTGGAGAAATTGGAGAATGAATGAATTTTGCTAATCATACGATTAATCTAAGGATCACGTATAGCTTGTACCATTATTATTTATTAGCCATTCATTGATTGATTGGTAGATAACACACATATACAATAAATAACAAATGATAACCACTCCACGAGGATATCATGAAGATAAGCATGAAATGAGAGAGGGAAATTGAGATAAAAGTGAGACGGCGGTGGCAAGTCAGAGCTCTGCAACTTTTCCTACCATTCAGTCACGGGATGATTTTTTAATAGCTCTCTTTATCTTTAATCTCTATCGTCATCTATCTACTTAAATATAGTTAAATTATTTATCCAAACTTCCTTCCCACATCCTATTATGTGTAGTTAGTTGTTACGCCAGTGTTGGTTTCGTTACCACTTTTATACGGTCGTCTCCTGGCTGGATTGCTCTCTATTTTGATATTAAAGAAAACAACCTTGTTTTATCGGACGTGTAGTTTCGTGGGTTATCTTAATTTGGGTTTGGATGACTAACGATTCTGGACCAGATAAGACGAGAAATATCAATCCACTTATCATAATCCTCCTCCTAGAGTATGACTGGCTGGCGATGTGGCATTCCATAGCGTGTTTGTGAGGCTGGATTGTGATTTGTGGTGTCGAGTTTCGAGTCCAAACTTTCGACCGGCGAATTAGGCGAATGTCAAATCATTAAGTCATCTACCGTCTCACCGTTCAAATACCGTAAGAAATCAATGTCTTTACACTTGTGGCTTGAGACTAATTGATTTGCGTTGGTATGAGCCTGATTTTTATCGCTCTGCCGTCCTCGTCATTAACTCGACTCGAGATTGACTTGTCATGAATAATTCATTAATTGCAACTTAATTATAATCATGCGTGCTTAACCTTGCCTCTCATTCTTAAAAACAAACTAAATCGCTTTTTTGTTCCTTAACTGCAGGTTGTGTCTCTGATCCAGCTCTAATAACCTGAAGTTACAAATAATGTCTTGCCATTTTTGAAGCTACGTCGTCGTCGTCAATTAGCCAACACCTTTTACTTCTAGTCATCTTTACCACATATCCGAGCATTGGACGTTCCCATATACTCAACCAGATGTCTTTTTGATCTATCCAGTATCGCAGTCAACGAATTTCAGAAGTAGTGACCCTGCTGACCTCATCATAAATCGTCCCCCAAAAATAAGTTTATCCCCCTAAACGACAAGATGGCCTCCTCCACCCTCACAGCCTCTGAGATGAAACTGAAGCGAAAGTCTCGCTGGTTTTTTGGTGGAATTGCCTCATCTGCCGCGGCCTGCATTACCCATCCACTCGACCTGATCAAGGTAACCCCCTCCAATCCAGCACACAATATAAATTCTGATGCAATTTACTGATAGTCTGTATTTTCTTTTAGGTGCACATGCAAACTCAGCAAGAAGGAAAGTTGACGATGGCTGGACAATCGGTCAAGATCGTGCGGACTCAGGGGTTCCTAGCCCTTTACAACGGTCTCTCCGCCTCCATCCTTCGCCAAGCAACCTACTCCACCACACGATTTGGCATCTATGAGGTCAGTCACTGTCGTAGATTGTCTCTTTTTCGAACCGATTTTCAATTCACAAACTTCCATCAATTAATTGAATCCACAAAATAGTTAACTTGTATTTTCTGTAGGTGGGCAAGACGTATCTGACCCCGCCTGGGGCTTCGGATATTTCTTTTCTCCAAAAAGTGGGTCTAGCTGGCTTTGCGGGCGCGTGTGGCGGCTTTGTCGGGACACCCGGTGACATGATTAACGTCCGTATGCAGAACGATATCAAACTTCCTCCTGATCAAAGGCGAAAGTGAGTTAGAACTATAAAATTTGGTGTACAACTTATTTATGGTTAACGTTGGCTTTGTTTTTCGCAGCTATAAACACGCGATCGATGGGGTGTTCCGCATTCTGCGAGAGGAGGGCCTACCGCGTCTCTTTTCCGGCGCCTCCACCGCCACGACACGTGCCATTGTAGTGACGATCGGGCAGCTCAGCTTTTACGACCAAGTGAAAGTCATCCTTCTTGGTACGGGTGTCTTTGGCGACAATGTTCTCACCCACTTCCTCTCCTCGCTATCAGCCGTGAGTAGCAATAACATGAAAATATTAATGGCAAAGAATCATACATAATTTCTATTTTCTTACTCGTGTAGGGAGCAATCGCCACTTTTATGACTCAACCCTTAGACGTAATCAAGACAAGACAGATGAATGCGAAACCTGGGGAGTTTAAGGTTATTATTCAAATGTATATGCTTAATATTCAAATGAATAGGAGTAATTTAAAGAGATAATACCACAGAGTTTGTTTCATCTCATCACCTACACGGCGCGTCTCGGACCATCCGGTTTCTTCAAGGGGTTTGTCCCAGCTTTTGTTCGCTTAGGACCGCACACGATCTTCCTCTTCCTCATTCTCGAACAGTTGAGGGCGAACTTGGGCTATCTCCCAGCTGAAGACTCAGTTCCGGATAGGAAGAATTAAAAAACTCTTCTACTACTCCTCATTCTGCCTAATTTTTGCTTAATTAGTTATTTAATTAATTATGGACTTGATCTAATAATGAGCATTTCATGACATTTTATTACTTGCTACTTGCCAGCTAAAAAGATTATTTTGGAAACAAGAAGAACGAATTATCTATTTTGTATCTTACGTTACGTTACTTGCCAAATTAACTCTCTTGTTTCATTAGCACGTCGTCGTGAGTGGAAATGACCTGACGTAATTTGGCGATATAAGGATTATGCAATTGAGATGAACTTGGATAAGACAGTTGACAATATAGATAAACGAGCTAGTGTCGAGATAATGTCGATTTAGTGACTGGTAAATATGCTCTGAGTCTCAAATTACTGAAGGACAGAGAAAGAAGAACGACCTAAATAATGGGAATTTAATACTAAATGTGATTCACAAATAGTTTTAAGAGTCGAGTGGTCCATTGTGTTGTATCTTGTATAGTCATATTATCGAACAAAATGTAAAACATGTCCCGCAGATTTTATGCTGATTTCTAAATGTTCAAAGTGTTTTACTTAAAGTTGATATTTTTGTTCTGTTACGTCTTGTTTAAGAAACTTTAGAGGTCCAATGTTATCAATCCACAGGAAAATGGGAGGTGGAAAAGGGATGTAGTTGTTACTAGATGTTGATATTTTTATGTGACGCTAATCATCAATGTGAATTCCAAAAACATTCGTAATAATCATGAAGTAAATGTGTAGTCGTGTCGTCGTATCGTTAGTCAATCATGTCAATATTTAATTTAAATGAACTACTACTACGTATATATATATAGATTACATATACGACCTGTCAAGTGTCAGTTTCATTATTGTTCCAATTAATAGTTGAGCGAGACTCATCCTGTGATGATGGTGTGCTAGTAAATTAAACAGTAATTATAGTGGACATTCCTTAATTAAACGTTCATGGTGGTGCATAGCTCTCTATCAATGATTTATGTCATTTTGTAGTTGGGTGTGTTTAAATTTTAATTGGAAAATTACAGTAGTTCTGCGAAATAAAACAAACGAACTGAAGAAAAGACTTGTTCTAGGTATTTAAAAATCCATATTTATTTTCATCTTCTCAAAGTGGGGCTGTTACTTAATTGAGAAGATTGAAAACGGACGCTTAATTAATAAAATACGAATTAATTATTAATTAACCGAATCTGTAATTGGATTATGCTCGCTCCTTGACTTGCAGACCTAGAACAAATAAGAAGGAATTAGATAAAATGAAATACTTAGATTCGTAGGTGTGTTGGATGGATTTATATTTTTATTTACCTGGTGGGAGTGACTGCTTAAGTTTCTCGGCCTTTTCCTTGTCCGTGATGACGAGGGTATAAAGGAATCGAGAACAACGCACCTTGAACTTGACATTCTCCGTGTTCTTCTTTATCTTGACGCTTTTTGCATCCTTCCTCCTCGCCTTCAAAAGGAAGTCCTTGATCTCCTTGATTTCACGTGGCTGTAAAGAACAAAATTATGCATTTAATTATTATTTATTACAACTACAAGTTGTAGTTGTAATAAATTGAATTTGTATACGTTGTAGTCTATAACGTATACAAATTCAATTTAAAAATTTGAAATGAAAATAGATTGAATGAATAAAATCACAATAGAGTGACGAGGTTTAAAATCATCAGAATGTTTACATAACCGGTAATGACATTGACACCCTCGTTTAACTAGGATTAGAATTTCTAATTTAGAAATTTAAGTATAAATTTATACTTAAATTTTGGGTATTATTTATAATACCCAAAATGGAAACGAGACTAGAAATATATCCTGTCTCTCTCAAATTGCATAAAAACCTGAAATGACGAGTAACTCTCTTGACTCGATAGTTAGTAAAGTACTTACCATTTTGATAATCAATAAATTTCCTTATTTCTGGAAAAGCTGATAAAACTTTGACGATCAGTCTGCCGGAATGAGTGAGTCGAGAAGGTGTGCTTTCTCGTTTGAACGTGGCGACTGTACCGGCGCGATGTTCGAATTTGACAATTTGGGGTGAAGTGAGCCAATGCCCCGTACCCGCTTGAGTTCAAACCCCCTTCCACGAGATCCACGCTCCCATTGATCCATTCCATCAACAGCAAGAGGACCACCGGCCGGACTCGGATTTTGGATTAAATTTGTAAAGTTTTTCTTTGCCTGACCGTGTTTTAACAACCACTTCAACGCGTCAATCATGGGTCGCATGCACGCCCCTGGGTGAGTATCGACGTTGGTTAATATTCCCATTTGTACGGAGGGGGAGAGAAAGCAATTTTATGAAAATTTGGATTTATATGTTGTGTAGCACAATTTGTGCTGGAAAAATGAATTGAATGAAAGTGGTCATCATCATCTACAATAGTTTTGTTCCAACTCATTTCAATTTCCACTCCAGTTTTTACTTCGAATGATAATTAATTGTGGAGTATCACGTCTTGTTTAGTCTTTAATTAATTAATTAACTAAGTGCTCTCTTAATCTCTTTCTACAGGAAGGGTATTTCCCAATCTGCTCTCCCTTATCGTCGCGGAGTTCCCACGTGGTTGAAGCAAACTCCTGAAGATGTTAAGGACCAGATTTATCTCCTCGCCAAGAAGGGTCTAATGCCCTCCAAGATTGGTATGTCCCCATACTTACTACATACTAACACATTTAAATAGCTGTTATTACATTAATTTAACTATGCTTAATTCAGGTGGTATTTTGCGAGATTCTCACGGCGTTGCACAGGTGAGATTTGTCACTGGTAGCAAGATTCTCCGAATTTTGAGAGCCAAGGGACTCGCCCCCGATATTCCCGAGGACCTCTATTTCCTCATTAAGAAGGCCGTCTCGATCAGGAAACACTTGGAGAGAAATAGGTACGACACATAACCAAGATACTTTCATCAGTTTTACGTAGATTTACTACTTAAATCTGAATTATAAATGATTAACACAGAAATATTTATACATTTCTACTTAGTTTGATTAGACTGATGAATTAGTTAACCATGTATAATTAATGATTTTAATTTGACTGTCCTTACAGGAAGGACAAGGACTCTAAGTTCCGTCTGATTCTGGTAGAGTCTCGCATTCACAGGTTGGCCCGCTACTACAAGACCAAGCGAGTGCTTCCCCCCACTTGGAAGTACGAGTCCTCCACGGCTTCCGCCCTCGTCGCCTAATCAACACCTCGACAAACAAAAATCAAAAACACCTTTGTTTAATGATGACGACGGTCTTTAATAAATAAATATCTTAAAACCCAGATAAGTAACTACAAGTTTCATTTCTTTTGACCTTAATTAATAGAAGAACACATGGTCTTCACTTCATTATCATCAATCATCATTACCACACTATGTAATTGTTTATTTAAATTAAATATTATTAAATGAATCTTTAGTGACACTTGATTGAATTTAAGGTTTCACAGTTTGTTGATTAAGTAATATTTAAATTAGTATAGTTATCCACCTAGTCCGTAATTTTAATTATATATTTTCATAATTCAGGGTCAAGCATGTGGAAGAAGTATGCAGAGTTCAGCTGAAGTGCTCTCCTAAATTATAATTATGTTTTAATTATATATAATTAATCATTACATGCATTATTGAGAAATATCTTTTATCATGTGCACATACAACACATGTTCTGTTGACGTTATGATGTGGTTTTAGATAAGAGGAAGAGGTACTCAGTCTTTCAGTGGAGAAGGAAGCTTGCCATCCGAGTTTTCGTCATCGTCGCCTGAATGATTCTGTTTGTACGATTGTTGAATTTTTGTATGGTCTGGAAGAATCATTGCATTCTTGTCGAATGTTTCTAACATAGTCTTTGCATGAGTGGGTTGGCTATGAAACACCCATTTCTGAGTCAAGGCACGTGTATCCAAAGACATTCCACCAGGTTGGATCATTTGATCATAAAACAAAGGCGTTTGTTCTGGTTGAATTTGGGCCAATCTCAGTTTTCCTGACGCTATAAATAAAACGTTAAACGCTACTTAAATAAATCAATCTGAGTATTGATACGTGATTTTACGGTACAATTTTTACCCATCGTGTGAGGACTTGATGTTAACGGCCCAGGTCGTGACGGTCGTGACTGGGGACGATCTCGACTTTTTTTTAACTTTGACTTATTTGAAGAGTTAAATCTAATACAACGCAGTCCTGCTAATTACACATTAAAGTTAAATAACACATTTCAGACAAACAACTTTGAGAGTAACGTATTTAATTTATAAAAAAATACCTGAAATTGATTGTGGATCTGATTTTTCTACAAACAGAGGAACGGGAGGAACTGGAATTCGGATTGGATCCATGGAGTACTCCAAATATTTGAGATCAAGGGTGTTCGCTGCTATGTCTCTCAGTTGCGAAACGCAGCCAGGTTGCCGTACCGGAACTATGAACTTGGACCCTTGCCGGGCCAAAATTCTTAATTTTGGCTGTAGGCACCTGTCTCTGGCTTAATTGACAATTCTTAATAAAATAATACAATTTTGTAGTGTTTAAAAAGCATAAACTTCGAATTTAAGAACAATTTTTTTAATTCGAAAAAAATATTTTTTTTTAAAATAGCAGTTAGTGTTTAAAAATATGTTTTAAACACTCCAAAATTGTATTTTTTATTAGGAATTGTCAATTAAGCCAGAGACAGGTGCCTACAGCCAAAATTAAGAATTTTGCCCGGCAAGGGTCCAAGTTCATAGTTCCGGTACGGCAACTTTGGCTGCGTTTCGCAACTGAGAGACATAGCAGCGAACACCCTTGTTTGAGATACCACTTCTTGTACTTCGAGGGGTCTTGAAAACGGAAATAGGCCAAAAAATCGCGACGTCCTCTGGACTCACCTTGTCATCTCGTTGAACTATTTTCCTCAACTCTCGTACCCACACTTGATCTCCGGGTGACCTGCGTACCTCATCACAAGTGACCAGCAGTTCCTCTGTCACGGCGAGGATATCTTTTGCCAACTCTTGTTCCTTCCTGTGAATTCCATGCCTCCACAATAATGATTTGGTCAATTCTTCACAATAAGAGTACGCTTCTTTCATGAATCCAAAATCGATGAGTCTTTTCGCATAGTTTAATTTGCTCTCAACAAATGAACTAATTTCTCTGCCCTCTTGCCCGAATTCTTTACGGTTACGCCTGTGGCTGACATGCTTTACACCCGGACTGGGACTGCTACCATATCCGTTTCGAAGTGCTAATAATTTGTCTGAAACAAATGGAGAAAATTGTCGTTTTTACTACAATAATACTACATAAGTAATGCTTTTATGAAAATTAATAAAATTGTTGATCAAGTTACCCGTAGCTCGAAGTGGCGTCGTTCGCAATCTTAGCGAACGATTTTGGTTGGTCTGGACATCTTTAAATCTGGAGTCATCTTGGCCAATAACTCCATCAACTGTAGAACATTTGCTAAATGGAGAGCCGTCAGTCCTGTGAGGTGCACGATAACAACCGTACCTATTACTGTTCATATTTAATGGTTATTTTATGATATCTATTTTGCTCTTGTTTATTTATGTTCTGTTCCTCATTTGTAGGACTCATCCCAGGATGAATCAATTCGTTTCCTCTTAGGGTGCGGCCGTAACTCAGTCAACGAATTATTTTTTAATTATTTGCTAATTTGGTGGATTTTGCCAATCACTGACAATGAAGCCCGAGTCGGGGGAGTAGTACTTAGCGATAAATTCGATATCAAGTGCATTACATATTTTGTTGTATTCTGATTATTCTGAGGATTTACGTTTTAAGGCGGCCTTATAGATTTGTCAAGCCGTCCTTCCGTACGCACGATAACTCTATTTAAATACAACTGGAAATTTTGTATAGTTGATCTTCGGTGAAAAGTAAGGATGACTTAGAAGATGGGCATGATGGGTCAAGTGGTTGGTCGGTGGGGGTCATTTAACTAACAAAATGCGATGACGCCAGCAGTCTCGCTCTGATTTTGACGAAACCACGAAAATTATGTAGCATTAGATAAATTATTAAACACGTGTTTCAGTATTTTTCATAATGCTTAGCTTAAACGAAATTATGATGGGATCCGTGATCGAGAATTTCCATTTTTGTGACATTTATCTCGCGAGGGACATAAATACAGATTCTCGCTTATGGATTCCATCAGAATTTCGTTTAAACTTAAACTTAAAATGGGCATGAAGTGGTTTTTCCGATTTTGACAGGATCAGTTTTAAAATTTTCAGGAAAAAAGCGGAAGGCTTCAGTTGTACCAAGATCAGTCAAAGTCAAGATTTTTGAAAATGCCGTAAATTTTTCCAATTTTGACTTAAAAAATGCAAGAACCTTTCCCACACAATTCCATTGAAAATCTGCTTTTCAAAAAGTTCTCGTTTGTTACATTTTTCAAAATTTATCATAATTAAAAATTTGTGCGAGAAATTTAAATTCCGAAATTCTCGGAAAAAACCACGTCACGCCCACGAATTTTAAGTTTAAAGAAGATATGTATGATGGAATCTGAGAATCTGTACTTTCCTCCCTCGCGAGAAAATTTTCACAGTAAAATTGAAAAATCTCGCTCACGGATCCCGTCATAATTTCGTTTAAACTGAGCATTATGAAAAATCCTGAAACACGTGCTTAATGATTTATCTAATGCTACATAATTTTCGTGGTTTCGTCAAAATCGGAGCTAGACTGCTGGCGTCATCGCATTGTTAATAGTTATGTAAATGACCCCCACCGACCAACCACTTGACCCATCATGCCCAATGTAGATTGGATATTTAGCATTGGAATACTGATTTTTCAAAATCGTCATATCGAGCTGAAATGTTTCTTATGTATCTTAAAGTAAAAATATGGAATGAAATTGGTAAAATTTTTATCTGGAGCGACCCTATGGGGTGAACCATCCAGATTTTTAGAAATTGCTTTAAAAACATTAAATCCGGCACGGTGATACTTAATGGCTTCTTATGAAAGAATATGAAGTTAAAAGTGAGCAAAGTACAACCAGAGTGACCCTGGAGGCTGACCACCGTTTTTAGAAGTTGTTATTTCCGTCTGAAATTTGGTATTTGAGGGATAAAAACCACTTCTCGATAGCACACCCAGCTTTGGAAATTCAATGTGTTAAAGGTTTTTATGCCAAATTGCCAAATAATAGAGAATCTAACAAACATTTAACTATCCACAACGAGTTTGGTAATATTATGTCGGTCAATTCGGAGAAAAATTTAGAACTCACCGAGTAAGGACTCTATCCCTGACTCGGCTATATGGAGTCTGCCTGCACTATTGATTTTTATTGAGTATTTTAATTTCTTATTTAATTTTTATGTTAGTTAAATTGTAACGAACAAGCAGTTTACGTAAAAGCATGAATTTGTGGAATTTATGTACAGACAGACAGACAGACACATGGATACACAAGGCTGGATATTATAATATCCAGCTTTTCAAAAAATGAAATTTTCCATTTTTTCCGAGTTACAACCGAACCCAGAAACACCGGCGTAGCCGTTAGTGATTGAAGAATCCTGGACTCATCCATATTATTTTTCAGAATCTTATCAAAATTGTTCATAATCGGGAAGAAATAAAATTTACTGCAACAATCTTTGGTGTCATAGACAACCAACAAGTCGTTCGGCAGACGAACGTGCGTTGGGGAACGCTTTCTCTCAGGTCGAAGGATACAGGGAATTTACATTTGAGATTTTATGGTGAATTTATAAATGTGAGATTTATTTAACGTGGTACGTACATACATGTAAATGCCTACGTGGATTAACGAAAGACAAACACATTTTCAATGAAAATTACTGATTTCGAGAATATGCATAATTTTTAAAGGCGAATGCGAAATTTTTCGTCTGATTGGAACTGTTTAAATTCTGTCTGCAGACGCGCATCCACTCTAATAAAGCGTTAGTGTTAAGTCGCTGACTGAGTCCCTGTGGCTCTCAATGCAAGTTGCCCCGTAGAGGAGACAAAGAGGGAAGCGCATGCATAAATTTTCATACTGCATGAGTCTCACTTCGCCTGCACGTGACTTTCACGTACGTTCACTTGCCATCAAGCTCAAATTAAATGTTTTAATATATAAACACAGTGTGCAAGTAAATTGAGTGTGCAGTATACATACATACATCACATCACTCATCAATAGTGGTTATCATGATAATGGATCTTAATAAACACTATTAATTAATTATTTTAGTTTGAGAAACTCCACCCACAGCGAGTGGCATATCAATTCGAATGTATTTTTGACGCTGAATCCAACGCCGTCAATAGTTTTGACCTGCGAGGCCCTCGTGACCTTGCCGTGACCGTGGGGACTAAATATGGCTTATTCGTGATGTCGCATATCAATTCGAATGTATTTTTGACGCTGAATCCGAATCCGTCAATAGCTTGGCGTTAATTGTAGAAGTTAACGGGGTTTATGGAACTTAACGGGAGCGTGAAGCGGGGGAATTTAAATAGTTAGCTATGCAGTTACTCCCACGCGACGGGAATTTAAGTAATTAGCCATTCAACTACTCCCACAGGGGGAAATCAAATTGTACTGTGACCAGATTAATTAAAATGCAGTTGACCTGGGCAAACCCTCACTCTGATGCGTGTATTTGGTATGACAAAGTCTCCACTGGGAATTATTTAAAGTATAGTATGACGGATTTTTCGCTTTGGGCACACCCCCCACTGGAACCATAGAACCCGGCCTTGGCCGGGCTAAACGCTAGTAAGCTATAAGCTTGCAATTATAAGTTTATTAGCATAAGAAATCTACATAATACGAAAATAGTAGAGATAATAGAAGATAGAAATTTACATGCAAAATAAAATCTCGACCGTCCAGAATACACATACATTATGTACAAACTCTGATATGCATCCATTAAAATAGGTCACCGATGGCAATGTTTTGCTATAAATTTACGTAACACTTTTATTATTTTATTGCTCTCTTTAAAAAAGGAAGGAAGGAAGGGGTGGGGTTTTCAGTGGGTGGGGTTCGTTCTCTTGGACCATTTACAATTTCTCTCGCCCCCATCACTATTTTTTAGCCTTAAATCACCGCTCCATTATTCTCCCTAACATTCATCATGCCATTACACAGATCGCCGCAGTGCACACCTCTCGTTTCAAGTGATGTGACGACGACATGGATTACTTGTTAATTAGAAATACTACTAAAAAACTTAACTTATGCTTACGATTAATATATGATCGCAGCAGTTATTCGTTTGTTTTGTGGTTTGGGTTGGTATGTGATGATGATAAATATTACATATGATCAGATCTGCACATTTAGATGTAAATCTTTAACTTATCTACTCACTTATCATCATCACCCCGTTAGGAGGATAGGGAGGGCAGGATGGATGACACCGTTTAATTATTTAAACTTATATTCTAATCATGTAGCGATTATTGTTATGTATATTCATATCCAAATGTAAGTAATACCTAATCTAAGCTATAATTAATTAGTCTACTTGTTGTCCTAATTAATATGTAAAGTTAAATATACACATTTTGTAGTAATTTGTGGTTGAAAAAGTAGTATCACTCGTCCGTCTCTCTTTCTCTCTCTGGCCATTACAACTACATTATATTATCATGGCGTATTAGCTAATTAATACCTCGTTTAAACCAAACCATTTTACTAAATAATTAGTAGTCTACATGCATAACAATTAATTCATGTGTAAATAAGTACACATACGGTTTTTAAATATCCGACTTAGATTGACATTAATTTTTTCTCAGCGAAAGTAATGTAAAAACCAAGATGTTAGTCAGTTTACAATTAACAACAACTATTACTTATCACACTTTAAATTCTTGATAAGTTTCAAGCCATCTTTTCGTCTTGAGGAAAAATTCAATCTTAATCAAAATTAACGGGCAACAATAATTCTCAGAACAACGAACAATGAATGATTGCGTAATAATAGCATAACAATAACGGGAACGGGAAGTTAGTTAACAATTGATAACAAGTAGTTAAATAAATCAACAATTGTTCTCGGGTCAAAAACTTGTGTAGTAACAAACTTTTAGGTGATTCTGATCCTGACATCTTTTCTAACAAACAACACAAATTAAAAATTGTACTTCGAACTCGTAATGAAAATACAATAATTTCAGTATAGAAATTAACAAACTAATAAAAATGGATGTAATGTAAACTCTCTAAATGCCACACTTAAATTACGTACCAGAAATAATTTACATAACCATGATTAAACTCAAACGGTAATAATACACAAAGATTAATAATCTTAATCTTCCAGAATCCGTCCACTCTCGGGAATACACGATCACTTGTTCTCATTAAAATAAATTGTAAACTTTTCTTATTCTTTTAGTTTGGTTCTTCGATATATTAATTAATTAGCTAATTTTTAAGACAGTTCACTAATCATTTGTAGTAGGAGATAGATTTGCAGTAAACTGGCTTTGATTTGATTTTTTCTTTGTCCATCTGATGATTTATTTCACAACCCTTTTAATTTCCCGAACTCGTACTGCTACTCGTGCTCCCACCACCCCCACCAGTTTTGTGGGCTTTGCTCTGATGCTTTTTGAGGATAGAGTTTTCCGCAAACTTGCGGGAACAGATGGTGCAGATGTACGGGGTGGGACCGTCGTGGGCGGAAATCATGTGACGCTTAAGGTTATGCCCTTCCGCAAAGTCCTTGGTACACACGGGACACTTGTGGGCTGCAATCAAATATATTACAATTAGTTAAATAAATATCCTAATACATGCATAGTAATAATTTTATCAAGGCTCACGTTTTTCGCCCGTATGCGTTCGCATGTGGCGTTGAAGGTTGTGGTTTAAGGAGAAGGACTGGGAACAAACGGTACAGGAAAAGGGCTTCTCGCCCGTATGAATCCTCAAGTGACGCTGGACGTGCTGGCTGTTTTTGAAGGTCTTGTTACACAAGGAGCACGAGTACCTGGAATTTTAGGGGGAAATGACAACATTAGTTCAGAAGGAACAAAACCTACTTGTTTGTGTCGCAGGTATAGATATTTAACATTTCATTCAGGATCAACTATATCAGTGTTAGGAAAATTAATTTTAAAACAAAAAGCAAATAAACTTAGCACATTTAGTGTAACATAATTTCAGAAATTGTGGTCTAAAAAAATGATTACTTGAATTTTCTAAAGTCGTAAATAGACCTTGCATCGTTAAAAGCTAAAAAAAACTTTTTCTAACGTTGCAAATCATATTGTAATTTAGAAATTTGTTAGATAAAAAAAACAGAAACGATAAAGAAACAAAAGAGAAGCGGAAGTAACAAAACCAAACGAGCAGCGGACACATAATTCATAATAATCACCTATGGTTAGGATTAGCTAAAATTTCCACGTGGATATTCGTCCCCGAAATGGTGTGGGCGTGGGCCACTCCGTGCTGGATACTATTTGCTACCGCTATCACTCCGCTGTGATTATTATTCGCAGCGTTATTATTGTTTGCTCTCTTCTTTCGCTTCGCCTTTGGTTTGGAGGGGGGCGGGTTATTGGCCATGGAGGAATTGTTGTTGAGGTGCTGGTGGTGGGCGGCAGAGGAGGTCGTGATAATCCCAGAGGACGGGATCACAACGACGTGACCGAGGTGTGAGATGTCGATCTGGGAGGAGTCCACGGTAAGGGTATGGCCACCGCCTTGAAGCACGTCAAGGTCGAGGGCCATCGGGTCCTGTGGCTGAACTTGGATCTGGATCTGATATTCACTACGAAACCAAACAAAGAAAGGACAAACTCAGAAAAAAATGATAAAATTCAACGAAGCGAGTAAGTAAGAGAGTAAATTTGTCATGCGCATATGCAAATTGTATACAAATCATCACGCCACGGTCACGACACGACACGCTTCTCGTATAGACAATTTCATTTGAAGTTGTAACTAACTCGTGAAACGGAGGGCATTTCCGATTTCTGGAAACACTTGAAAATTTCTATCAAATTTCCATCAAGAGTGTTTGTATTATATATCCATTTCACTAGCTAGTTAGTCTTTCATCAGGAGGACTACAGATAAGCTATACTATTCTGAAATAAAGGTGTCGTGATCTGACCTCCTCTCTGCAGCCGGGTTGTCGATGATGACGGGAGCTGATCCGGCTTGTTTGTGGCAGTTGAGGTGATGGGTGAGGCAGGCTTGAGAGGGGAAGGTGGAGCCGCAGATACCGCAGTTGATGGGGTAGGGACCTTCCCCTTCCCCCTTGTTCCCCATGTGGGCTTTTAGCTCCTTGTGGGAGGGAAAGTTTTGCTCACAGAGCTTACACTGGAACAGTTTGTCCTTCATGTGTTTTCTCGTGTGGCCCATGAGCTGGGAACGAGTGGCGAACTGAACGTTGCAGACGGGACAGGCGTAGGAGGATCCGGAAGAGTCACCAGGAGAAGCCTCGTCCAACAGGTCCGAGGGGGAGGGGATCGGCATGGTCAAGTAGATTGTGTTCGCGTCGGTAGCCCATCCTCCTGCAGACAGATACAAATATTACTTCATACTCCGTAGTTTACAAATTAATAAATTATAAAGTGTGTTTTTTTTAGGCTGCGATTGAAAGGGGGATATGAAATGGGGAAGAGAGTGGTTACCAGTATTTTGAGCCTGAGATATATTAATGTTCATCGCAAGTTGGAAGGAGCTTTATATCCTTCGGTGTTGGGGGAGGTGGTTGGAGGACAGTGCAGTGTAGGAAGAAATGCGATTTGACGACACAATTTTTTCAAGTACGGCGACACACGGAATGTTAAATGTTCAACCACGATTTATCATTCATAACAATGTTTTGTATTGTTCAGCACAAGTTTTTTAAGTGGGTGACAATATAAAGTTGAAATTGTTCGTATAATGTGACGACACTGACACGGAATATTTTTAGCGTTTTTAAACTTAATGATGATGACACACGAAAGAGTCGTTAATTGTTTTCTATTCACAAGTTAATACTTGGTCACACTCAGAACAATTTGTCTTTTCAAAATTAATGTAACTGTTCTTTTCTCGACTTGATTTCGATTTCGTTGAATTATTCTACTTGTTCGCTGCGTTCGTTGGTGGGTACTTCTGTCCACAGATATTTATCGACATGGTCGTTTGAACAGGTTCAATCTTGTCTTGAAGGGAGGAGAAATGAGGTATCGGATTTCAACTCCGCGAAAAACTAAAATAAATCAAACGCATTAATCAAAATGGACAAAAATTAAACGGAAATTAATTACACAAGTCTTCTATATACATAGTTATACTTGAAATGTCAACCAATTTCTTACCTTAACGTGACGTTAACTAGAACGCCAACTAAAAAATTATGATATCTCATATTGTAAAACATCTACGCCACACCCCTCTTCTTTACAGTTATCAGATAAAAACTTTTGACAGCTTGCCCTCACTCTCACTAACTTACCAACTAAAACAATTACCAAACATTTAACTAATTAATCATCCCTTCCTTCCTATTTCCTTTAATATTTCCTCCTTTTCACAAGTTTAAGCCCTCTCTCCTCCTCTCTCGGAGAGATCAGCCTCGTTAAAAGTTCTCACTCTATGTTACCCACAGGAGTTAAGTGAGTAGTTAATCCATCATGATTAACTATGTACATAAATAAATTCGCAAGGACATGAGTTTGAGAAGAATTTGCGAAATTTTGGCTCGTTTTTTACTCTTAGCTGGAGGAGTTGGGAATAGGTTGATGTCAACAACAAAAGGCATTTTGTGTAAAGTGTAAACCGCAGGCAGGCATAGGAAAAAAATGTATTTCCCCAATCCCATCCTTCCCTCAACCCAGCAAGGTAACCGCAAGGCGCGAGGAGAAACTGAGAAACTCTCATCTCTCCATTCGTCTCAAATCCCTCTACGTTGCGTTTTGTATGTCGTCCCCAGCGCAGTGATTCTGAAGATAACAAAAGTACGCATTATGCAATATGCTTGTACCATTTCATTTCACGCAATGTTTATTCATAAATTGTAAAATGCAAAGTTAACAAGAACTATTTGATAAAATATGTAGTATTTTTGTAACGATTTTATAATGTCAGTTATATCCAGAAGTAGGAGGAAAAGTCGCATCTCGACTGGATTTTTCAGCTCTTGTAGAAGATAAAGCTAGCGCTGGAACCCGAGTCAAATAACTGGCATAAGGGACATCGGCGCAGCCTGTAGCACAAGTACGTGGGTTCAAATCTCAGTGGAGGCTAGTTTATATTTTTGCAACCCCGTTTTGACTAAAATGCTTTTAACTTTGCATACGAGGTCAAGTTCCACTAGTAGGATATTCGGACCGCACCGAGAGCGTGTGGGGGTGTGGTCAGTACGAAAAAATGATGACATTAACCACTCCCAAATATCTTCCCAGGGGTGGTCCGACTATGTTGCTAGTAGAACTTTACCCCCTATACAACAGTATAACGATTGTGGTGAAAACTAGGTTGCAAAAAGTAAAGTTAGCTGTACCGTGCTGGGGTTTGAACCTGGAAATGCTTGTACTCAAGCCGAGCCGATGTCCCTTACGCCAGTGTGTTTGACTCGGGTTGCGGCGCTAGCTTTATCTTCTACAAGAGCTGAAAAATCCAGTCGAGATGCGACTTTTCCTCGTACTTCTGGATATAACTGACATTATTTATGAGTATAAAACTTGCATAATTAAAATTTTAAACTGAATCCAGCCCCCGTGGGCTGTCTTCTCGCGTCTCCTCCACCAAGGAAAAATCCGGCCGTGTCTTCGTCATCCTTCATTCCTTTGAACTGATGCCCTCCAGAGGGTGGTTTTGGTGACGCGGCTGCTTTCCTATGACCCAGCTCGGACTTTGCTGGCCACGTTGGGAACATTGAGGGATCTATTGCTACGGGCATTTCTTTAAAGAAGGCGTGATCCAATGCATCTTCTGCAGTAATTCTTTTGGCTGGATTGAATGTGAGGAATTTGTTCATCAAGTCGATTCCTTGATCTGTCAAGTGTCCAAATCTTGTCTTTAACTTATTGACCGGATAATCGGCAAATGTCATCTTTTGTACGATGGGAAACTGTGAGTATCCTGGCCATATTCGGTCGTTGGGTGTACCTGGGAAGGAAGGAAGGATTTTTAATAGATTAATCTTTAAATGCATTAATATTTACTTGAAGAATGTATATTTTTAAAAAATGACTTAAAGGACTCACCCAAAGATTGAAATATTAAATTCAGTTGGTTTGATTCCATTTTTCCTGGAAACATGGGCTCCATTTTTAACAGTTCTCCGAAAATACATCCCACACTCCACACGTCAATGGGCGTCGAATATTCTTTTGTTCCTAGGAGGAGTTCCGGAGCTCGGTACCACAAAGTGACCACGATGGGAGTGTACGCTTTCAAGGGGGAACCATATTCTCTGGCCAAGCCGAAATCTCCCACTTTTAGAATTCCCTTATGGCTAAGAAGCAAATTTGAGGTTTTCAAATCCCGATGTAGAATCCAATTGTCGTGCAAATGTGCGACAGCACGCAACAACTGGATCATTAAGCATTTAACTTCTTCGGGGAGGAAAACTTGACCTTTTAACTTTAAAGTTTCCATTAATGCTTTAAGATCATGTTCTACGTAGTCCATCACCAGGAAAATCTTGTCTGTGTTACTTCCGACAACAATTTCTCTGACGGTGACAATGTTTTCGTGTTGTGCCTGTAAAAATACAAATGTAGATTTATAAATATAAAAGTATGAAGCATGATAGATAAGGAAGTACAGACTTAATAATAAATGCTTAATTATCCTTAGACTCACCTTCAATAAGGTGTTTATCTCTCTCAATGATGTGATGGGAAAACCGTCCTTTTCTTTCTCCATTTTCAGCCTCTTCAAAGCCACTACTTCGTCTGTCCTTTTTTCTTTTGCACGGTAAACTACTCCATAAGTTCCTTCCTCAATTCTATTCAGTAGTTGGAATTCCTCAACTCGACGGCATCCTTGAATTGCTGGATAATATGGGGGAAGCAAATCATCCTCTTCTTCGTTTTCATCCACGGTAATTACAACGGAAGGAACTTCTCTACTGTCATCACTCATCTGCTGCTTGGAAGAAGTAGGGTCATTATTTCCTTGTCCACCAAATGGTGTTGGCGAGTCCTTTCGTGGCACTTTGGACGGTTTTGACGGCCCGTCTTGTTCACCATTATCTTTGGTCTCGTTTCCTCCTTCATCATCAGAATCACTCTCAGAGCTAGAGGAGGACGAAGAGGATGCATCTGATTTTTCGGAATGAGATTTTCGAGACGATCCAGAACTGCTAACATCGCTCGCTGCCTTATTTGCTTGTTCTTCATCGTGTTCTGGTTTTTCTTCCGTTTCGTTATCTGAAGCACTGCTAACATCAGATTTATCCGAAGCATCTCCGTGTCCATCTTCCTCCTCCTCCTCCTCTGGTTCTTGATCTTCTCTCGAATGGGCTGATCCTGACCGTTCACCTTCTTCTAAATCAGAGCCACTGCTGTCTTCGATATCCTAGAAAATGAAAATGATACACACAATCCATAATATTCCACAACTTGAAGATTTTAAATAATTAGTAGTTGCATTTAAATTAATCATTGCACGGTGTGTACTACGTACCTGTACTTCTAACTGAATTCTGGGATCTACAGCTTCTACAATTTCTTCCTCCACGTGCTCTTCTGGTGGCGTAGTAGGCAAAGCTTGCCGCCGGGCTCTTTCCCTTTCACCGCCCCGTTGTTCACGGTCCCTGTCCCGATGTGACCTCTTTTCACGCCGATGTCTCCCACTTATTTCACCATCAAATGGATCTGGTTGACCCTTTTCCTTTTCTCGCCGCCTCTCAATTTCTCGTAGCGCCCGTTCATTCTCCAATTCAATATTTCTCCGTTCTTTCTTAACTTCGAATAGGACAACATCTCGCGAGCTACCGGCAGATTTGTCTTCGTCGCCTCGCTTTCTACTGCTGCTCGATCTATGGTGTCCCTGCTTCGACGACGATGATGATGAGGGACCTCTTTCCCTGTCAAGTAAAAGATCAACGATTTAGTAAATGATTAAAAATTACCTTCATGAGTAGTACATTCATATTACAACTAGTTTTTAAAATATAATTTAAAATAACTTTGGCATTTGGGTACCTTTCTTTTCTCTCAATCCTTTCCACCTCTCGATGTCGTGGTCGTTGATCTTCGTCACGATGATGATGTCTTCGCTCATGTTGCCTTCTTTCACCACTTCCTCCACTAACCACACCCATCGTCCCTTGAGTAAGTGGAACGTCTTTATTATTCCGACTCGACTTTTGTGAGTGCCGGTGACCTCGGTCTCGTTTACGATCCTTGTGTCGGTGGTGTGGTTGTGGAGGTTTAATGTGCAGTCCATCGTCCATCACTTCGTCCTCCGAGGCACTCATTTTGTTGTAACTATTTTACTATAACTCAATTTTAATTTAATTTTTTCTCAAACTTTATTTCACAAAAACAAAATTCACACAATTCGTTTTGCAATTTTGCAAAGCGAATCCTACTTTTCCCTCAAAACAGCAAGGCGCGAGGAAAAGGTGAGATTTCAGTCCATGTGACAAAACAAATCATGCAAATGAGAGCTCAACTGCTATTTAGGGATAAGAGGTAAGCTATAAAACTATAACCCCCACTTCATTTGCTCGGGCACACCCACCCACTTATTTGCTAATTAGTTTGAACAGGAGGAGCTTCCTTCTAGCTGTAAAACAGATCACAACCGGTTGAAGAATTTTAACCCGACAACAAACAATTTGGAATTTGAGGTATGCAAAAAATTAAATTTCAAAGATCACGAATTGGAATTTGTAATTACCAAAATGTGAAATACCTGCAATGTGTTCTTCAAAAATTATACAAAACAACGAGATGCATTTCACATCTTTCTTTAGGATTATTAGGATGCACTTTACCTCTGAAAGATTTGAAAGAAACCACATACAAAGTAAAAGTTAACGTTTAACAACTTTTCGTCTTTATTCTGTAATAATTAAGCAACCATCTTATCTATGTTACAATAGAAGGATATACATTTCATTTGTTTTGACGGGTGTGAATCTCACATACAAAAATATTTTACCCTTAAAATTTTCCATGAATTAAATAGTGTCGAGATCTTCTGGCCTGTGTCTTAATTATTATGTGCGTCCATATCCTATCCGTATACCTAACTAATTAATTAATTAACTAATTACAATAATTAATTAACAATTTGTCGTTCTTTCTCTCTCTAACTAGGATCTAGCAACGACGCTTTGAATCCAGTCGTGGTACTTGGCGACGTTGACGTAGACACCGGGAACACCGGCTTGACCGCAGCCTACGCCCCAGGACACGATCCCAGCGACCTGCCAGACTCCTCCCACTTCGCAGACGAGTGGTCCACCTCCGTCCCCTTTGCAGGCGTCTTTGCCCTCTTCTCCACCGGCGCAGAGAAAGCCGGGATGTAAGACAAAGGCGGCCCCCAGACGAGTCCTCTTCAGTCGCTGTTCGCATTCAAAGTTGTTCACGACGGGGAGGTCGACTTCCTTGAGAACGTTCTGGTACTTGCCTCGCTCTCCGAATGCATCCTTCCCCCATCCAGTGACGAAGCAGCGGTGGGAGGAAACGTCCATAGACGAAGGTGGTGTGCAGACGGGAGAAATGTGCGGGCTGTAAGTAAGGTAAGACACGAAAAGTTTTGTTAAATTTCGACCAGATTTACGTGTGGTTGGGTGGGTAGAATTTTAGTTACTCTCATACTTTTGTCTAAAGTCGACGAATCCTTCGAGTGTGACGATGGCGAGGTCGTTAAAGAGATTTCCAGCGTAGAATTCGGGATGGAGGGTGATCCCAGCGACGTCCCGTTCGACATGGGGGTAGAATTCGGTCTCATGGTTCACATCCCACTCTCCCAGTCGAACCCTGATGTCCTTCGGAGAATGACCCTTGATGCAATGTCTATAGAACATAGGTTAAATTAAGTTGCTAGTTTAATATTAAATACAACTTCTGGTTTAATTTTCTACTTACGCTGCCGTGAGAATGTGTCTCGAGTCAATCAAGGCTCCTCCACAAACGTAGACGTTGTCGTAGCCGTCCTTCTTGAGAATAGCCACCTGCCAGGGGTACTCGCCGTAGTCGGTGTCGCCATCGACATGACCTGGATTAGTGACACGACCCGTGATCCCGCGAGCATTCCTCTTTCCACATTGTCCAACTCCGGCAGTGAAGGGATTTCCATTTCCGACGGAGAATGGTCCTTGGCCAGGAACGTGTTGGATCGAGTTCTGGTTTGGGTACGGACTTTGATTAAAGCTGTTGGACTGCTGGGACTGAGAAGATTGAAATTGGTTATTGGACGAAAATTGGTTCTGATTCTGACGTGGGGCTCGGCAGCAGACGTATCCTCCTGGACAGGAACCTCCAATGTTGAGTTGTCTCTGAGAAAATAGAGCAAGGCGTATTTTAATTATGGAGGCCTTATCCAAACCGGAAGTGGATTACATACAATTTAAATAAGTAATTAAAGTATTAAATTTTTAATGTAATTGTTACAGCATGAGAATTAAGAAAATTAATGTTTGTCAGTATTTTATTTAGAACTTGGAGTGTACCAACCAACCAACCAACCACCAATTCCACACCCACCGATTGTCTACGTACTGTTTTGTGTTATTCTCAAATCGCTAGTAGTCACTTTCTTTGTGAATCGTGTGTTACCTGTGCACCATAATTTCGAGGTTGAACGTCGGTGGTGGTAGAATTGGTTTCGGTTGTGGCGTCGGACTCCAAGTCGGTGGTGGTGACGTTGTTCTCGTCGTCGGTCAGTGTGTCTCGTCGTCGTCGTCGTCTCGTAGTTTTTCCTTCATCGGGAAATGTCACCCTGCTTGTTGGCTCGTTATTATTATTAAAAGACATTACATTGTGCCCTGAATTTTGGTCTCGTGTTTCGTCAGGGAACGTGATCAATGAGGATGAGGCAGAGTGCGTGTGTATGTTTGGGGGCAGCCGTGTATGAGCAGGACCAGGAAGGTTAGTATTCTGATTATTAGTGTTCAACTTTCTACTCCCACGGACAGAGTTAGTCCCCCAGTTCGAATTGTAGTTGGAGTTAGTGGAATAACTGTCCCCAGGAATGCGGTCCTGCATGATGGACCGGAAACGGGAGTTGGTTAAGGCATCAATATCACCAGAAGAATCGGAAATTCCCTCCTCTTTCAGCAACGTGTTAAGCAGACTCTCTTCATTCGAGGTTAGACCAGAAGCTTGATTTCTAATGGGAGAAGATACCCCGGAAGTTGACCCTCCACCACCACCAGCAACCCCAGAAACTGTGTCAATCAGGGAAGAAATCCCGTCTCGAATCCCACTAAAGATTCCCCCACTGCTACTCCCAGAGTTAGTCGTCTTAAGACCATTATTGGCTGCCCCTATCTTGTCAAACTTTGTGTACCCTCCGTAACCTCCCAAACTACTAAAACCGGAAGTCGGCGTCGGTGTGCCGTAACTATAATACGGCGTCCCCACCAGTGAAGACGAGGAAGACCCAGTGCTATACCCACTCGACGGATAAGGTGAGGAATAACCATAAGGCGGATTACTAATCACGGTCGCTCCACTACCTTCGCTCCACCCTCCCACGGAAGTGGACAACCCTCCCGTCGCGTGATAGTGATCGTGATGATGCTTAACTTGATGATGCCCCAGAATTTGCACGGGGACTGGAATCTCGACCGGATGTGGGATTGGGACGGGCACGTATTCCACGCTGTTGTGCCCCCAACCGTGACCGTACCCGTGACCGTGACCGTAGTGGTATTCCGGCGCACCCCAACCGAACTTGTCCCCTTTTCCTAGAAGTCGCTTGATACCCTTGAGGACGCCCAGGTTCGGCGTGATGTGGAGATTGACGAGGGGGCGGAATATTTTGGTCTTGTGCTTGTCCTTCCCCTTTTGGAAGGAGACCAGCGGGTTGATGGAGATGGGACCGAGTGGGATCCCATCTTGGTACGGGTTGACCCCCAAGTGGGGATTCAGATGAGGCGCATAACCCCCCACAGCCCCATGATTCCCACCAGGCAGACCGAAACTCACCCCAACCGTGGGCTCCATGCCAAAAAGTTTCCCGAAAATCCGAAGTTGTTGCCCATCAATTTTAACCAACTGGGTCGGGTCATCCCCAAAGTCGTAGCCGGCGAATTTCGTGAGATTTTTGAGCATATCAGAGTCACGGAGCAGGGAGCCGAGGAGGCGACCCTCACCTGAAGCGGGCATTACGTGTGGTGGAATTTGGTTAGCTATCTAAAACGCGTGTCATTTCCGGTTTGTGTCAAAAAGTACAAATAATAGTCATCCAAAAAAGACATGAAATAGAAGAAGAAATAGATTGATGATACTACTGGAACTGGATTATGAGTATTTCCAGTTTCATGATGATGGTGTGTTAGTAGTCTGATACCCGGGTATTAAATATTTTGGATTAAATAAAACTTACGGGTTCTGAGGTACCATCTCCTTCACTTGCAGCCGTTTCCTCATCATGATTCTCCTCTTGTTGTTGGGATGCGCTCTGTGGGAAGTTGTTGTTGTTGCCTTGTTGACCATACGTTTGGACTTTTGTGACCTCTCGCCTTCGTCGCCGACTTGGCGCCACGGTGGTCGTCGTCGTCGTCGTGGTAGTAGTTGTTGTGGAATTGTCGTCATCTTCTTCTTGACTGGACAGAGCTTCGATGTCAGTGCTCAAGTGACGTGCCTGATTCTCCTGGCTTTCTTGCCCGCTGACCTCTTCACTCTCCTGGCTGTCGGGTTGCTCTTGACCTCCGAGGAGTTCGAGCGTGGTGGCGTTGGATTCGACGAGGGAGGCTGTGATTTTGTTCCGGGGATCGATTCCAAACCCGACTTGACCATAATTGGGGGAACCCAGGCCGGAAATTACTTGGTTTCCATTTGTCCCAGAGGACACAATGTCAAACTGGGCGCATTCCGAGATGCGGACGCACGTGCAGTCCTCGACCCTGTTGGAGTTGAAGGAGTAAATGTCCCCACCGTTGTTGTTGTTGCCGTTGTGGTTTGGAGTTCCGAGCGCTGGGATTGTTTGTGGTGGAGCGGCGATGGAAATTGGATTCTTGGCTCCAAGACCATACTCGTCACCGATCCCAATCTGTCCATACACTGAGTTTCCGTAGCCTCCACCTGCAAATTAATATTTAATCAAGTTGTTTAGGCTTTTGTCTCATCAGTGAGATTATTTTTTACAACTTACCCGAATTTCCTATTCCAATTCCTCCCGAGCTGGACGGCGTGTGGTGAATGTGATGATGAACATGTTCCACGAGCGGCTTTCCACCCCCAATTCCTCCTCCCAGTCCACCTCCATAAGTCGGTTTTGGAACATACTGTGGCGACGGTCTGAGTGGGATTGGTCCCGGTCCTGGTGGATGGTACACTGGTTTCGCAATGGGTGGACCGTACTGTTTCGCATAGGACGCGTGGTGTCCTCCACCACCATACCCACCACCTCCATTAAAAGGAGGGGGAGGAGGTCCTGGCAGATAACCACCACCTCCACCATGATGACCTCCGTGATGATGACCCTTTTCCAAAGGCACGGCCGCAATTGGGTACCCCACCGGTTTCAGCGCGACAGGTTGGACCAAGGTGACGTCCTTGGCTGGGATTCCTGGTCCCCATCCTCCCCCGTGACCTCCATGATGGCCTACGGGACGAAGACCATGGTGACCTCCATGATGTCCATGTGGTGGTCCGCACGGCATAAGTCCCAACCCACAAAGTTTGTTGCGAATGTAGCCACGAGCCTCGACCTCATTTCCGGACGCGAGCTGTTGCTGGATGACGGGATCGGAAGCAACTTTGGCCAAATCGGCGCCATTGCCATTTCCGCCATTGGTGGCAGAAGAGAGGTCCATGCTCTTTCCGGAACGGGCTGAGCGGAGGATAATGTCGATGGCCTCGTTCGCCGCAGCTTCGTCACTCACATCGGCGGCGGAGGAGGAGGATGAGTCCATGAGGGGAATGACCAGATCTGATTCTTGCGGAGCTGAGGACATTCTCTCATTCGTCGAGGGGGCAGAGGAGCCGGGAAACTTGAGACCTTTATTTTTGGGAGAGGAAGATGGAAAGAATTGAGAAGCCTCGGCCACGTAAGGGTCGCGATTTGAGGTTGTGATGTCAATCTTGTGACTGCTCGATGTTGGGGAGGAGGACGAGGGAAAGATGGATTTTGGAGCGTCACACGTGCAGGACGCTGCCAACGCTAGGGTCACCAGGACACTGGTCCATCCTATTCTCGGAGGCATTTTCTTTCCGATCTGTAATTTCGAGTTGTTTTCCAGTCTAGTGAAGTAAGCAGATACATAAAAAAATATTAATTTGCAGGGATAGAGGAAAAATGTAGATTAAGATTAGTTCATGGGGATGATTGGATCGATAATAATTTATTAATGGGCAACTTTCCATTTCATCTTTTGTCTACTAAATGCCTTGTGTGGGTGAGTGAGAGCATTATTCATCTTATTATGTGCATACGACGCCTATTACAATTTGAGAGGAGAACTGGTTCCTTCCCTTTACGACGACTTCCTTCCACTCGAAATAATCTAAAATGTCGTGGTCACTCACAAATCCTGCTGCACAGCCTTTTATTTAATGTTATCACACCCAAACTAACAGATCATGTAACGGAAAAGGTGCGAGAGAGTTTCTCTTCTGATCACAATCTCGCTTTGTTTATTCAAATCCTATCGTATCCCATTAAGTATTATTACGACGCTCCTAAACTTGTCACGTTACGTCAGCTTGTGAGCTGTTGGAAATGCATAATAACTCAGATTTCGTCACGGTCCTTCCATTTCTAATTTTGGATATTTAACCAACCACATATTTCTACAAATAAGTTTTCAAGATTGATTAATTATGCTTCGCTACGTGTAAAAAAATGTTTTCCGTTTCATCTAAATCTAATAAATGCGTAGTGACAATGACATTGACGTGATTGTGAACCAGAGCGGAAAATCAGACCTGGTGACGATTTCCATCAAAAAGAAAAAGCTAATTGTTTCATTTCTTCGTCTTGGCAGTAAAAAAAAATTTAAATGAGGTCTCCTCCTATGCAAATAGTGATAGAAATTGCAGATTGCTTGCTGCTGCCAAGTCAATTTCATGATAAAACCATCATCTACGTACGTACAACGTGACAATGGGACGATCTATCTGCTGGCGTCGGTCGTGCTTGGACGATTTCTACTACCTCGCAAAGACAAAGTACGCTGATAAATGACTGACTAGAGGAAAAAGTGAAATTTCAAATTTTTCTCGATTTGCTCATTATTCCAACTATTTTTAAAGTGATGAATTTCGTTTAAATCAAAATGTGCTATACAATAATGCAGCGACTTACCTTTGGTTTTATGGTAGAAAATCCGCACAATTCGTTTCCACCGACGCACTTTTTACAAAATATTCTGGACCAGTTTCGGTTAAACTCAGATTTTATGTATGCACTTCGGGTTGCGTTAACTCACTTTTTGAGATTATTTCCAAAATTCTGTCTTTTAACTTTGCATTCAATTTTATGATAAGCTGTTGTGCTCTTGTTGGCTGTCTGAGCCACTGTGTTGTTGATGACAAGCGGCGCAGCGTGGTTATATAGTGGGGCATGAATTTGAGATCCGCGTTCATGTACAAAGGGCTGACATTAAGGTCTGTCGTCGTCCCTCATCATCCATCCATCGCTGTAGTGCATATTTATCTCCAACTACATACACATCTCGCTGCCGGTATGACTCACAACAATCGAGTGGCATTGTTATTACCGTGTGAAGGGGTATTTTTGCCAACTAACCAAGTAATAAGAACGAGCTACATACATTAGAATTGCAATGTTGTTGGGAATTCTCACCTTACTCAACCATGTTGGTTGGCTGTGATTGTTGAAGGGTGCCTTACAATACAATCTGCAGTTGGGGGAATCCCGTGCAAATAGGTGTGCCATGCGATCTGATCCAATTGCTGTGAGGTTGGTTCCCTTTTCCGCTGGGGATTCCTTGCCATTTTTATTATGCAATTTTTGCTACCCTTCAGTGCTCCTTGGTTCCTTCTACTTCGATAAATCTGATGTTTAACTAGCATTAAATTCTTCCAACTAATTGAACCATTCGATTTGTGAGGAAGTCTTGAAATTATAAATATTTACATGGATCGATAATTCCCACAAAATTGACAAATTATTGTTAAAATCCACTGTATATATGATTGCTGCTGCATGGGCTTCCCTTGTTGGCTAAAAGTGAAAGTAAAAGTAATTCCAGGAATGCACGCAATTATTATAAGTTAAAGCAGTGCATAAATGGGTCAATCAAAAGTGGGATCAGGTTGGTTTGGTTGTTGACACGGCGCATGCAATGTTTATTTCCAACAAGACATGGAATAAGATGAATGAATTATGATAATGGAGATGAGAGATGAGCTCACAAGATGTTATGTCATCAGGATGCAGATCTGCACAAATTGCAACAGTAAACAATCAGTGAGCTGTTAACTGCATCCTCATTAATAATTTTAAAATGCATGTTTAACAAGGTATACGTAAGTAAAGTACACACGTCTTGGTACGTATGCACTTATCACCACCACCACTGCCGGATGGGATTACTTACTTACGTACACATGTGTATTTAGTTGGTTGGGTTGATGAGTACATGTATTGTTGTGTGTGTGCAGTTGTTGTTAATTGTTGTATGCACTTTTGTACACTAATTATCTCTCTGCTACTCATCGTCTTTATGTGCATTATGTAACTTGTGAATGACTTGTCTGTGCTGAAATGGAGATTTTATCGTAGGGAATCCCCAAGTTGGGCTGCTTCTTTCTTGGGATCATAAAATTGGTTCATTCATGCCCTATTTTTCTCTCCTTTTATTCTTCTCAGCCCCATTTGAAGGGTTGCGTTGACTGGGATTTCCTCAGGAAGGAAGGACCAGCAGATTTCAAGGGGTTAAAGAAAACAAATATTAAGCTGGTCTTTGTTCGTTCCTTCCTTGTTTATTATGTAGATCCATACGAGATCTCCTTCTTGTCCTTGGTAATTTCCAGGCATAATAACAATTGTGCAAATTTGTACGAGTAAGCCATGGTGTATGAACTCTTGCAAACAAGAATAAGTAATTTCAGTTTTTGTTACACCCGGATCTCGCAGGATTTGGGAAAGGTTTAATTGTCAAACGTCTAATTTAAGGGTTTGACTAACTAGTGACTAAGTTTTTTGCAACTTTTGCTGCTTTATGACGAAATGTTTCCCCTTTGCATTACGTCTTTAATATTTGTTTCGGTTGAGTAATACTGCGTGAGAGACTTATGTATAACTTGTGGTGTCTGTGGTGTTTGTTGGATGTATCTTAATAACTTTCTCCCGGATCTGTAGCAGTAAAAAAAATATGAAATTGGAGGAAATATGTTGGCATAAAAAGTTTGCAAAAAAATCAGTAGAAGAATCTGTGTGTATCTTATATTTTATGAGCCCTTATTTCATATCTTAATACGTAGGATGATTCGTGTAGGATTTATGACGTAGTAAAATGTAAGTGCGTGCAGAGTTATGCAATGTTTTGTCCCCCATTTCTTGTACGGATTTTTATTCTCAGAGAGAGGGATGCAAATTGAGATTTTTTTTCAATTACTTGAGATGTTGGTGGGTGTGTAATTATGCAATTGTGTAAAATGGCTTGATTTTAAATATATGAAATTAGTAAAAAAATCAGTCTTCCGTAAATAGCGTTGCACATGATTTACGTTATGCTAAAATTATTATGAGGAGAATTATCTATGGGATAGATAATTCTCATAGAATTCCAAACGTGGACGAACGCCACAGTTATTTAAGAAGCCACAAGGCGTTCATGTCATTCGGGTGGTGGCAGCAGTGATAATAATAAAAGAGTAAATATTATATTTTCTCCCCCTAAATGGACACCTGGCTGCGACGCCATTCAAATAACGACTTGTGTAGATATTAAAGCAGAGGAGAAAATATAAAGCCAAGTATAATTTGTTATTTAACAAGTACCATATTTGACACCTTCACAATATTAATTTAGCCGTCAATATTCAATTTCTCTGCTCCTTCTGGCAAACAAATTAATAAATCAAATCAATCTGAATGCACGGAAAGGAAATGAGGATTAATTAAAGTCGTCATCACGAACGCGTATCTAGAATACCGATTAGGAGTTGAAATGCAGTCTCACTTCTCATCATGAATGCCGCTGAGACTTTCATGACCAAAATACTGACCATGCATCCATCCACATCCGCCCACCCAGGAGTCACACAAACCCATCAAACAACTCTAAAACTGACCAACACTACGACTTTTCTAGTTAATGAGCAATTGTGTAATGACGATCAATGCCAATTTTTTTCTGGTTTTCTCTTTATTTTGTTGCCTAAATTCCAGGTGAAGGTGCCATAATTTTTGCGAGATATGGACCAAGACCATGATGAAGAGGAGGAGGTTTCCTCCTACTGGGGATCCGATGCCAACACCGCAACTGCTATTATCAACTGCGACGCCGATAGCAAAGTTGAAAAGATGGAAGTAATTGCCAGCCCTACGCCACGTCTTCTTCGTCATCCTCTCGGAAAAGCTAACTCGTCCCAATCCTCATTCTCGTCATGTTCCCCAGAGGATGGTGACAACGCCTCCTCCCCCAGCACAACCGAAACAACGACGGATACGCCGCCCACTTCCGGTGAAAGTGGAAGTAACCGAGTCATATTTGGGGGCAGGAGCAGTATAGGAATTGAATCTAAAAATGCCAACGATGGTGGTATTATTAAGGACCAAGTGATAGAAATAGGAAGTGACGACGACGGTGACGATATTGGCGAGGCAGATGAGACATTCTTTGAGGAGGAGGGCAGCAGCGGTGGGAGTGGCGTCGCCGAGAGTAGTCAGAGCAGTCAGATAAAGGCCATCCAGTCAGACGTGGTGCATCAAATATGCTCTGGGCAGGTGGGTTGCAATCGTTTAGTAATTATTGTCATCATTTCAGTATAATTACTAGAATCAAAAGTAAGCAGTTGCATTAAGTACGTAGTTGGTGACATTAGAACGACATGGTCAATCAGCTCATTGTTATGACGAGAGAGAGAGATGAGAGAGGATGTTAATAATTACTGTACTTTTTATTCTCACTTTCCATTTTGTGATTGCAGTAGAGTCTCTTTATTATTTATTTTGGATTGGATCCTGTAGTTCAGTGTCCTCGACCATCTATTGTCATTTCTGTTATGATCGCTTTGTTGACAGTTAACGGATTTTTTTTACTGCTGATGAGGTCCAACAATTTTATGAATATGACATGGTCACTAAAGTGCCAAACATCCATGCCAAAGTGATTTGAAACTGGATTTAATTAAACTCTGAAACAATGGAGTTATGAGGTGCCAATGAGTGTCGATGAGTAAAAGAGCAATCGAGAATGACATTGATTTGTCCAGTGGATCATTAAACGCATTTGGGTCAAGTACACCGATTTCATATGAAAACCGATAGTTTAATTAATTCTTTACGCAATAATTATGACTAGTTAACTGAGGGGTAGACAGGATGTCACAGTTTTACTAACTAAGGTCGACACTGTCTGAACCATCAATTACGTCACTGCAACAATTATTTATTAGGTGATCGTGACCTTATCAACGGCTGTGAAAGAGCTTGTCGAAAATGCCCTTGACGCTGGCGCAACTGCCGTCGAGGTTCGTCTCCTCGAGTGGGGTTCCTCTCTCATCCAGGTCATCGACAACGGGCGGGGCGTTGACGTGGACAATTTTGAAGGACTGGGTAAGTCTTAGGTTATCCTAAGCGTTGCTTAATTATCATCCACTTATAACTTCTTATTCTTGTCTAGCCTTGAAACATCACACTTCAAAACTATCAACATTCTCCGACCTCGGGACAGTGGACACTTTTGGCTTCCGGGGAGAGGCTCTTTCCTCCCTCGCAGGCCTAACTTCCACCGGACTCGTCATCCTCACGAGGTCATCTGGGTCACCGACCGGCTCCTTGTTGACCTACTCTCCTTCCGGAACGTTGATCTCAGTTGCCCCCACTCACCGTGAGGTCGGCACGACAGTCACGTTGAGAGACATCTTCGCTCCACTTCCGGTCAGGAGGGCAGAATTTCTCAAGAATTTAAAGCGAGAGTTTAACAAAATGGTGGGCGTGCTGAACGGGTATTGTCTCATAGCGAGAGGGGTGCGGTAAGTAGATCTTAATAATTATTAGCCAACCCTTCAATTTTGTGTGCTGATTGATTTTTGTTGTTGTTGATGCAAATAGAATCACGGTGGAACACAAGCATGGAGAAGCTACAACTTTCTCTCCAGTGGTTTCTGTTCCATCTACGAAAACGTTGCGAGAGCGGATCGTTGGGGTTTTTGGGGCGAAGCAGGTATTTACCACAGAACTTTCGGGACTTTACAAAATAAATTACTACTCAGTTTTTTTGGGTAGTTGGCTTCGCTGGTGGAGTTTGAGCAAGAGGAGGTGCTCGACGAGGAAACGTTGACAGAATTCGGGTTAAATTGGAAGACCTTTGTAAACGACCGATTTTTACTCGAGGGGTACATTTCGGGACGGAATGCGGGACGAGGGGGAGGAGATCGACAGTTCTTCTTTGTCAATGAGAGACCCGTCGATCTGCCAAAGGTACCGTTAGGATTGCCTACATATTATGACTTCGATTTATATTTCTCCTAATAATTGTGCTTATTTCACAGATTAGCAAGATTGTGAATTCGGTGTACAACACTTTCAGCACACGAGGAAGCAGTTCGTACCCCTTCGTCTGCCTCAACATCAAGACTGCGAGGGAGGACGTGGACGTTAACGTCACTCCAGACAAACGAAATCTCTACCTCATGAGTGAAAAATCCCTGTATGCCATCGTTAAGGTGACCAATCGGAAATTTTGGAGGGGAGAGGAATTGAATGAATTGTTATGTGATAGTAACTCGTGTCGTTTTTTTACAGGCATCACTTGTCTCCCTTTATACGACGGAATCGTCGTCACTCTCTGTTTCATCATCTTCACAACAGGTCGGGAAGCAGTTACCGTCCGCGACCATGTTTTCTACTCAGTTGTCCACTTCTGCTACAAGGCAGCAGCAAAAGGCCACCAAGACGACGACTACGTCACCCTCGTCGTCACAAATAAGGAAAATGCCCAGTTTGAGGGAACGGTTTGCTAAAACTGGAACCAACTCGTTTGGTCATTCTTCGTCGTCCAATTTCAAGCATACCAAACCGTCAAACGTGTCGGCCTCTGGTTGGATATCCACTCGTAGGGGGCCCATCGTGCATGTCGAGAGGAAAGTTCTCAAGAAGGAAGAAGAGCACGAGGAAGAAGAACCTGAAGCAGCAACTGAATCGGAAGTCATTCCCGTCGTAATGGATGTCAAGTCTTTACTGGAGCAACGCAATGACAATTCTGCAATGTTACGACGGCAAAGAAAGCGAGGTCATGATGATGACAAACAAGATGAAATTGACGACGTAAAAGTGTGTGTCTTGTATGACGACGACATCCTGGCAGTAGGAGACGACATCAACTACGACGCATCATTACAACCCAGCGTTTCTCTCTTCATTGATTGGGAGGAAATTAAGGAAAATGTGAAAAGAAGAGCTCGTCTGCAGGCAGAAAATTCTTCCTCCAAGACTTTCAACCAAAATTTCCGTGCCCGGATTTCCCCCGGAGAGAATGGTGTGGCGGAAGAAGAGCTGAAGAAGCAATTGAAGAAAGATTCCTTTAAAAAGGTGAGTAAGAAGTAAGATATTATTATGGACGATTTTGAAATTTAAAATGTTTTATGCATTTTGCTGCAGATGGAGGTGGTGGGTCAGTTTAATCTTGGTTTCATCGTGGCCAAGTCTGGGTCAGACTTGTTCATCGTGGATCAGCACGCGTCTGATGAGAAGTGGAACTTTGAAGAGTTGGAGAAATCGACCGTGTTGCAAACCCAGAAGCTCATTCGGTACATTGCTTGACGATGAGACATTAACGCTAACGTTTACATAAACCAATTTTCTATTCGCTTTTTCGGTTAGAATCGGTTTTGATTTGTTTAATTTGTTTGTCTTTTTCTGACAGTCCCCTCGACCTCGGCCTTCCCGCTGTGAGCGAAAACATTGTGCTCGATCATTTAGAAACGTTTCGAAAGAACGGATTCGATTTCGAAATTAATCCTTTGGGTAAATGAGTATTGAAATTTGATAAGCAAATTAAGATCCGTTATCAATGTGTCTGAACGTAGCGGAACCCACCCAGAGAGTAAAACTGGGCAAAATACCTTTCTCCAAGTCGTGCGAGTTTGGGAAGACTGACGTTGAAGAGTTGATCTGGATGCTGGAGGTGGTACTATTAGCTGATTGTGACCGTAATAAAGTTATTAATTACCATGTAACAATTATAATAATTATAGGACTGTGACGAACCCTACTTCTGCCGCCCCTCGAAAATAAGGAGAATGCTGGCGTCTCGCGCCTGTCGAAAGTCTGTTATGATCGGAAAGTCTTTGACGGGGGTTGAGATGCGGAGCATTCTGGACCACATGGCGGCCATGGACCAACCCTGGGTATCCAACTATGTTAATTCTTTACTACTTTTAAATTCCTGACTCGTCACGTCACGATCATCGGAGAAAAAGGATTGCAATTCGACACCCACCACATCACTGTTTCGCTCCGCCGAGTAAATTGTTCTGGCTGTTGAGTTGTTAAAAGGCAAAAAATTAGTAGTGGTGATGGTGGTGGTGGTGCTGGCAGTAGTATTTGTGTCGTATCCTGTTTCGTGCAAAAAATTGAATGGGATAAAATTTCGAATGAATTGAATTGACCACCGAACGTGAAAGGGTTACATTAACTTTTTGGTCTTTTTTTTGTCTCAGAACTGTCCACACGGAAGACCAACCATCCGACACTTGTTCAATGTAATGCTTCTCCCCGACTATGCAAATTAGGATTCGTGCAAGTATTTCGACGGGTGGAGGTCGAGGTGAAGGTTCTAATTAATTATGGCACCTGCTCCTCGTCGTCGTATCGAACATGGTACATCGTCTCCTAATTGACGCTCACGCCCAGGAACTAAATAAAACCAGGAGGAGATAAGGACTCACATACACTGAGGAGCGAGATTGATTAATGAGGCCTTTACGCCTACACCCACCCACCCAGACCGATACGTCGTTTAATTTAATGAGCAGATTATTTAAATTAGTGTTACAGAGTTGAAGAGCAGATCTCATATTTTCCCCAGTGATGCGATCGAGTTTATGAGATTATTTCGTTTAATACGCAATAATTTCTCACTTCAGATTTCAAGATTAGATATATGTAATTGTGATATTAAGGATAAAATACGTTATCATTATGTGGTATGATGACTATAATTAAGTCTTGTAATAGTAACTTTTAAGGGTGTAAAGTAAAGTACGCTTTTTTACCAGTATGACAGGAGTAGTAGATATTATCATCTCTTGTACCTAATTTAGAGTCACGTTGAAATCATGGATTAGAAGCATCATGCGTGATGATCTGTCCTTCTGCGGTTTTAGGAAGTTTAGTGGAATTTGGTCTCCATCTTCTTTTGTCTGTTTGTCTGTCTAGCGCATGTATACAATTTTAGATTTTCAATCGTGACCAAGACACGACTACCTCCATTAGAACAGACACAGACTAGAGAGAGATCAAAGTTTGATTTCTGTATCGGATGTGCAATTTAGTCTGGTGTGTGTGGAAGTAGAACTTGCACACAGCGTGGGTTTGCTTACATACTTGACGAGATTCGTACAGTGCACGACCCGGATCTTGATTTTTTGCTTCCCGACTTCTTTGCGGAACTTTTCCAATCAGTGAGCCCATTGTTGTCGTCAACCAGATCGGGGCCGAACATAAACCATGTGATCCATTTTTATCCCCACCCCCATGACAAATATGCCCCATCTTACAATTACTATGAGAAGGATATCTAGGTATCAATCACCTGCTTTTTGCACAGTCCGAAATGGACGACTCTCCTCTCCTGAAATCTAAACCACCCACCACCACAGCCATCCATTTATTTCATCTCCCTCCTCTTCTTGTCCAAGATGAAGAAGCAAATCAATCAGAAGCATCGAATTTCATCCATTACTGCCAACTTTTTGCACCTCCTCGCTCCGTTCCGTTTCATGATAAGACCCAACGCATTAAATAAAGCGCTACTAAAAAAACGAGTCTAGAGATTGATCCGGATTTCAGGAGCGTTTTAAACCTCACTTAAAACGTCTGACTCATCCCGCCCGACGCGAGAAGTAGTAATCGCACAGTTAGTTTTTAAGAAATGGGATGTGGTGTTGGTTACACAGCCAAACTGCGAACAAAGGATTCCTACAGAAGAATGTGCAATTTAGACTCAAACAACATTGTTGCATGTAATCATCTCAGAAAGAGATCGGAGGTAAAGTATGCGTGAAATTGCAAGTTTTTTTCTTTATCTTCGTACATGGAATAAATTGTGCATGCAGTATTATTAATTTGCAATTGGGACTACTGCATGTATTACATAGGAGGAGGCGGATACACTGCATGAACAAACGGCTACTACTGGATTTATGTATGTTGTTGGCTAAAATGCATCCTTAATTACTACCCGTCCGTCCTCCTCCTTTTCTTGCAATTTCTGTCCTTTTTTATGCACCCGGCTTATTATTTATCGTGTCCACCTAAAGAAGTGGTCCTGTTCTTGGTGCAAGAATAACGTGTAGTATGTCCGGATTCAGATGAAACTGGGAAAACCCAGTGAGTCGAGGTAATAATAATAAGCAGTGCAACAAAAGTGTGATAATAATGACATGCACAATTCTCCTGGATGAACAGGAACACAATGGGATCCTTTGTGTTTAAAAATATACTCATTATTTCGCATTCTTGTGGTTGGTCAGTAATCAGGAGTCCAGTCTGCGCATCCTTCATTATTATCTCGCCTGAGTTCATCAAAGATGACTTAATTCATAATTTCCTTCATCTTTCGCCATTTTTACCAAGTACATATTATTTACCTCGCTGTATTGCAAATTCTATTTTTCTATGCATTTCGTGGGGATGATGATTACCTTGCATGCATGCACATATTTTGTTTACCCGTTGATTATCGCATGCAATATTTTATGCAACTCTTCTACCACATCTTCATGATGATGAACAATGCAGAATGTGTAAATACGTTCTTGTGTAGGGACCACACCCTGCCCTAAAGGAGCAAAATGTAGACTTGGTAAACCCACGTTGTTCTGTATCTTCTTATTTATTCCAACTCGGTCTCCTCTTCTTCACTACAGCTAAGTTATTTAGCCAACAGGTGAGTTGAGTCGTCGGATTGAATCCAATAAATAAATATTTGCCGTGGAATTTCAACTTGAGTGAGACGAGATACAAACTTTTCCCCTTGTCAAGAAGAAGACGTTCATAGATAGATACGCTTCTGAGATGAAACTGTAGACACAACCCGAGTCGCGAGAACAGATCTCTGCGTTGATCTGGATTAGTTTATTTGACACCTTCTCAATTTTTCCAAAGTGAGGTGGCTGTGGCATCCTGGAGCGTCGCTCCAACATTTATTTCCAGATCCTTAACTACTTTGTCTGCACCTTCGCCATTATTACAAAATCCGATTTATTTACGACGATATCTTCCTCTTATCCCCGCTTGTTAACTGTGTTGTACGTGGCTGCTGAAAAATCGACACGATCAATAAAAAATCAATCCTATCAACCGTCTCCTTAATATTCTTATCTGCAACTAGTCGTCGCAATAAATTGGAGGCTTAAACAGCCTAATAGTTCCACTCCCTCCCTCCCTTCGTCTCCTCTACTTATGCAACTTGTCTGTTTAATTCATTGATTTTTGCCGAAATCAATACCTCATAATTTAAATTATCAACATGATGACGATTTGTCTTATAAATTATGCAATTCGAGACACTCTTTGATTTGAAAAAATTGTAATTTAGACGGACCAAATTCCGTACGTAGTTTTATTGGCACGCACACAGGAGACAAAAGTTATTAGGGAATCATTGATCTGCAAGACTGATTGATCTTTTTTCTTATCATGTTTTTTATTCTAGTTTGTTTTGACGCTGACTTTGACATATTAATCTGACGAGTAATCGTACAAGAGAGATGAAGAAGACGTTGTCTCATCAATGACACGATGAGAATGGCAGTGACACTTGTTATCCAATCCAATAAAACTCATTTCGTGGGTATGATCGTCCCTTAAGTCAGCCTTTTTCTGTCGAATTGTCTGTCTGAGTGGAAAAAGGTTTGCAATTTTGAACAATTGACAGGTTTCAATCCGCTTAAAAGCTGTTATTTATTTGTCTATGGTGTGACGCTTTTTAAAAGTTTCTGGTAAATGCAATATCATAAAAGAGAATTAGATAGATTAATTTTGCGTGAGTTCGAAATTGTTCAAGGAGGTAAACCTACTCTTTTCCAAGTCCCGTCCCGTTTTTCCTAGAATTTTCTATCTCTCAGATTCAATTGTAATTTGCTGGTTTTAAATCTACAGATTTGTTTGTATTAATTTGTGACCTTTATAATGACGATACGGCCGTTGAAAATTTTTAGTGACGAATGAAAAATGGAATGGAATGAAAAAAATCGCAACTAAATATGTGAAAAAACGGTTACATATTTACACCTATATAGTTGTGAATATTGGTTAAAACTCTTTAAGAAAAAATTTGAATTGTGGTTAACGTCTTACAAATAATAATACCAGTCGTTATTACAGAAACACACGGACTTTGACAACCAATACGAGCACTAAATTCACCGTGACAAATACAATTAGAAATTTTGTTCTGACTTATCACATTTTCGAGGCCTTTACCTCTTGCTGCACCCGAATATTCTTTGCAAAGGTTAGACTTATGTGCAGGAGGTTACTAATGCGATAATTACACCAGTTTGGTTCCACTAATCAATTTAATGTATCATTATTTTGCATATTTTGCATACTCTGCTATGCTTTCAAATTTCAGAATAATTGCCATTTGGATTTATTTGTGCTAAAAATTTATGATTATTGCTGTCATCTCGCTAACTAATGTTGAATTTTTGAAAGACGAGAATGATTCATTACATCGGCTAATTTGGGCTGGGTTAGCTTTTCGATGGATTCGATCCAGTTTTAACATGCAAAACATGATTTGATTTGATATGAGTTAATCAGATGGGACAAGATCGACTAAGAAAACCGACAAATATTACAAACGATCCGTATTGGGCAATTATTAAGGTGTTGATTTTATTAAAAATCGATAATTTCCGTAACAATTTCATGATATGTAAAAATATGCCCAACTTATTAGCATAAATTTTTAAAGTAAATCATTTTATTTAATGATAAGGTACTCTGATCCTTTAATTTGATAGTTTGTTCATTGTTCAACAGCAAAAAAAAACGTTTTTCCAAATTTGGCAAGAATTTTTGCAACAAATTGAAATTTTATGTTGTGTTTTAAACGGTGATTTTAACCTGAACTTTTTTGTTGGAGTAAGATTGCAAATATTTAGTTGTTGAATCAATTAAGGAGTAATCAGCGTAAAATTAGGAGGGACTGTATAGCATTTTGTGTCCAGGTGAATAAATCAGTCTGCTTAGGTGGTTTTTGTGAGCGGTGGAAAAACAGGAATACATAATAAAAAAGAGCTTTAAGCAAATAATACTGCAAGCACGCTCATTTAATTAATTGGACGGACAATCTCATAAACTTTGCTAGTTGATGATGTGATACGCTGTTTTCTGACCCATCTTCTTCGTTCAGGCCAGTTTGCACGGCCAAATGGACAGGGTGACAAAAATCTCTTGTCAAATTTGCGAATTTTTACCAACTTTGAGATTTGCTTAAAATTTAGACACGTTTTTATTTAAAATGTTTACGAACTTTGAAATTTTCAGACAACTCAATTTATTCCTACATAAAAGGTCTATAATATAATCGTACCCTGGGTTTTGCGCTTTTTGATAATTGTACCCAAACCGCAATTAGTTATTCAAGTATTTAAAATTAAGCAAGAAACATGAAACTCGCTATTACCCATTTTCCTTAAAAATGTAAAAAAAACAAGACAACCATTCCGCCACGATGCCACGAATTCGTTTTGTTTATCTTTAATTGTAATTACAATGTCAACTGCTACATCTAAAATAAATTAGCAAAATGAACCCAACGCCCACCCACATTCTTTCCCATCCACTTCCATTACATGCATATTTGCATGCTAAATTCGCATGGTTGGCAATACATGCAAAAATCTAAGCTTTTTTCGGATCTATGCATACAATCAGATGTATAAGAATATCACAAGAATGTTTTTTTCCCTGTAAACGAGGCTCAAGAACAATTGAGCTACTAATGAATTCACTTTTTTTAGATTTCGCAAATATTTGCAAAAACATGACAGGTCCAGCCAGATGACTAATAGGTAGACACACATATTGAATAACTTCCTTATTTGAAATTCAACCCAAGTCCGGTATCTCTTCGAAGTTACTTGACTTTTTCGCAACAAAAACAGGCGCAAAAACTATAAAAATTAATAAACCTTTCTTTTATATAGGTAACCTTTCCCTTACGAATAACCTTTAAATTATGGACACGTGTATTCCGTACCTACCTACCCACCGACCGCCGTCGTCGTGTCACGTAGGCAGACTTTAATATCGAGAAAGTATGCAAATTTTTCGCAAATTACAGATTACCCGCATGCAATGGGACTGAATCATGAATGGAGTAAACTTTATTTTAAGAATATTAATAAAGCAGAACAAGTTATGCGAAATAATAAAATTGTCAAAAAATTAATAAATTACGAAGCTATGCAGACACTTGGCCACTTGGCCTCATCTGTCAGGCACCTTATTTAGAGTGAGATTACGATCTCTTAAAACCATTTTCCCGAATCATGTGAAACTATTTTTATGCGTGTTACATACAAGTTGTTTGCCTCACCTTTCGTGAGAAGGTGACCCAAACAACCAGTCAAAACACAAGTTTGGTTTGTTTTGGTTTCTGCAAAAATGCAACCAACCGGTTGTAGCCAGTAGTAAATACCAAAATTTGTGGAATAATAAAAGTGCAACAACAAGTCGCTTTTTCATAACTTTCTTTAATAGATATTCTTAAATTCGGGGGAGTTACGCGAAGGTGGGAATACAATGAACCTGCCGGCGAGGCACGTGGATGACCGGAGACGACCGAAAAAAAATCTGGACAATTAGATTCATCGGATTAGCAGTGTTGACGCTAATTTAATTAAGTGCATTTCCCTAATAGTTATGCATATTCGTGGACATTGCGGTCTCATGCGTCGTGTCAAAAGGTAAATATTTAGTGCACCACACGCCGACTTCTTTATTGGAGGTGTCACATGCACAATCTCGTATTTAGTAATGCTCACTTTCTCCCCACTTATTTAATTGAACGCAACCTTTTCTTAAACTGTTTTCCTCCAAGATTGACAGGACAATGAGACCCGCGAGACACTCGTGTCTAACTTGTTTAAGATTTATTGTCCCAATATTGTGACACGTCGTCATCACCAACCAACGCTGATATCTTTATGGATGATAAGACAGGTAGATTTATTTTTTACTGGAAGTTTACCAACAATGTGACCAAATGTTGCATACCGACTGAAATTAACATATATGTAATATGCATTTTGCGAATTTCGGAATGTTCGGTAAAGATAGTTACCTGCAAATATAATCGTGGCATTACTTCGCTAAATTTACTAACCCTGGTACTACAAATTCATGTGGTGATAATTTTCAAATTTTTATATTTTTAGACTGCTCTTTTTTGGTCATGATTTTGTAATTTGCACAAATCGTACCGAAATATTCAAATTATGTTACAAGTATTCACTTACGTAGCCATGAAAAAATAAAGATAAGCTGGATACATTTCCAATGAGCCAATATTATATGTTACCTCCGTGCAAAAATAGTAATTTGCAATATAGACAAGCGTATACTTTCCCAACCTGGGATTACAACAAGTTCATTATTTTATCACAAAAAAGTTTACGAAACTAAAGTGCAAAGTTTTTCCTTGCAAAAAATACAGTAATAAATCGTTCATCGATATGTCGTTACAACTGTATGTAAATAAGTATGCAATTAAATTGACGAGATGACGACATGAATGTGACGAAGAGTGTCATTACAGGACAATTAAGAGGCAAACATTCCAGGAGGAAGAGATGACGGGGCAGATAAGGATCTGATCTGATAAACTCCACCACTTGGCTAAATCTCTCCTGTGTCAATGAAATGTAGACGATATGCAAAAAACTAGTTTTCTGCACCACATAAAACATCCCTGCCTATAGTGGCAATAATTGTGTCAGAGAAACCTTCCTGCTATTGATAAGATGAATGGCTAAGGGGCAAATAAACTGCCTCAAACGGACATAAAAACCTGGCGTCATACAATAAAATGACACCACATGATAATTATGTGATTTATGACCTTTGACCTCGTCCTCACGGGAAGGGTTGGTCGGAGGTCAAAAATATTGACGGCATTCATTTCGCGATGAAATTTCCTTTAAAATGGCACCTCATATGACAATTAGGGTTAAATTTAATTTAGGACCACACCCCCTCGCGCCTTGAGGGGTGATCCGATTTACTCCATTTTCGAATCTGACCCAGAATTAAAAATCAGAAGCACGATGGCGAAAACGACGTTTGATTAATAATTATGGTAAAGCGTTCTGGAGATAAATATCCTGCCCACGGACAGGTAGACGGATGGACAAAACGATCACAAAAAGCGGCTGACGCCGCTTAATAAATACGAACCGTTCCTTGCATATCGGGAAAATAAAATTATTTAAATTTTTATGCATTAATAAATCAAATCGCATTTAATGATGGGGAGCAATTTGACTCTGGTAGTGGGATGTTAAATACATACGTGAAAGAAGGGATAAAATGGGTGAAATATTTTTTAAGGGAGCAATAATTTGGATAATTTATAGATCAGCTTTTGGTTTCGAAATCGGAAACAATTCTTCCAAGTATGGGCACAGCGAGCGAGAGGTGAATACTCGCAATGCTTTTGCAGAGATCAATATCCGCAAAAAAATTAGATTTATGTATCCAAATAAAAATTCGTAATTAGTTTCATAACTTTTGGAAAAATTTAAATTGTTTTTATTTACTCGACAGTTTTATACATCATTGATTCAATTCACTCACTGGGATGTTTCTAACCCATAAAACCCGCAATAGCTAAACAACATCTAGAAATTTACAAAGGTTACGAAAATTTTGCCACAAATCAAAGGATGTTCTCTTTATTCTGTAAAATTTTGCAAGTAGAATTCTACCCTGAACTGGCTGATTAATTAGTACTAAAATTTGAGAAATTAATGTGACTCGAACTCCTTCAATTAATGATCCGTCTTCCTCAGCCTGAACTTTTTGCAAACTTGCATTTACAAACAGATCACATCGTACGGCAAGTTTTTAGTGCTGTTATGATGCAAGTGCCATTTCCTCGAGGTGAGACCCGTGCATGTAAGAAAAGGTTTTAACTTTAACGAGTTCAACAGTCTTTTAGCTTCAATCTTTTAGCTCTTTTCTGCACAAATCTACCAGTCTGGCTCCCATCTCTCGACGGGACGTGTGTGGATTTGTATTTGGACTGGACTATAAAAGCCAAAAAGGAACGGCACATGTCATCCCGAACTGACATTCACGAATGAATTGGCAAGTTTTATCACTCTTCAGCAAACCCCAGTCCAATTTGCAATTCAAGCAACTTCTTCGTACTTACTTACCTATGTATGTACATATCTCGTTGGATGGAAGAAGAATCCCAATAAAAGGAGGCAATTTGAGATTGAAAGGCAATAAAATCGAGAAAATGTGCCGTGTTACAGGCACACACACATTATTCCTTTCATGAAAAATGTACAATGTTACACACGGATTGTTGGGAAATTGACACTGCGACAAAGACAATGGAATTCACCCAGAATTACACGACTCTCTGGTTTTACGAGTCATCCGATTTCGTGGAATTTTACAATTGTAGTTTTCTCAGTTTGATTTAATTTTATTTCGATTAAAGAAATAAGATTAGGAAGAATTAAGCAAATCCAGATGCAAAAGTTTCTAAATAATTTGGTTATGTCTTATCAAGCTAGAGATGGCCGTTTACTTATCACCCCGTAATGACGGTGTTAGTCCAAATTAATGTGCAAGTTAAGCGTCGATTTGTAAATATTGGGGATTAATTTATATTAGAATAAATCGAGGTCCAATTTCTCCTAAAGGAAAAATTTGTATGAACAATCGTAATTCAGAATTTTTAGTTCATATTTTTGTTTACAACTCACCCCGTGTTTCATTTTTATGTATCTTACAATTTTTTGCCGACAGATATACAAATCATCAAGGTGCAAAACCCACTTCTGTGCATACATAAGTACAAATACATAAAATGGCACTGATTACAACCCATAAAATGTACTACACCACATAAAGAAAAACGTGCAAAAACCTTTAATTAACTTATTCCACAATCCATACATACCTCCATTTCTTAAATGGAAACGAATCAATAATTAAATTCAATTCATAACAATGACAAATGAGACATTAAATCAACCACTTTTTCTCGGTATGCCATTCCCCACGAGAAAAAAACAATTCTCGCTAATAAAAAAAATGAATGAATGAATGAATTCATTAATTAGATGGTGATTAATTGATTAACTTGTCACTTTGGCCATTGGAGGAGGACAGGACAAATCACCCCATGCTAAATATTCGCATCACTGAATAAACACAAAATATTAGCGAGAATGAGACTTGCTGTTCTCCTTGGAAGTCGATGTGTAGTAGTCACCAACCACTCAATCAATTACTTCATTACGTCACCAATTATTAAGTCATTATTAAAGTTTCTCAAGAGGTTAAGCTCATGACGCAGCAGGGTTATACACATTTATTTCAGGTCTGCATCCACCAACCAACTGACTGAGGGACCATGTACATAAATAAGTAAGTGGTGAAAATCCAATTTTTTTAATTAGCTGGAACTTGCATGTACACCTGAAAAATATTAAAAGTCGTGATTTCGACCAGTCATCCTCATTCTCCTCTCGAGAAGAATGACATACTTGGATGACGACGTGGATTGTTGGTGGGTTCCGTATTGAAGCGAATTAATAATAAGTGATGACGGCACCATAATATTCACCAATGGACAACTCGGTCCGCGTTCAATGGCGAAAATGTGCGAGCATGAGATCAGAAAAGATTTAAATTTATGAATGGACGGATTTTTTTAGAGATTGGATTGGATTGTTTGGCAGGACTGCACTTTAACCAGCCCCGCAGGGGAATTGCCCATTACATAATGGAGTTCCGACTTGCAGTAATTTGTTAATCATCATAATTCACTGGTATTCAGGATTTTTTCAAACACTGAAATTTCCAGGGACAAGACTCTTTAAAACTCTTAAAAATATTTATTTTTAAGAACTGGTTTTTCTATAAAACTTGGAATTTTACTCAACTTTTTTGCAATAATATCAAAGGTGCCCTGATAAAACGAGACTAATTTGGGAACCATACGCATAATAATACAAAATATGTTAGCTTCCTACAAGCAATTTAACTAGAAAATAAATTTTCTAAAAATACGGTTTTTTTAGTAACGATTTTATGATCGTTAAATCAGTATCACTTAAATTTTTCAGCAGAAATCAATCTCACTGAAGGAATATGTCACAAACCTATCTCTGCTTAAGAACTTGGCGACAACCTAACTTATTTTAAATATTTGCAAATCAAGGCATCTCAGATTGCACAATTCTTCTTTATTAATCGGGACATAAATCAGAAATCTCATCATTACAGAATTTTGGCGTGTAGTCTGCGTTGTGGTTGGGTCGAATTGCAAATTATGGATGCGGATGCATCGAGATCAACCGGACCCCGTGCATACGAATGGATGATACACGAAGCCGTTTAAGCGTCTGCTTCTTTCCCTTTTTTGTGCGGAATGCATTACAGCTCAGAGAAGAGCAAACATTGTACTTTGTACAGTTGAATGAGAAGTGGACAAAAAACGGCTTTAATGAGATCCTGATCAAGCAGAAGAAGAAGTGAATCGTCGTCCAGCTAAATAAAACGAGAAACAAGTCGCTGGCTGCATACTTTGCTCACCTGCAATCAGCAATTGCGGAGGTGAGGTTGCCCAGAGTTGAGATGTTGCAGTCGGCCCAAGACCAAATTCAGTCTTCTTTCCCCCGTTGGCCAGACTGGTCACCAAAACATTTTCTCTAGAGCAAAAAATTAGTTCAATTATTTCTAAACTTTTTTTTTTACAAAAATTTGCTCATTCACGTCGATTTTATTATAAAGATTAATTACTTCATAAGTTAATTAGGAGATTAATTAGGAACATGCAATTTAATTAGTTTATTAGAATTCTTGGTGGCATGCTTTGAAAAATTGAGACAAGAAATTTTGTACTGCTAAATAATTGTGGTCACACACTGAACAAGAGGGAGGAAAGTGAGACGGGAAAAATTGAGTGTGCCCAATTCCTGCTGGAGAAGATGAGACGACGACAAATTGACTAGCCGGCCGGCATATTCAGCAATTTGTGGTAAGCGTTTTATTTCTTTACTATTTTTGATATATTTTTTAGTTTTATTTATTAATAAGTAAACATTAGTGACATTTTATACATGCATTAAAACGTAAATATTGTATTGCACAAATTTAACATATTTTTTGTATGCAAAGTTTGCTATTAAATTGCATGAATTTTTCACAGAAAAAGCTCGTCTAGTCTTATCTGTCCATTTAAGATTTTATTAAATTTTTCGTGTTTTCTAAATAGCGTTTAGGATAAAAATATATATGAAAATCATTACTTATTAGGATACATACAGATTAGAGACCCCTGTTCATATAATTTTGTGATTCGTTACTTGTGTTCATCTAGATGTAAAATTATACAAATTTTTTGATAACCAAAAAACCAGCAGGGTGCAGTCTTACTTGGCCTGAGTCAGATTGTATGGTTCCAACTATCAATCGATTAGTTTGTCATTTTACATAGTTTCCAATAAATTGCATAGGTTTTAGGAAGCCAGAAAGACCGTCCGACAAACATGTACAAGCCTTGATTCCATTTTAAGAAAAAAACTTGTCCTCTAAACTTGTAACAATTCTCAAATTTTTATAAGATTACACAATGTTTCACACTGAATATTGACACCAGAATTGCACTCGTACATAAGTGGTCATTCGTCTCAAGAACGAGATGTATAGCTTCTCAGGATTTTTTGATTGACTGGTCTTATTAAATCCACGTGCCACCCAATTTCCCCACGATAAATAAACATCCAAGCATCGACCCCAAATCAGAAATAGGTGGTGAATCCATCAACCAGCGAAACAATCCGCGAGGGGAGTAGAAAATCTATTAAAATAATAATGAATTGTATAATGGACAGGCAGGTTATTCCCGTTTGGCTACTTTTCCCCCGATTCGCACACTATTTTACAACTTGCCCTTTTTAATAATCAATTATTTGCACACAGTCTCGTTATTCCTCGCGATGTGGGATTCTCGTTGGGTTTGAGTGCCGGTGTCACTCTCATTTTCTAATAAGGCACCATTCCAAAGTGGACACCGTTTAATGCTTGATTGATTGATTGATTGACACCTTTTGAATTAAAGCGTTTGAAATTGTGTTAAACAAACCCCTTGGGTTTCGTGTAGGATTAAGTTTTGCATAATTTATTAATACACGTTCATGGGTTTCTACATACGAATTTCCGTCATTGGATTTAATTGTTCCATGTTCAAAAATATTGACTGGATTATATTCACGAATATGTAGGACTGAAAAAGCGTCTTAATTTGTATCCTCTATTCGTCAGTATTTTTAATCCGTACAATTTAATCGTTAATAAAGTGTCGGGTATATTTTTAGCCTTAAAAGTAATAGTCGAAGACACATCCTTTATTGCTGGCTGAATAAAAAAATAAGGATTTTAGAGTCTCGTCTACTTGTTACATAAATTGAACTAAAGCCACGATTTTTTTCATACCACTCATCACTCGCCTCTAGGCAGTTAAAAGCTTAATGAAATCGGATTAAAAAATATTCCTTACTTACGAAACTTGAAATCTTTTTAAGCAAAGTCGAAAGTCAAACCACAATTCAAATTTGTATGCATAAGCAAATTTGTAAATGGACACGTGATCATCATGGTCTCTCTCGTTAAGGCAATTTCAGTTTCGATTCACCAATTCGCACATCATCGATTCACTCGTCATTGTTGTCCACTTGTTGGAAATTAATTTGCAAATTTGCAAAAGTGCACGTTCAATTCCATGAATGAGTTAAAAAAGTGGAATCTCATTTATACCAAGAAAACCACTTTTTTCCCATGAATTCGATTTCGGATGACATAATGAAGAGAGAGGAATTTATACCAAATTTTGTACCAGGTTTTAATTTCTTTATGTATTTATTCATTAAAAACTTGGGAAGGAGGGAGGAGCGGCGTCAAGGGCTGCGGAACATACCCTCGTCCTGGGGACATTTACAGGGTGGGACATCCCACAGCAAGTGTTCCCACGATGACGTGATGTTCCCCAGCCGCTGACCAGCCGTTGCAGAAGTCATGTCCAAAAAGTCAAGTGAAAGACGAACCGACGTCGGAAAGACCTGTCCCACACAGACTGCACACACCTTAATTAACTCCAATAGTGCCCGTCGTGGTGGTGTAACAGGTGTGTGAAATCGTTGTAATTGTGACTTGCACAAATTTGTGGGAATTTTATTTCTCCCAGGACGTAAATTTTTTTGCAAAAAAATACACTTAAAACCTTTTCCTGATTTGTCAATTTTTTAACATTAATTTATTCAAGCTGTTTTTTTTATATTGATCCATTACATCGGCATCAGAGGACATTTTAACTTGAAGTATTTATTGTTGCAAGCTTTCGATATTCATACAGAATTTCTTCATCAGGCAAAAATATATTTGTAAACTAAAATTCATGTGTACGTTTCCTCCTCCAAGTCAAGTTTTGTTTGATATCAAATAATTACATGGTTACATTTATAAATTTTTACGTGGACTTTGAGAGCTATTGTGTATATGTTAAAAAGTTTGCTAGTGTACTTGACCAGATAGGGCTGACTGCGACTCCTCTCGAAATATTCATCTTGTTAGTGGTACTTTTGATGAACAGTGCTTCTTTAAATTTCCGAAAATATCTTCTAGGTTCTTTTAGAATTAATTTATACGAATTTGGGTCCAAATTGTGTTCATGTTCATGCATGTGTATTCTGTTTTTTTTATTTCACATTAATTTCTAATGTATTAATTATAATAAAATGCGAGAAATGTTGGCTTATCTTTGAAATGCAAATTTGAGGAGGTAGAATTTCTCGAAGCGATTCGACTTATCTATCAGTGCCATTTTGGTGGGATACTTGTTTATTATTCTCGAGTGGAGATCCCACTGCAACCCCAAACTAAACAACTTTAGTGTGAACATGATCGTAAATATTTTATTGAGTGGGTTCCCACACGAATTAATGATTGAATGTCGTTGAGCTAAATTTCATGCAAATATTATTTCAGCGGGGACGGTACATGCTACACGTGTTTTTATGCAAATTTTTCTTGTTTTATGTCCATGCCAAAATGTACATGATGAATAAATGGCCTGGGAATAAAATGATGACCGGGCGACATGACGAGAATAAATTTAGTTTTGATGGTTCAATGTCATGTGCAATTTTTTAAGTGCAGCGAGACAGATGAAATATTTGCACAGAGTGAAAAGGTTAAGGTTTATTCTATCGGGTAAAAATAACATGAAAAACATGTGTAATTTGACAATTTACATGAAAACGTGCTCATGGATAGTTTTTTTGTAAATTTTATCGCAAAAAGAGATCAACAAATGTGTTTAATGTGAAGCATCTTTTTTACTTAATTTCACTGTAAATTCAGTTCATTTACTCGTCTAAAGTTGGTCCCATATTATTTATTTTGCCAATTTTTTTGCAAAAGAAATGTTCAACTAATCCTAAGTTTTAAAACCTGCAATTTTACAAACTTATTGCGTTCCTTAAATCAAACTAGATCAATAAGTATGAAGATTAGCTATCCCAAACGCCAAAATTCCTAGAATCGCCTTAAAAAATCAATTTTCATGACAATTTCATTGTTACCGACACGCAAAATATTTTTTTCCTTCCCTGTTACACACACAATTAATTTTTATGTATTCCCCTCTATCAACTGCTATGCTGCATGAAATGGATAAATGTGGTTGCACGTACATAAAGTCGCATTTTGTAGAATTTACATTTTCCGAATCTCCTTACCAGTTTTTTTTATTAGAATGGATGGACCAAGAAATGCTGTGTTGATTTTTATTGGTGGGATTGGATTGTCCATTATTCACTCACTTGAGTTGATGGAATAACATGCATAATTGTTTTTGGCAGAGAAAACCCCTCAACCATTTTACGACCGAGGAATGAACGAAACCACTGAAGAAGAAGAAGAATAGTAAATGCTACATTTGTTTTTTAGGAAAAAAATCTGGTCACTTTAGTCTTCTGGCTGAATTGTCGTGCAGGAAAGGTGAAGATGTTGATATAAAAATCTGCGGTTTCCCCGTCTTGTTAAATCCCAGAGAAAAATGAAGATTTTGCATTTTATTGGAGTCCGGTTTTTCGTCGGGCAATAAAGTTTTAGCATTATTTGGAAAGAATGTGATAGAAAATGAATTCTATGCAGAATAGGGAAACTATCCACTCTTCGGCTCTTTGTAAATTCCTGCGTGTGTAAACATAGAATTGCAAAAATTACGAAAGAAACTTAAAAACTTACTTATTATAAACTTACAAAGATCAAAAGACATCTACTCATTTCGTATCAAAATATTTTACAAAATTTACCCGGTTTACAAATGTCCGAGTAAAGGCAGCCCTAACTTGGGCTCAACTTTTACATATAAAAAGCCATACTTGTCAAACTTCGGGATTTTTGGTGCGGTTGAGAAGATTTCAAACTACTTAATCTACAACCGATTAATTAGACGTAAAAAAATACTAAAATAATATTAAACCAACATCAACATTAAAATACTAAATTATCCAAAATGCATAAATTAATTTTCTGTTTTTAATTTGCATCATCAAACCTGCAAACTTTATTGACAATTTCTTTATTAAACAAGTAAAATTTTGTGTATAATAATTTCTCTAATTTATTTTTTTAATAACTTAATCAAATTATTGCGTCTTTGTCTAACAACTTGCATATTTTATGACTCATTTATTCTTCATTATTATTTACGATATCCCAAACAGAACTTTTAATTTCAGCACATTTACTTAATTCTCTTTACAAAAGTGCATATTCCTCTTCTCCACACATCATCACTCCTTGTCCACAAGTTACTCGTGGAAGTGCAATCATAAAAAACAAACCAGGCTCACATCATTCATTCGCTTCTCTTCGTTTTACTTATTCCAATCTCATCTCCTCATTTGCAAAATGAAATATGATCTGGGCACGGAACGGTGCCTGGTGGGATAATTTATAGGGAATTGTGTACGTGGACATAATAAAGAGAAAACCGGATTCGATTTTTTTTGCAAGAAAACATAATGTAAATAATGGAATGGGTTTTGATTTTGTGTGCCTGCGTTTTTTTTTAGATTAACTACAAATTATTATCAAAGATGGATATTCTCACAAGTGTATCGAGTTGGGAGGAGTAGGAGTGGATTGATTTTGCAAAAGTGTTGATTGCAAATTTTTGGCACGTTTGTATCCACTCATTAGTTGGCGTAAAAGCGGAATTATGTAAGCATGTAGATTGACAGGTGAGGTGAGAGAAACACCTCCAATCGCTAATTACTAGAGGATTCAGATGAGGAAGATAGTTGGTTTGTTAGTTATTTAGGTATCCGTTTTATTATATATTGATGTCAATAACCCATAATAAGAAGAAAAATTAGGAAGTCTAGACTCCCGGGAGGGACATAGGCACAATACAGGTCGCCCACAGTATACCCTCCGATTTTGACGAAATTAGTGTCAATCTATCATAAATTAACGGACTATGACTTTTGCAAAAACCACTGTCTCCCAATGCGCAGATTTGGCAGAGATATCTGCATCCGAAAAAGAAAAAAAGTTGTCAAATCGCCCTAAAAGTTGACAAATTTACTGTGCATTTTCTCCTCCTCAATCCAAATATCTCTACAAAACCTAAGCATTGACAGGTTATAACTTTTGCAAATTAATATTAGTCTTAGAAACTGTAAACGTTTAAAAATGCATCTTTCTAAACATTGATAAAACAAAATTCGCAAAATATTTGCATATTTGCATTAAAATACACACATCTTCATATGTACATATTTAGTTCAAGATGCATTATGCAATTCACCAACATTTCATTTTTTGGCAATTGCACATATTTCCTTAAACATGAGGAGGGATCAAACTGAGATAGCACGCAATTACCAATATAAACTTGAATTTTATGGATTGCACATTTTAGACATTTGCCACACATTAAACCATACGAACTTAAAAATTCGGGTCTGAATTTTTAAAATTACTTATTTCGTAATATAATTATATGCAGATTTTATTGCCTGTAATTCGCATCATTACATAATTTGCGACTCGTCTCATGAATTCCTGAGGAGCAAGTTGATCGCAAATCCAGGGTGTGGATAAGGAAAGTGCATGAGCTACTTTTATTTGGTTTGCGTTCCATTTTTATTCCAAGTCTTGTTTGAACAAAGGAGATCCGGGTGTGGGTTTGGTTGCTACTTGATTCTTTCTTCTTTGGTCACTTAAATGCTCGCAAGATGACGATTCCGCAATAACTTTTTATATCCATTCTGCCTTCTTTTGTTCTCCTGCCTTTGATCCTGTTAGAGATGTGGAGCTCGATAAATGGCATGTATTGTAAGTACATCGATCGACCCGTCCGCTGAGTCCACTCCACGCCGTCAACCATATTTTGCCAATAATTGCATCCCAACAAAGCTGTTATCCAGATGAGAAACATTCTAAACCCAAAAGTTTGGAAGCTTGGAAATGTTAAGATTAAATTCGGTCACTTCAGCAAAAATGGATCCATTCATCGAGTAGCAGAATTTTAAAGAATGCTTATTTTTAATAGTTTGATTAGATTCTTTCTGGTGGTTATTTGTAAAGCAGTAAACTTGGTACAATCAGGAAATGTATATCACAATTTTTGGAAGATTGCAGAGGAAAATCAGGTTACAAATCTTCCAAGTATAAAAATGTATCTTTCTAAAACCCCAATTTTTTCTACACAAACTTACAAATTAATGGGTATTTTAACTGGCAAGACTTTCACCCAGCAGCAGCACAATTCAGGTGGCCACAATTTTTAAAAGTAAAACATCTCCACATTGTAAAACTAACCAGTTTAGGCAGAAGATGTTACACAAACGTAGTCAAAATCATGCACATATTTTGCTTGCAAATGGCTGTAACATTTTTCGTTGCAAATCGCAAACCGTGAAAGAAAATAGGTGTCAAATCTCTCACCCTTTAGTTTGGTGATTGCATACCTTTGCATAATTTTCATTTGCATATATACCTAAAATAATTCCATGCCCTTCTGGGATCTGAAAATGAACCGGACATTTTTACAATTTCATGTCGGACACGTCCAGGTGTGCCGTTATTCTTATCCGATCGGAAGGGATAATCAAAAACCAGAAATAAAAATCGGATAGATCGGAAATTTTTCAACTTATCCGAGAATATTTCGTAGATATTGGAATATCTGTCGGATAGGATAGTCATCTCAAATTTATCCTAATCTGATTACCTGAGTGGTGAATTTATCGGATATGGGTAATTTTTTACCCAATCCTATCCGATCGGACAGCGTCTTGCAAAATTCTTAAAGAGAGATAAGAGTTGCAGTTACTGCCAATAAAATGGAATCGAATCTAGTTTTTCACACAACTTATGCAACGCCTGGATTAGTAATGAGTAGCTATTTTCTCGCACGAGTTACACAAGAAGACGAGAGAGAGACTTGAGTATGATTTAATTGGACCAATAAACATAAAAATGAATGATCCGTGTCACGAGATAGGAGATTATCTGGGAGGATATGGTTTTGGACACTCATAACAACGTCATAAGTATTTTCCCAGTTTTGATAATCCCTAAGTGAATTTCATGATCCTTAACCACCCAATAAACTCTACACATTTGAAAAACATGATACTTTGTACGATTTCCATCTTACATAAATCATTACTAGAAAATAATTCATAAATACGTTGTGCCATGCTTAACATAGTCGCTGCAAAATTGGCAACTTTAAATTCTAACAATTTCACAATAAATACTTGCTATGCATTCTTTCACCTTCCTAATTCGGCTCTGAATACGTCAAACCCCTACAATTGACATATTTACTAATACTTCATGAAAACCGGCATGCGAATAACATGTAAATTATAAACTTGTTATATAATTTCTTTCCTTTGTAGTCATGACATTTCGCTAATTTTCCCCAATTTCTGGGTTCTTCTGGGCAGAAATGAGCCCACGGTCCGGTGGGGTTCTTGCTACCAGAAGAAGTGAGTGATTTGCTTAATGAATCCTAATCTGGGCAAGCCTCCATCCACATCATCCACCTGTTGCTCCTACTTCCTTAATTGTGTGGAACTCGATCCCATTATACTTCTTCCTTCCTTTCTACTAATTAACTCCCACGCGCCCATCCTAGCTGACACTCACAATCCGCACAAGAATACGTACGTACATAGTAGGTGCCAGACGTGCCCATAAAAAAGTGAGGCATATTCATTAACTGCTCTGTTGAGTGAACCTGATTAATCAGCAATAAGAGAGCTGCTTCCTTTTCTTTCAATTCATTCCATTTCGTCTTGAATGAAGGAATGAGTGACTTGAAAAAGTGCACTTAAAAGTAAATTAAACCTCGAATAAAGCCTGCAAAATAGCACCTGCTGCTCAAAAACTCATCCAAACTTGAAGGAATTAAATGAAATGAATGAAAATTGAGCCATTGGGAAGATTCCTAAGTAGTGTTTTTTTCTACCTTGAAAAAATTCTGGCTGGATTAAAAGTCAATGAATTTTGGTTTAACTATGTAATATGTATTTACATTTTCTGCCCACGATGTTTGCAATAAAATGTTGCAAAATTATTTTGCAAATTATAAATTAAAGAGAGAGACACGTTTAATTTAGAAGAAATTTTATAATAATATTTCACATAAAGATTTTCTGTGGAATTATTCTCAGTTCTCGACTAGTTTTATTTGTCGATTTTACCAAAATGCATCCTGTCATTTCATCCTCAAAGTCACACAGTTCAATTTTTTTTGCCTGCATTCCAATTAAAATTCCTTCCCAATTATGACAGCATCTCCATTTTTGACATACCTGAACTGAACAAAAGACCATTGCATTGAGCATTCTTTTAGACTTGCAGATAAATAAATTGCGAGCATTGCATTTCATTCTTTTCCTCTCGTCGAGAAATAAAATATTTATCTCTGTAATTACTTGGATGTGATTTGATACCCATTAATTTACTTCACTTTATCTCTCAGAGTACACAAAAGGTGCAGATAGATACCTGGGGAATTAGTTATGTACCTGCTCCGACTGCTCATTACACACATACACATCCAACTCTGGCGAGATTATATCATCCTCCATCTCACAATCAAACTTCTAACCTGATAAATTTCAGAGCTGCACAAATTTTTAAAACGCTGCCTGCATCCAGATTATAATATTATGGCGAAAAACACATTAAGATTTTCAACTACAATAATTGTACTGGTTTTCATGGCCTAAAAAGCCCATTAATAAAGACATTATCGAAAATCCACACCCTTTTACACTGGCCCCCACTCATTCACTCACTCACTCGCTACATAATAATAAGCACATCCCTCTCGCTCACTCAATTTAATTACGACCCGATACATACAATTTGCAATTTATGCAGATATGAATCTGCAAATAATCTGATAAATTTTATGTGCGCGAAAATCCAGCATACATGACATCACTTCGTCAGGTCAATGTGCAGGATTTCTCGGAAATATACCTAACACGAATGGATCAGGGCGGGTTGGCCGTGTCCCAGGTCGGGACTTAATCACGGATTGGGGTGCTTTTTATTGACTCGATAATGATAGGGCTGGGTTACCAGGTTTTTTCTTGGGTCAGGTCAAGATTTCCACCAATTTCCACATCAATCAAATTTACACGAGGGGTTTTCGCCCCGCGACAGGTGCGCAAAAGTGTGACGAATGTATGGTAAAGTTTTTACTGAGGTCTTGAACAGTTCAAGAATACTTTTTTGCGTGAATTGCCAAATGTCTCGTACATGCATACATGTAGTTCTATGAAAAATCAGCGTGTGAAATTTTACCCGGATAAAGAATACGTCGCAAAATGTCATGCAAAAAATTGGCTGTCCCATTCAGAGATACTTTATACATTATACTATAAATTCACAACTTGGCAAATACATTTCTACCCAACTTTTCCTCTCATCTCGAGATAAGCAATTCGCGAAAAATATTTGCAGCATCTTATACAAGATTGTGCAAATATTTTTAAGAGGGTATATCCTCCTACAGAGGTACACATATGTTATTCACCTCAGTCAAGTTTTCTGGAATCGTACTCGCCTAATTGTTTGGTTTGGGTACAAAATGGTGCAAAACGAGTAATAAATATGTATGCACATACATATTCTTCTGCATGGAATTCTTTTGGGTGGTGTATGTGTGTGCATGCTTAATTTCTGTGTAATCCATCCAGGTAGATTAGATTGGATCTGATTGCGCACTTTGTTTCACGTTGGGCTAGGTCGGGACGAGGAGGAGAGATCGTGATGTGTGGCAATTAACCTCTCAACACTCATTATTATCCGCATTACAAGGAGAGTTTGGAATTATTTTAATTTACCAAGTCCACAGCACAGGTTTAGCCAGATCTACCCGAAAAACTATTTCAATTATCTCATTTAAATACTATAATAAATATGTTCGACTGGTTTTGAATATGCAAAAATGACATCATGAAGCCCAAGAATTCCACCTGCTCATTAATTAATCCCTGGAAAACAATTACGCTCGACAAACGGATGAACACATTGAATTATGTATTCTCCTTTTACAGGGTTCGGAAAAACCCAGGGTTTTAATCAAAAAGTAACGACCCAGGGGTTTTAATGGGTTTTAATGGGTTTTTTGGGTTTTATGGGTTTTATTGGGTTTTATTAGGTTTTACATAAGTAATACATTGAACAACAATTTTCACTACTATTGCAATACAATTTCAATTAATATGCAAATCCTACTTGTCCATGTTAGAATTTGTATCCGTTTCGAAATAGTCTTGTTTAACTGATCATAGTTTAATACTTTATGAGAACATATATTACCTTTTTCTCTCCTCTCATCATAATGAAATCCAAGTTGTTTAAAAGTTTTAAAATTTAATATTTCAATGCGATCTTAACGTGTATTATCAATTCTGGAAAAAATCGAGTACTTATGAACAATGAAAGTACGTATTATTATGATCGAGAATATAATAGGGTGTCCCAACTTTGTAAAAAAAATCGCTTTTTCCGCTCACGATTTTTTCGCTCTTTTTGTAAACCGCACTGCGCATGCGATTCCGATCTGCCTTTTGAGATATCATGATGCACGAGTAATTCCTTGATCACGTAGCTCAAATTATGCATTTAGTCAAACATGGAATGCGAAACTTGTAATAAATCTGGAACTTGTTTAGGTGGAGGAAGAACTAAATAATTGCAGTAACAGATAGCAATTAGATAATTACTCAGGACAGGGTGGCATCGGATTTCAGTTAAACAGGTAGACGATAAGCTCTGGCCCGATATGATTTGTCAGGTCGGAAATCCATTCCTTCTAAAACTAACTAGTGACAAATTATCACCAACCTTTGTGCAATACAAAAATAGCGAAAATTATTCTAAATTCTGCTCTAATTTTATACATCATTTTTTTACGAGAACCCATTATCCAACCCATTTCAGTCCACTATTAAAATTATGTAGCTGGGTCCCGCCCGACTTGTCGACACTTTTTTTTCCCGTCTGCCCTAAAAATGCAGATAATCCGCAGCAATATATATTTCCATCCATGACATCACAAGAAGAGTCAGGTACCAGCTTGGGTTCGATTTCTCAAAATTATGCTGCATTGCATCCTTGCGGTTTTGGGGAGAACAGTGTTGCACACTTTTTTCACTTATCCATCTCCGCGTGGTTGGTAATAATAGCAGCGTAGGAAATAATCACCCCTCTGGGCGGTTGTCTTAGGTCAGTACTTATTTTCCATGAAAAACTGTAACCGTCAATAATCCAACACAAATATTGCATAAGATTTAACAACGACTAAGCATTCAAGACCCAAGGATTTAATGGTTACGTAAACATGCAAATTATTGTGTCAGACAAGATAATGTGTCGGGTTGGGTTAGCTGGGATGCCATGAGGTCTGCGGTCGGGAGGTCCTCCTCCTCCTCCTCAGCATGTTATATAATTACTCGTCGTGTTTTACATAAGGTGGGAAAATGACGAGGTATAAGACTGTCACCTGTGGCTGGCAAATCTGGAATAAAAAACGTCCCAAAAGTTGAGATAAAAGCGCAACCGAGCTGAAACCCGAAATCTAGCGTGTAAACTATTTCGTTACGTAAAATATTGTAAAAATTGGATGCAAAGATACACCTTGAGCGTAGGGATTCATTGCCATAAAGTAAGTAAGAGTATGTATGCACATAGGCACCTGCATAATTCCATTAGACGAGATACAACTTGAAGCAGGTAAACAAGTTGCATAAACACGTTTTCTTGGGCGTGAGGTTATACAGATAGGGGCGAAAGATCAGATTAATTTACATATTAGGAAAACGAGGAAGATGTAGAATTTCAATTTTGTCCAGCATTTAAGAAAATCTATTAAGCAAATCAGTGGGCCTCCTCAGACACACGAAAAAATCGTCGTTTCTAATTTCGCTAAGTTTTTCGCTTGCTTCCTGATAAGCGAGCTCTGGGATAAGCGAACAGAAACTCAACTCAGAAGTGGGGTTAAGGTCGGTTAGCTGAAGTCGAAACAAAATTTTACAATTTTCATAATTCTTGCCATGTTATCGATAAGCGAAAAACAAAGCAAACTTCGAAGCGACGATTTTTTCGTGTGTCTGAGGAGGCCCAGTATATTTAAATTATCTGTCTTCAACTTGAGGTTTGTGACGCAAGAAATGCAATTTCAGGGGTCAAGATTTATAAAACTGAATATATGCTACAAATAATTGCAAAATTACTACTTGTAAAAAGTTTATCTCGTTAAAATAAAATGCTTGCTTAAATTTTCATCTTGATGTGAATTTTCAAAAATTTTCAAAATTCGACTTTTCGAGTTTTTGAGAAGTTCCGAAAAAATAGAATTGTTATCAATATTTACTCTACGTTTTTAAGTGCCAATAAATTCTGTGTATTTTATTTTGTAAATTATACTCTTTTTTTTATATACTAATCTAAGCTTTTTTCCTCCGTCTCGTAAGAAGCAAATGATTTATAGTGCTTGTCTCGACTCGATGCGGTTTTTGATCTTCAGTTTCAGAATCACAAAGCACACACCGAGTTTGTTGATGATGCAGTAATCGGATGCAGTTTGGTTCTTGGAATGGCGTTCATTTTGGCAAGGTTACATTAAAGGTTACAATGTGCAATTCTTGGAACAAGATTACACCAAAAACTCGTTTTTACTCTCTGAATCAAATTCTGCATCTCTTGCACTTGATTTCATTTGGTTAACCAGTATCCTAACCAAAAATTTGGTCATGTTTCCATCCGCCCAATTAATTAGCAATATTTTGTTTTAGCGGACAAATTTTAAAAAATGGTGCCGTTTTTACCACTTTTTTGTTGTCTGGAATAAATTTATAGGAAGGGCATGCTAGACTAATCAGGGTTGGAAATTTATTGGATTTTTACTTTATAAATATTATCCAATAGAATAAACATGCATATTTTTTAAAAACCAGAAAAATTGCGTAAGTTTGCATCCATAAAGTAAAAGTTGGGCGTTATCCTTAGTAGGTATCGATTCATACAATTATTAACGTAGGACTCGATGACTCATGGCTAAAATCGTCAGAATCAGGAAATTTTAAATCGTTTCTCGGCTCTGGGAATTTAATTTAAAATTATGGAAGACAAATTTGTAAGTAGATTAATTGAATGACGGTGAGTTTTTTAAACCAGTTCGATAAGTTCCAGTTTTTCAGAAGGCATCTTAATCTTGAGTCTCATCCTTCAAAAACTGTCAAAATCAGGAGTGCGTATATTTTTTTAATTGGCAACGACAAATTCGTCGTCCAGAATTTTAAAATAAATTCACACAGCCGACAAATGATTAAAAATGTCCTGATTGTGGTGTTTTTGTCGATGAGTCATCGAGTTTGTAGAATCTTAAATGTTAAGCCTAAATATTTTGTGAATGAAAAGAAGATGATTTTTTCTTTCTTTGACATTTTTCCATCCACTGTCCATTCCATTATTCATTTGGATTACGCTGAGTTTTAGTAACGAAACGAGGAAACTTTTAATTTGCCAATATTTCCATTTCTTCTGACATCCATTATACACAGAAAAAGACGAAAAATTGTGGCGACGATTTTTGGAAATTCAGAAGAATTGTTGCCTTGTCATACATATGTTTGTGTATCGGATACTGGGGTCCAGTTTTTGAATTAAGAAAATTTTAGATAACCTTTCTTGAAAAACGAGAGTACGTTTAAATAATAAGGATGAAAATGACTCCATGCATGACCATGACCCTTATTAATTTAGGTATGTCTTAGACGCGCGTGCTCATGCCGAGCGTCTAAATTCCCTATGAAATTTTTTAAATGCAATTTTATCCCAAAAACCACTAAATTGTCGAAAATCAAATATTTATTCTGCTTGGTTTAAACTATAAACATATTTCTTAGCCCCCTGTTGGCTCAGCAGGTGGTAAAACACATTTAACGATCAAGTCATCCACCATCCATCCATTCATTTTTGGCAACAATGTCCAATTTGCGAAAAAATGGCAATTGCTACATTTCCATTCCATAGATGTCTCGCTCACATAAAATTGAACTTGACCGAGTAAATAATAATTCAATTGTATAGAACTTTGTTGCAAATTTAAATTGTAAAATTAACCAGGGTCGGAAAATTTGATTTGATTTTTATCCTTATTTTATCATCGTCGTGAGTCGTAAATTATAAGTCAATTTATTAAAGGCCAGAAATCACACGGGGTGAAAATAAGAGTGAGTGGGCCTACCTGCTAATAAGATAAACCACTTTTCAACAAAAAATAAATGTGATACTTCAAGCACATACCGCGGTTCACATTTATTTTGTAGTTATATAACAAAGTTGTTAAGAGATGCAAGGCTTATCTTTATCGCGATCTTTCCCCATTTTTTAGACGAGAAGAGCAGAACTAATAGGGATTCTTCGTTGTATGAGTTGCATATCATCCTCAATCCTCACAATTAGATAAGGTCTCATCGTGAAAATATGTTCCTGCACTTCTTCTCCTTGTTCAACCAATCAGCACTTTCTGGCTCCACAAATATTGCATGGGCAGGTTCATCAAGATCAAGGGTGCATAATTAATTTGAGCAAGTTTTACTGTATGTGAATCAAAATGCAAATCTATCTAGCATAGAAAAATACGAACAATTCTAGAAATTCAAGAAATTTTGGAAATTAGATTGGTTCCATGAACCTTGCAATAAATGCATAAATTTCAAGAGTTGCACAAAATCATAGAATTGCAGTTTGCACAAAGTTAAAGATTTACGAGGACAAGAATTTTGCATATGAAATTACAAAAAGTGAAGTTATAAAATGGTCACATCTCGAAATTTCCAACAAAATTTATGTCGCAATACTTTTCACACTGCAGTATCATGTACTCAACACCCTTGGTTTATTACATTCTTTGCCCTCTCAGCGGATCGGATGTTATGTTGTTTTAACCACCCATCCGGATATTTGAAGCAGTTCGTGAACAGAATATATTAAGATCTTTGATCCACACGTTTTAATTACTACAAAATTTTATCCCCATATAAAATGCTCCATTAAAATAATAATAAATGGGAAAAAGTAGAGTGTACCAAGATTATTCGCATCATTTTTACCTTTTATTTTTATTTTCCTTGTTACATAATTGATCTTAATTGATCCTGTCTTTACATAATTGTGAAGTATGCAATGCACCCGGATTTCAGGGCGTGTGATGTCTAATTATAACTTTTAATATTTTCTTTCCTTGCAGAGAAGATGAATCCACGGGGTGATTGTGAACATGACCAAGGAATTTGAGATATTTTGGGTATAACACTCGATTTTTCACTTTATTTCTAAATTTTTATACTCGCGTATCAAGATTTGGTAAGGATTTGGATAAATGTGTAATACTCATAAAGAATAGTGCAGTGTAAAGATGGCAAGATTTACGAAACACGTGCCGACAAAAGTTTACGAGTCAAATGAATGAAAAAACCGGATATGAATGGGTAAGGTGTGCAAAAAAATAAAATTGCAAAAAACACGTACATGTACACGTAGGAAGAATTACAAAGTTAACATTAATGCAGCCAAAGCAAAAATGGATGCAAAAGTTACAAACTTTTAATAAATATCGCTTTTAAAATAAATCTTAAATTAAATTTGTAAAATTTTCATTTCGACGTTTAGGGAAATACATAAATTATAAGTTCTCTAGAAATTAATTTGGTATATAACCAAAAATATAAATAAATATATGCACAAATATTCGCATATGCACAGATTATGCATTTTCACAAAATTGTGACTATTGTCAATTGTGAGTATTGTATGGAGAGAGAGACATAAATAATAGATGCAAGATATTTCCGTGTTTAATTTTAGATTTTTTAAATACAAAATCGTTCTCAGAGGGTTGATTTAATTGATTAGGCCCACACCAGCTAGTGAAAAATTGTATTGTCTGAGTTTGATTTTTTTTACCAAGTGTGCGCTTTTCACCATTCAACTAATTGAAATTAAAATAGCTTAGTGTACACAAAGTAATTTTCATGTAATGTAATAGCCACCCAGGGGGTGCAAATAAATGCCCAACATTTAAGACATTTTGGGCATGGCACAAATATGAACCTTGAGAATTTATTATAATAATGGCCTTGTGATGGCATAAATTTAAACGCGGGCAAAATAGGGCATGCTATAAATTTCTCGGGTCATAGACATGCATAAAATTATATTGCACAAAAATGGAGAAAGAAGTGTAAAACTTTTGGGAGATTTGGCGAAAGAAAAATCCACAGTTTAGCAATGTAAGCAGACCCTGCCTAATTAATACATTCCCATAAATCATACCGAGTACAAAACTTGACAGATTTGTGAGGATGCAACATGATTTCTAGTTTGGTTTCTTCTCAAATGCAGAAGCTAATTAATATTCTGCAAGTGTGTCCCTCCCCGATAATCGTTTCATTGTTGATGCACTTCAAAAAGCGAAATGCAAGTGCAAAAGCGTTTAGCTAATTTTTGCATAGCGTCATCATCTTTGTTTAACGGGGCGTGTCATTACTGCTAATTGCTTCACTAATAATGTAGAGATGAGAATCTGAATGGCTGAGTTATTTATGCACGTAGGATGGTTTAATCCGTAATTTTTTTTAAATATTGTGTATGAAAGTCGACTTGTCGAAAATGACACTGCAGAGGAGACGGGCAGGATTTTGCGTTTTACTTTTCAGACTTGAGGAGTTGTTTTTTTTACAAAAAAAATTCTGCAGGTTTGTGCAGAAAAATTTATCAATTGTTTCGGATTTTAAATCTCTAAATTTCCAAATCTCCAAATTGGTAAATTATGAAACACTTATTAAACCCAAAGTTCGAAAAATGCATACATAATACATATCTACAAAAAATATATTATTTGTAGTTAAGCCATGTCGTTTTTAGTTTCTTAATTTATTACACAGAATTTTTTATGACATTTAACCAAAACACTGCAAAAACTAATTACTCAATTTAATTCCAGTAAAAATTTGCTCTATTAATCTATTAAAAAAATATAATCCAGCCAAGTCTGGCAAAATAGATACATCATAACATGACATCACATCAGACGACCACTATCACTGGCAAGTATTTGAGCAGTATTACCACTTAGATAACAAAACAAAATTTTCCGTCCACATACAACTCCTACATAAACATGCAGCTAAACTCCCTCCAGTTACATAAACTTATGTAAAAGGAGAAAGGCTTCACTTTTGGCATGAATAATCCATTAGAGGATGACAGAGAAAAGTATAAAACCTACTCCAAGCAACTTTGCGGGGCCTTTTAAGATGGCATTAATGCCATCTTGGTAGTTAATGGCAACACATTTGGGTGGAAAAGACCCCCACCGGCCAACTACTTGGCCGATCATGCCCATCTCGGAACTCATCCTTACTTTTGACCCGAAGATGAAGTGTGTAAAATTTCAAGTCGATAGCTTGTGTTTAAAGAGAGTTATCGTGCGCACAGACGGACGCACAGACGGACGGACAGACAGACATCTTGGCAAATCTATAAGGCCATCTTAAAAGGCCTAAAAATGCAGTGGCAATGGATTCAGTGACCCATCTAAATAATGGGACAGGATTCGCAGCTTTTTTAACAATTTCGCCAGTTCTCATAATTCTGACGTGATTCTGCTGGCTAATTATTGTTATCTTTTGACAGCATTTTTTTTCACGACGAAGAAGAAACCCACCAAACCAGTGCTTTTTAAGCCTCCTCCTTGTCTAATGTCATGTCGAGCTGCTGCACATTTTTTAAAATTCAAATTTATTCCATAACTAATGAGAAGATGACAAATGGATTGGATCAAAAGAATCAAATTTTTTTCTAACATCAAGTGGCGGTTGCAATTTCAATATTTACAAGTAAAAATGCAGTAATGATTAATATTTGCCAGTGGTTAATTAAGATGCAGAATACAGATATACTTATTTATATTTTTTGATTTTACTGAAATGCTCGTTTGGAGGTTAAAAATAATAATATATACGATTAAAGTTAGGCCGATGAATGAAATATCAAATTATGAACTTCATTATAATTTTATTTTATTTTTGAATTTAGCTTTTATATTTAGTGCAATGCATTAATGAAATATGTATTTATTAAAAGTGAAGCCGGAATTAATTTAGCATCTTCTTAGTTTTTAAATTTACAAAATTAAATGCGAATGCAGCCTCCATCCATCACGTCTCATGCATAATATTTTTGCACATTAATTACTTGCTAGATTATGAAAAGTACTTTTATTTTGCATCTATTTCCAGGGACCGATTGCCATCGTTGGACCTTTCGTGTAAGGGGTAGGAGAAATTTTTTGAAGGGAATATTCCGCCCAGGGTCTTGGTAGCTCAGTTGCTTTTTAGAATTTTCATGTAAAATTCGATCTACTGGCCTGCTAAGTCCCAAGGAGGGTACTCCCCCAGTCACCACGCCCAACACCACCCACCCACGCAGCTAGAATCACTTGAAATTTTGACCTGTCTCCTAACTACAAGTGTCTCATGATGACAATAACCGAGTCGACTCACCTTACAACTTTGGGAAGTATTTTTTATAATCAATTTCTATAACCAAACCTTCGAAAATATTTCAATTTTTTCGTAAATTCTTGAAAATGAGTGCAGTAACAATACCACCTCAAAGCTCGAGACGTCAAAAATGTACATGCAGTATTTTTTAGCCCGAGTCAGGGCTTGTGGAACCGTCATGTCCGTCCGTCCGTCTGTCTGTCTGTCTGTCTGTCTGTCCGGCACGATAGAGCCAAAACGGCTGAACCGATTGACTTGAAATTTTTACCATATGCATATTGGACAAAGTTAGGAAACGAGTTCGAAGATGGGCGAAATCGGTCCAGTGGTTGACCGTTGGGGGTCATCGGAGTGGTTGGGGTAGTATGCACCAAAATTTCAAAATTGTTATAGAGAGCTGAAATTTGGTACAGAGGTTGCTAATGGCTCCTACGAGATAAAAATGACTTCAAGTTGGAAAATTTTTTATCTTGAGTGACCCTATGGGGTGACCCATACTGATTTTTCAAAATCGTTATATCGAGCTGAAATTTGATATGGAGGCTGAAAAAGTGAAAACCACTGCTGGGTAGCACATGCATACAGGAACAGCTTAGAACTTCAGGATGTTAAAGAAGCCCACTGGTCATGGTGGTCAAGGCACATGATTTGTAACTAATTCAAAAATTTTGTACCAAATGGTAGAAACTATCTAACAAATTTTGACCATCCACAACGCGGAAGTTTGTGCTATTATGTCGGTAAATTCGGAAAAAAATTAGAAGCGGGCTCGGACTTATTGAGTCAGGGACTATGTCCCTGACTCGGGCTATATGGAGTCTGCACTGTAGGTTTTTCAGCTCTAAATTGGAGAAATTGTACTCGTAGTAAATCTGACGTTGATACATATTTGTGCGGAGGGGTAACAAAATAAGTATCATGTCAGGATGATATATCTCCATTTGGCCATTATGTAATCATGTCAAGTAAAACTAAGGATAAGTAAATGTCGCGTTTTTTTAAAATTGTAATGACACCACAAAACCTGACTCGGGCTAAATAAGGTCTTGTTTACTCCACAGACACTATTACTTTTTGAATGCAACTTAATCCTAAATTTTTATTTATTGAATTTGTGTGAAACAGAGAAAGAGAAATAAAAGTGATACATAATGAAAGGTAATTTTTTATGAAATCATAAAATTTCAAATATTAATTAATCCCACTATAGGTATTCAATTCAAGTAGGATCAATTCAATCAGTTTTTTTTAGGCAGAGTTGGTAACGTCAAAGGTTTCGTAAATCGCGTCCCAAAATTCCATTCGCTTTTGGAAAGCTTCCGTATCTCGTACAATTTTGGGGGTGACATCCACCTTGTAAATTTTGTTGGGTTGGTTTCCATCAAAATGGAACTGCTCCCATTCCTCCCCTTCTCCCCAAGGTGCGCTGGGTTTCCTGGTAAAAAAATGGTAAAATGTACATCGGAAATTATGAACACTGATTTTATAAAATAATTTTCTCACCCAGTTTCAAAAAACGAAGTCCACATTCGAACCATTCCTTTGGACAAGATGTACTCGACTGGTGGCGAGTCTCCCGTCGTTACCGGAACCATGAAAGAGTTGGACATGTTGAACAAGTACTGGAGATCGTCCCAATGGCCTGGACCTACGCACACAAATATTTACTAACGTAACACTCGGGGACTTATCACCAAAATAAACATATTTTTAATCATAAGTAATTAATCAGTTTTAATTTTTGTCGTTAAGAATTTTAAAATAAATTCCCAGCGCCGAGAAATGATTAAAAATGTGTGGGTTTTGACCATTTTGGTGATGAGTCATCGAGTCCTATATTTATTAATTAATTAATGGAACATATTAAACGTGGCCTTTTTTACTGACCCTTGGGAAGATTTTGATATCCAATCATGTCCACTGCCCGATTCGGGGTTTCGGTGTGGTTGAATCGGTACACGTACATTGGGACAACGCCATCCCAATGTTTGGAAATAAATCGCAAAAAGTGTTCGTACTGCTTGTCCGTAAACATGTCAATGAAGCTTTCACTCGAAATGGTTCCGTCCTTGGAGTAAAAGTCGAAAATTTGTTTCGCCATTCCAGCAGGGTCTTGCGCATCCGAAAAATCCAGGATTTGAGGCCCATCTTCAATCCAATCTTTAATCGTTTTCTTATAAAGGGCCGTATCGTTGAGGAAGGCTAAGAATAAAAATTTGTGTATTTTAATCAGAATTTGGTTTATTTTGCTAATAAATATTCATATATTGTGCGTGACTAGATTTTTACTGGCACTGGCCGGGTCCAGCCCATCCATCGCGGTGGTGCCCATAATTAATGGCACGTTGTTCGGGACCTTTCCACTCTTTATAATTTCGAACGGATGTTTCGGCAGAAGTCCGCCCTTCCCATCGACTGATGGGCCAAAAATCGCGATCTGCTGCATCGCTTTGAAATCGGACATGTCTGCAGTTGGAACTTTCATTTTCTTGAGAAGCTCAAGTGGTTCCATTTCTGAAAATTTGCATCCATTCTTAATATCCAAATAAGTATGAAAATGCGTAACTTTTTTTTAGGAAATCTCACTCTTCAAGCATTTCACAAACTCGTCCGACTTCTCACTGTTTGGACACCCAACCTGTTCACCCATCTTTTTGGCCTGGATTACCGGATCTTTGACGAATGAGCAGGAATTAATCGTGCTGCTCATGACGACTGCGCGATGAAAAAGGCCTTTGTCCTCGGGGTTGATGAGATGGAGAAGCGCATCCACGCCCCCAGAGTCTGCCCCCATCAACGTCACCCTCTCCCAGTCTCCCGAAAACTTGTGAATATTCTTCCTCACCCAGTTCAAGGCGAGGCTCTGATCCCGCAGACCCACGTTTCCGGGAGCATTGGCATCTCCCGTGTTTAAGTAACCGAACGGGCCGAGGCGACTGTTGGGCGTGACGAGGACGACGTCTTGGTCCATCACGTAGTGCGGATTGTATTGTTGTGCAGAGCCGAAAAAGTGGCCCCCTAAGTGAAGAACGACCACGACTGGGTAAAGTTTCGTGAGATGACCGGATTTGGGTAACTGGTATGAATCAACATTTTATTTACAATTTATTACAGTATTTTCAAATTATTTATAAATTTCCAGAAATTTTATAAACACCTTTGGAGTAAAAACGTTCAAATTCAGACACTCTTTTTCCCCAGTGAATTCTCCGTTTAAGCAATCAAACTGGGCGCAGACTGGGCCAAACGCGGTAGCATTGAAGACATTTGACCACTTGTCGGCAGGGACGGATGGCTGCATAATTAGTCAAATTGATGCATATTTAATTTAAATACTCGAAAGGAGTTTACTTTTCGCACCTGAAATCTTTCAACGACTTTTCCGAATGGAATTCCCTTAAATTGATAGAACACTCGACCACCTCTCGCATTCTCCGTGGAACCCTGAACTAATCCGTCTCCTAATTCGAGCAAGGGTTCCTCAGCCAAAGTTGGAGTGACCGCTGCACCCACAACGAAAAGTAGAAGACAGGCCAAAAATGTACGAAAACTCATTTCTCTAGTTTTTTAAGAGTTTTTATCCGACTCAATCTAAAGTCAGGTACGGACTGGGACCCGGCATCAGGTTTCATTCCTTTATATATCGCTTACATTTTGATTTGCAGCACATCATCCTAGCAGCATTATCAGCGGAATGGGACTGAAAAAAGAATGAGAAGAACGCAAAAGGAAAGTTTGGCATGTCAATATTGTGCAGTTTTTTGCCGGTGATGCATGATGCTATTGACCAAGGTTAATGGGAATAATCGTGAATGCAACGTTCCTACATTTACTCGACTGAAGTGGGTTTTGCAATGTGTAAAATTCGTACAATTCGCGTTTCTGCAACTATTACGTAAAGACATGGGTACAATTATGCACCCACACATGTATTTTAGTGCTGGGTGTCGAGTTTTTAGCCTGTTTAGCATGGTGACTTATGTCTGTCGACACAAAAAGCGTTTTATTAACGTTGCTTTGCATGAAGATGTACTTCCAATTAATTATTTCAGGCATTTCTTCGCGACAATATAACGTTTTATACTATGTTTACTTACATGTAGAATTAGTATAATTTTACTTCACTAGTTAAATACTTTGCTACTGTAATCTGTGTTTTGCTGGAGATTGGCAATACCTGCATCTATAATCTTATGCACACTCTCGATAATCTTTGGATAAGATTGTTCCCGGTGGAAGCAGTATGCACTATGCAATTCTACCAATTTGGTAACTTGCCACTCAAGTGAGAAGGTAAACCCTGCTCAATCCATCATATCAGCGACCTAGTATGTAACTTGATTAAATTGGATATTTTACTAAATTTCTGAAAGTAATGAGAATTAGTCAGCAAATAAATAATCTAATTTAATTAGACTTGTACCTAAAATGCAACAATTTCAAATATTTGTAATTAGTACGAATTGTCTACAAATGTTGATAATATAATTTTATCAACCATTGATGGACACCTGCTGCAACTTTTTATTTCTTAATCGGATCTCCAGATTATCGTCGCTAAACCTTTCCGTATAAAATTCAATGTCACATTCCATAAATAATTCAATAGTTTAAACTTAAAAATAAATTAATTGCACGTTTCAAACTTTTCTTCCTTCTTTGGAATTTCGAAAAGTGCTTTCCTCAATTCAATCCTAGCTGAATGGTTTCGTTTTGTCGTTTGAAACGGAGCGATTTTTATGTTTTATGATTTATCCTAAAAAATCTTGCCATTGGTCAGAAGTTCAAATTTATACAAATCGTAAAATAATGAAAATAATTAATCCTGCAATGTATTAATTTAATTATTTAATACAGCAATTAAAATAGTGTATTGTCAATTTATGGCCAAAAAGAAAGTGATTAAATTGTTGCGGTGTGTCGACATTCCCATTTATTTTGACGTGTTTGGTTATCACATTAACATTTTAAAGTCTGCAAATACAAATTTAAATTACCAAAAGTAATCCTGTTATTTAATTTCGCATGTACATATTTACATACATACGTACTGAATAACACAAACAAATTATTCCTTACCTCATCTTTCTTATCCAATAATCCTTTGGCAAAACAAATCTGAAATTTTGCTGCTTTTATGCACACATTTTCGTTAGTTTTATCTGCAAAAAATAAGTAGATAAGTCTCAATGATAACCACATTTCATTATTTCTTACCTCCCTCATCCGCACATGCAGTCATAACACTCAATCACTTTATCAATTTTTTCAATCGAAAATTTCAGTAATTTTAAAAATTCCTGACGATTTAATTTTTGATCCGATGTTATCTGCAAAAAATTAAAACCACAAAAGTTAATTTCTTATTAATCACCACATTTAGCAACAACTCACCAATTTCAACTCGTCCCCAACACATTTAGCGAAACATTTGTCGTCAAACTTTGTCGCTTCAAAATCAATGAAAAACTTACTCAGGTCAGATTCACTTTTTATTTCTGGAAATGTAAATTTTGTAGAATTTAGACAAGATTTTATTGCCGATGCGATTTGAGGTGTATTCGGCAAAACGGCTCCATTTGCTGGGTCGCATTTTGCAGGGGGTGCGGCTTGGCTGGTTGCCAAAACCATGAAAAATACTATTTGACCCAAAATCATGATTTCGACGATTGGAATGATGTAATATTTTTTGTGCTCGTTCAATTTTATTATAAAATATTCGCAATGTAACGTCCGCTAATTATTTTAAATTCGACTTTTTGCACATGAACATATTGACAAGGTACATATTGGAGTGCAATTGCTGTCTCACTATAATTAACTTGTTAAATTTAAACTTGATTATTTCTAATAAAACTTTTATGATTTTTGTCCACTCATAAAAATGACAAAATACTTAACCTTGATCTCCATGCACTTACATAAATCTCTAAATTACGATCTTCACGTCTTTTTGCTGTATAGTTTTATTTCGGAAATATATAATCAGAGTCACCTACTCATAATTTAGCGAATGATGCTTAAAAAGGAACAAAAATGGAAAAAAGTATGAGCGTCATATCATATCGTAACTATTGAATTTTTACATCAACACTCAAATTTAGTAACATCCATCCAACCAATATGTGCATATGTGTAACACGTCATTTCATCGTGTCGCTAAAATTTTTTTCTTCTGTATCTACACTAATTGATTGATTAATGCTTTATTCAAGTGTCTAACAAGTTCACAGTACAAACTATACCTTCAATATTATTGCAATGGTTCAGAATAATTTTGTTTTATCGGCGTCACTTTTTCACACTTTAAAAAAGCTAAACTCAGAGATCACAGATTTCGCAGTTTTTATTTTTCATTTTGTAAAAATTGATTAAGAACAGATATCAAACTATTTAGGACGGAAATTATTTATTTACAAACTCGGTGGATACAATTAATCATGTATTCTTATTTAGCAGACCACTCTTGTTCCCAATCTGTTTCGCAGGATTTCCGGAAGTCGGACATCCTACAAGCAAATTAAAACCAAAAACAAAATTAGAAAACCAAAAAACCTACACGATTTTGAGAAGCACGTTGCATAATTTTCGTAAATTCTTTAATACCTTTAGGCTTAAGTTGATCTGTCTCCTTAACAGCGTATTGACTTCTTTCCTCATCTGAGGTTCGAAAGCTGCAAACAGTGCCGTGGCGAACATGTTGAGGACCGTGTTTGCAAACCCAGATGCGATTTTATTTCCTCCCAACCCGTCAAAATTCACTTCCAGCCGACCCACGCGCATCCGAAAGTCTAACGTCGACACGGAAACTCTCCCCGTGTCAGGATCGATCACAAATTTTACATAAAACGCATTCGAAATATTTTCATATCGCGTGGAAAACGGGCCAGAGCCGATCAGTGGGAAGATTTTTAGTAGCTGGCCGTGCAGTTCGTAATTACCTGCGGGTAAGAGATCAGCAAAGGTAAATGGCAAAATTCGTGGATGCAATTTTTACAAATAAGTTCGCATACAATTTTTGCATACAAATTTTGCATAGGGTTTTGACTGTAAATGCACACAAAATAGCACTAAATTTGCAAGGTTAATTAGGTGAAAACGATACGTAAACCAAAGACAATGTGTATGCGCCTAGTAGAAAACCTCACTTGTTTATTACCAAAGATGAATACTTACCCGATATTTTGAACCGGCCGAGATGAATGTCAAGGTCAAGGTCAACCCTTGATAGGAGGTGAGTATCGACACGGGTCAGATTAAAAGTGGATAAACCGTGGATGGAAATGTCTCTGAAAAGTAAACCATATTTTATTTTCAAAGTTTTCCTAATTAATTAATTTCTTGTGTTTTATGAACAACGTTAGTTATAAAAAATAAGTAACTAAATATTTAGACCATTGTCTAAAAATTTCCAAGGTTGAAGCCAAAACTGAAATTAAAGTGGGATGGCAGTATTAATGTAAATGAAAAGTAGAGTAGAGAATACGCTATGGCGTGAATACGTGGACGTGGAACGCGTCATGTTTATAATTAAATTACTGATAAACTGGCATAATTTAACGCCAAAAAGTTCAATCTTAAGGCTGTTAAAATATAGTATAGGCTTCCTATTGATCTGAATTTTGTTTTAAATTAGTAAATTAAAAGCTTTTAAGTGACAGTTTTAATTTAATTCCAAGTTTCTGGAGCTCATGGGTTACATAATTGATCAGTTTGAATATAAATGGATTTAGACTCACGTGAGCCACCCCCAGACCTCGTAGTACTCGTGGTACAGGTGGAATGGGAATTTTTGGATGTGCAGAGGTTCGAGGGGAGGTATCCCCCACTTGGTCAGCCCCTCCCTCATCCTCCCCCGCAATTCCTCAGCACCGGAAACCACCAGCTTTTTCACTTCCTCAACAGCTATGCATATTTGCGCCTCGATCTGCGAATTCAGCTCAACCATCGGACTCATGGCGACATTATTCGCCATCGCTTGCCAATCTGACGCCATTTCGGGCGAATCTGGTATTTCGGAAATAAATTTTCATATTAAAATTTTCTATTGAACTTCTGGTAAATATTTGTTTTTTAAAAATTAAGTGTGCTTAAAATTTCCAATTTTGTAAGTCAAAAATGTAGGAAAACATTCTATTCTTCAAAACTTTGGTTTATTTTCGCGTTATTTTCTACGAACTTTCCCAATACCTTAAAATTTCGTATTTTGAACGCCTACCAAAAAAATCTGCCTTCAAAACGCTCCATAAGTTCGGCAAGAGTAGGAAACTTCGTACGTCGGCACCTTTTTTCATTATGTAAATTACTTCCTTATTCTCAGTACAACTTTATGGTAGAACTAAACGATTGATTGGGAACGATTGGGAATTACTTTCGCGCAGAGATGCGAAATGGGACTGAAAACAAATATCGTGCAAATCTTGGAAAAACATCAAGCTCAAAAGCAAACTAATTAATGTCGGAGTGGAACAATAGGACATGAAATTATTTTTATAGTGACATTACTTAATCTAATTTTAATACTTTTTTACGACGGATGTACGCTTCATTAAGTTCACGTGCAAATATTATGATGTGCTCCATCAGAATAAATTTACTCACTTGTATTTACAAATACATAGTTTGTAACCCAGTAAAAAATGTGCAATAAGTTCGAAGTAAAAATTATTATAAACTTTATATTAAAAAACTCTACGATCTAGATGTATAAGCGAATTTTATTTTTAAATATTCAGTAAATGGATAATAATACTTCGAAATGAATGTCTTTGGTCATTACGATCTTGCATAGTTACAGTTGTATGGGCTATAACCTTTCTGCCCAAAAAGTCCTGTTTTGATAGGAATCGAGCGTGCACGCGCTCTTCCCAACTTTTGCACGAAATTTTAAACTTTGTCCTAGAGATGCGAAATTTGGCATGCACATGCACCAACATATGCTACATCATAATATAACATCAATTCCTGTTCCGTTCGCTATAAATTTTTCAGGAAAAATCAAAAACTAAATTGAATACGGGTGACATTTGGTTTTTGATTTTTCCTGAAAAATTTATAGCAAACGGAACGGGAATTGATGTTATATTATGATGTAGCATATGTTGGTGCATGTGCATGCCAAATTTCGCATCTCTAGGACAAAGTTTAAAATTTCGTGTAAAAGTTGGGAAGAGCGCGTGCACGCTCGATTCCTATCAAAACAGGACTTTTTGGGCAGAAAGGTTATAGCCCATACAACTGTAAATTAAATTTAAAGTATGAAAGTATTTATTAACGTCGTGTATGGTATACAATTTACGTTAATCTTGATTTGCTTGAAATGCCAGAATTTCAAGAATTGATTTCGGTTCTGAAGTTTAAAAACTAATGTGTCAAAGATAAGTACTGTCCAAGGCATGATTTCCGGCTAAATTGAAACGGCTGTAGCAAGTCTTGCCAAAATCACCTTTCTTAGATTTTCACACGAAATTTAGTTTATAATGTTAACTACCTCTGAGCGAAAAAGCTAAGAAAGGTGATTTTGGCAAGGACCGCTACGGGGGCTCAAAGTCAGGTTGGATTTTGACTTTTCCCATGAAAAATGAATGAAAAAATGTTTTGCATATTTTTAGTTGTTATGATGATAAAAAATTGTAAAGAGACAGATAATAACAAACACAAAGAGAACATCACATCACGGAACTGGGTTTGTTTTATTTCTCTGTCCTCCTGTTCATCTCATTTTTGAAATCTATGTTGGAGTTTTCGGTGCTACTCACCGTCATTAATCGTTCATTTTTACATCCTCATTTATATTTTCTGCACCACTCGTCGTTTTTCGTTCGTCCAACCTACTCAAGACAAGACGCTGCTCAACTTTACGTTCGAGACGATTCGACCACCTAATCTTCTCACGCCTCCAAAATTTTTTTTTTCTCCGCCATCATTGTTCAAGGTATATTTAACTTTTCTTAAATCATCATCACAGTTGCCAGTATTGTTGGATACAAGTCGTCAGACCACGATGCCGCTCTTCAAGTCACTAGATATATGGCAATATGTAAACTTGACGCTACTTCCTCCCCTCCCGCCATCATCGTCATCACCCCCGCTGCCGCTGTCATCGTCCCCGCTGCTGCCGTCATCGTCCCCGCTGCCGCCGTCATCGTCCCCGCTGCCGCCGCCATCGTCCCCGCTGCCGCCGCCATCATCATCCTCACCACGACCACATCCAGGACCAAGAAAGAAGAGGAATAAGCAAAAGAAGAGGACAGGACCAAGAAAATGTCCTCCTCCCACATCCTCCCGACCGCTCCCCCATACCACCGAGGGTTTAAATCCCGTTTCCGATGACCTTTTCTGTCCGGTGTCGGGCTGCCCAGGACCATCATCTTCAGCAACAGATGAGTGGATAGAATGTTCTGCATGTCTTTTGTGGTATCACACCTCTTGTCTTCTTTTGCAGGCCATTCCTGAAGATGACTGGTTCTGCGCAAACTGTCCCCAAATACATACACAAATAGGCCCCCAAGTAAACTCAAACACACCGTCGCCTGCAAATCAGTCTACTCTAGGCACACATAGTCAAATTACACAGTCAAGCCCCTGTACAAATCCACGTGCATCACAACCAATTTCTACATTAAGTACACCACTTTCAAATTTTATATCTAGCAAGGCAACATGTACATCTCTCACATTAGAGTGGCTAAATAACAATATAGTCCCAGGAGGTATAATTGAGAAAAATCTGTTACATGAAGCGTATAGACAGGACTCGTTCGGCATTTTCAAACCCTTAAACGATGCAGAAATTGGGAAATTGATAAAAAATTCATTTTCAAACATTAGGACCAAAAGACTTAGGACAGAATTTCATGGCGCTTCGAAATATCATTACGTAGGGATCCAGTTAAAATCAGAACAAGTTCCAGAAACTGTTTTTGATTTCAAATCTATTATTTCCTCTCTTAGGCAAAATTGTCCAACTCTCAAACAATGCCCCAAGGCCTGTAGAATTCCGGTAGCACAATCAATCAAGTCAGCCATAGATAAATGCATAACTGAAAACACACCAGAGGCATGGCACCTTCTTTTGACTTTTCCATATGTAACATTACAATGTGATTCAAGGGCAAATATAAAGAATGGTCAAAGTCTTAACAACAAAATTAGAAATAATTTATCTATTTTTGAATCCTTAGATAAAAATACTTATCAGGACTATCTCATTTCACTTTCATCCAAAAATTCAGTCTTTGATAAGTCAGGTAGCAAAATCAACGACATAGGGCCAAAAGTCATATCTAAAGTTTCCGAAGGAAATATTCGTGGCGCGATACGGGTTTTAACATCAGATGATGTTGTCGCTCCCAATTCTTCAGCGACTTTGGACACACTTGTAGAAAAGCACCCACAACAATCTTTAGACAATTTTACTGTTTTAGATGAGCCTAACATTCCACCATTTACTACGACAACAGAGCAGGTTATCTCAGCAATATTCTCATTTCCTAGTGGTTCAGCAGGGGGTTTAGATGCATTACGACCACAAATTCTGAAAGATCTAGTTTCACAACATACTGGTGACGTAGGAACTCAATTGTTAGAATCTCTTACAAAATTTTGCAATTTTATGTTAGCAGGAAAAGTTCCTTTAGATATTTGTCCTTTCATTTACGGTGCAAGTCTTACGGCCCTTAAAAAGAAATCAGGTGGTATTAGACCTATAGCGGTAGGTTGCACTTATCGTAGAATAGTTTCAAAGATTTGTGTGAAGGTCATGAATCATGTCTTTCAGGATTATTTTAGTCCAGTCCAAGTAGGTTTCAACGTAAAAAATGGTGCTGAAGCAGGAGCACACGCTGCCCGTAGATTCTTTTCCTTTCCACATCAATCACCTACAGCCTTCCTTAAAATCGATTTTAAGAATGCATTTAATATGGTAGATAGAGGGAAATTGCTTTCATCCGTTCACGAACTTGTACCAACTTTGCATCCTTATATTAATCAGTGCTATAGATTCTCATCCAGTCTTGTGTGGAATTCTTCTTTAATTGATTCATGTAGAGGTGTTCAACAAGGAGATCCGTTAGGTCCACCACTTTTCTGTTTAACCTTGCATCCAGTCATTTCAAATTTAGGGTCAGAATTTAATATGTGGTACTTAGATGATGGTACATTAGGTGGCAATCCTACTACAGTGTTAGACGATTTTCAACATATTATCTCATGTGCAAATGAAGTAGGTTTAGAATTGAACTTTGATAAATGTGAGGTTTCAGTTTTAGGTCCACAAACTAACACGCAATGTATACTAGAATCTTTCCAATCAGTTGCACCAGGTATTTCATGTATGACTCAGGAAAATGCTGAACTTTTAGGTGCACCTTTGACTCTTGAATCTATTGAACATGTTTTCCGCAAAAAGATTCACGCTTTTACTAACATGGCTGGTCGATTGCATTCCATTCCAAGCCATATTGCGTATTATCTCTTGAAACATTCACTAGCTATTCCACGATTAGTTTATCTACTAAGGGCAGCCCCTATTTTTAAATCTCCACATTTGCTAGAGGAGTTTGATTCATTGCTCCATAATGCCTTAGAACAAATTACAAATTGCCAAATTAATCCTTTGTCTTTAGAAGAAATTGCATTACCAATTAAATTAGGTGGTTTAGGAATTAGACAATCTAAAACATTAGCAACTCCATGTTTCCTTGCATCTTCATTTGCCACCACTGACTTGGTTTCTTTAATTTTGCCCTCGTATGTCACTGCTTTGTCCGATTAACTTGTGACCGAGGCGCAGGACTTGTGGAAGTCAATTAGTTGTGAAGAACTACCTCGCAGTACAATTACTTCTTTTCAATCATCCTGGGAAAGTCCAATTTTCAATTACGTATCTTCACGTATCCTGGAATCATCCACCACCCCAATAAATACTGCTAGGATTTTGGCATCAAGGTCAAAAGAATCAGGTGCATGGTTGCAAGCTTTACCATCGAGGAATTTAGGCACACTTTTAGACGATAATTCCTTCAGGATTGCAATAGGTTTGAGGTTAGGGTTAAATTTATGTTTCCCTCATAAATGTGTTTGCGGCGCACAAGTAGATGAACTAGGCTTACATGGTCTTTCATGTAAAAAAAGTGCTGGCAGGCACTCTAGACATACGCAAGCCAATGACATTATAAAGAGAGCCTTAATTTCTGCAGACATACCAAGCATTAGGGAACCATTAGGGTGTTGTAGGACAGATGGAAAAAGACCGGATGGTCTAACACTAATACCTTACAAACAGGGACGCTCACTAATATGGGACTTTACATGTACAGACACTTTTGCCCCCTCTTATCTCTCTCACACACTTAGACATGCTGGCACAGCAGCAAAACTAGCCGAGACCAAAAAACACAAACTGTACTCTGAACTTAAAACAAACTATATCTTTGTTCCGGTGGCTATCGAGACATCAGGAGTATGGGGGACGGAAGGGTTGAAGTTCATCCAAGATGTTGGGAGGAGGATGAAGGATGTCACTGGACCAATGTCGACAACTTTTCTCATTCAACGGATTAGTTTGGCAGTTCAACGCGGGAATGCGGCATCAATCATGGGAGCTGTCCCCAGTCAACGAGGATTAGAAGAATTATTTTATATTTTAAATTATAGGTCGTTTTATTTACAAAAATCATGTAAGGGGCCGAATGGTGATCTCGGACGCCTATCCGGATCAAGTAAAGGTTTTCCCAACCCACCAACATCGGGTTTTTCCTCTACTCCCCAAGCCAACTAAGCGTATTTCATAGTTTATCAATGTTTATGTTAATAATTGTTTTTAATTTTATAAATAGGCTAATAAAATAGAATAAAAGTTTGTAAACTTTTCTTAATACTCGTGCATAAAGTATGTGATGGATTTTTGCAAGATTTTAACCATTTCTTGCCATTATCATCAAGTTTTACCCACAATTCCTCACGCCCACCACAACTCGACCCCGGCTTTGATTAGTTTAACCGGTCGACATCTCTTCGCGTCCACCGACTCGTCATGGAAAAATTCCTCCTTCCCACAAAACCAGAACGAGATCGTGTTTACTGCTGCATGAAAAAACTCGGAAAATGTAAGAAGAGACTCGAAAAGAAAACCCCCAAGCCTAAAGTGCTAAAATCAAGTTTAGCTGAAGCCTTTAAACACTTTGTAGGCAACGACATCAATCTCTTCGATGAGCAGGATACACTTTGTCCCGGGCATCATATTAAAGTGAAGAATAGCTCAGAAAAGTTGGAACAATCAAGAAAATGGAAGTTAAGTAGCAACCTACCTCCACCAGCATTTAATAGGGAGTTACGATCTGGACGAGTTATAATCGGGGATATTTCTACAGTGCACAACTCACAACAACAACAACTCACTCTTCGAGTTTCCCAGAATTCGAATTCCAATGAAGTCAGTACAGTGCACGAAGATATAGGAATTCAGGACGAAGACAGCTCGATTTAGTCCTTTAATGACTATCCAAATTCTGCATCACTAATGGAATTCACCTGTTCAGAAACTCAAGACATGTCTTTATATGACGAAGAAGAGCAGTTTTCAGTAGGAACATCCGCTCAAGAGTCTCAACTTCACTTTAATGTCAGTCAAAGATGATCTATTTCAATGACAGATTCAGATACGACATCAACCTCCTCAGTACTTGCATTCAGATATATTCAAGGAACCAAGAGCACACAAAGCAAGTGTTTTATTTGTGACTCTGCGGGAGGACGGAAGTCGGTGCCATGGTCAGCCATACGTCAAGCCTGGTTCAAACTCAATTATTATATTCCGAAAACTAATCGAATTTGTCCTCGACATTTGGATGAAAATCAACGATTCACAGAAGAAGCTCTACTGCAAATTGAGGCCACCAAGCAAGGTATCCATGTAACCAGTTTCGACTTCGGACTATGGTTACATGAAGTATCAGACATGCCGATAAGTCCACCATTCTCCTTCAACCAAGGAGGTGTCGAATCTGGGAAGTACAAGACATGGCTTGGATTGGAGAAAACACAGTTTGAAGACTTACTGTCTTATCTACCTGAAACTGAAATGAGGAATACATCGGCCCGCTCTGTAAGAAACGGATTGGCAATGTTTCTCCTTCTTCTTCGAAATAATCTGAAGCAAGAAGTAATCGCAGAGATGTTCGGGACAACTCAGCAAGTAGTCAGCCGGACAATAGACAAAGTATCTCTAATCCTTGAACGCGAGTTTGTTCCAAAGTACCTTGGATACTATCACATCACGAGGGAGGAAGCCCTCGAGAAGCATTCAAGAAGCATGAGTTCCAGAGCAATAGGACAACCGCTTGATCATATTTGCATTGTCATCGACTGTACCTACATATATATTGAGAAACCAACCGACTTCACCCTCCAACGCAAGACCTTTTCCCTACACAAGAAGAGGAATCTGATCAAGCCGATGCTCATTGTATTTCCAAATGGATACATTCTAGAAGCTGCCGGCCCCTACTTCTGCGATTCAAGCAACAATGATGCGGCCATTATCTTGCACCACTATGAAAACTCTGACCTATTATTATTTCTTGAGGAGTGGGACAACATTTTCTGGGATCGAGGATACAAGTACGCAGAACCAGGAACAGCGGAACGCAAAATTCTATCCCATATGCCTGCATTACTTTCAAAAACGCAACAGCAATTTACGGCACAACAAGCAAATGATTTCAGTGGTTTCGGAGGAGGTGTCCATGTGGCCATGTCTTCATCGCGATGGACCGATCGTCGTCGTAGATAAGTTTTTGCTGTGTCCAATAATTTGTAACTCTGGTTAATTGTTTGCTGTCTAAATAAATTTGACAAAATTTCCAATATCTCCAGTAATTTGTAACCGTGGTTAATTTTTTTTGTTGTCGAAATAAAATTGACAAAATTTCCAATATCTCCAATAATTTGTAACCGTGGTTAATTTTTTTGTTGTCGAAATAAAATTGACAAAATTTCCAATATCTCCAATAATTTGTAACCGTGGTTAATTGTTGGTCTTCTGAATGAAATTGATGGTGCTGAGTGGGTAAAACGGGTGTCTGAGTTGCTTGAAAGAACGAGAAGGGTGGGGCGTGGGGTTTCAGATGGACGGCAGAGATTGGGATATTTAAGCAGGGGGAGATTTAGGGAGGGCCTGGGTGAGGAGGTCTACGGTGTAAAGAAAAGAAATATCCGTCGTAAATTGAAGGGGGGGTGGTCTTTGGAGGATTGAAAAATTGTTGCGCCAGGCCGGAAGTGTGTAAGAGTCTATGGCGTGGTCGATATCTGATGAGACCTGTAGAGTGACGACGAGAGGCGGAATAAGATAGAATTCCGGGGCGTGTCTTAAAATTCGGGGGTAGATTTGAGGAAGGGGAGGTCGTGGGGGTGATAACTGGTGACCCATGTGCCTCACCAGTATTTTGGGCTGAGGAGGGGAGGGTAAGCAAAGCTTGATTGTGCCTGCTGCAGGTGTCGAAAGCGCCTTGGTGGGTGAGGACTGAAGGGTGGGAGATAATTTCTGGCAAAATTCGTCGAACCACGCAATGTCAACGGTTGAAGTGGCGTGACAAAACTTGTTGGAGCGTGGGGGTTCCACTGTTGTGGCGAATACATAAAAAATTTGTTTGAGGTAAAGATGGGTGAGGTGGAGTCCCATTTTGAACAGGCGACGTAATTCGGAGACCAATAAAAGTTCTTCCTCGTCTGTCAGCATCAAGATAATCGAGTACGGGCGGTTCTGTTGGGAGAGATAAGTGATGTCGGGTAAGCATGGCAGGAGAGGATCCATGGTGGGGTGTTTTGGTCTTTGGTAGCGCACTGGCAAGTGGTTGTAGTCCAATGGTTGAATTTTGGGTTATGCGGTTGGAGAATGATCCTCGTGAAAAAAAACTGGATTGGAGCCGATGAGGCGTAGTTGAGGATCACCGATGTGTCTTCACTTTCAGAGTCGGGAAGTCTGGGTTACTTGTTGAAAACGTTGAAGTAGGAGAAGGGAGATCGGGAACTTTCAGAGTAAATGGAAGGCGAGAAAATAGTGAGGCCAACTTATATCGAGTGGAAGGTGTCCTTTAGATTGAAAAAAAATTGAAAGGGGGTTGTGTATGCAGGAAGTATTGACGCAAAGGGGCGTATTTAGGCAAGGAGGATCCGATGCATGGTGTGGGATAGGAGTCACATGAATCTAGGTGTCTGAACGTTGTCACGCTGGTTGGGTGAGGTGGAGAAGAGGGGTGAGGAGGTGGGTTGGAGCTAGATGGTGGTCGGGGGGTCGGATCGTTGTAATTGAGACGGCGAATTGTTTGTGAACAGCATGGGAGATGAGCCCTGAAGCGACGAGAGTAGTATTGTGGTCCAGTTGGTCCAAAAGGTATATGGATTGAGAATAATATCGGGGGCGAGTAAAGTGTTGAGTCAACCGGTGAGGTGAGGTATAGTGAGATTGGACAAAGTGTTGTAGCGATTGAGTATGTAGAGGTAGAGTAGATGATACCGTTATACCAAACGTATTGTTGAGTCGCGTACGTGGTTCGTGAACAGACGGGGAGGTACGTAGTAGCGATTAAGAAAGAAAACTAATGTAAACTAATGTAATTGAGCTGACAATTCGCTACTGGTTGAAGAAAGATCGAAGGTTGCCTAATACTGGAAAAATGTGCAGACGAAGGTGACCAGGAGGAGCTTACTAGTGTTAGATCTTAAGGTAGGGGAGTGAGGGTACTCATTAGGGGAGATGCCCATGGAAGTCTATATGCAACGTAAATGCACTGCACTGGAGAAGGAACTCTCCTGTGGATTTATGATTATTGCGTCGTTAGTTCTCTTATATATTTAATGCGGCGAATGGTTGTGGGGACCATAGAGCGACCGCTGTTTAATATGGTAGACTATCCGGGTTTCACTTCTAAGTAATAGTTATGTGGAACAAAAGAAGGTGGGATGTCTACGTAATCCTAGATATCGAAAATAACCTATGGAAAAGGGCAAAAAAAATACACAGGAGAAAGAATTCTCTTGTGGATTTTTTTTTTTTTTTGTAAATCATATGGGTAGGTTTTATATATATCTGTATGACCGGTAAGTATTACTATTTACTACTATTGTATTACGGGGATAGTCAAGGGGACCATCCTGGGTTCGCCGTGATACGTATAGAATTAATACAGCTATCTGGGTGACCGGCAATTATTACTATTTATTACTATTGTATTACGGGGACAGTCAAGGGGACCATCCTGGGTTCGCCGTGATACGTATAGAATTAATACAGCTATCTGGGTGACCGGTAATTATTACTATTTATTACTATTGTATTACGGGGACCGTCAAGGGGACCATCCTGGGTTCGCCGTGATACGTATAGAATTAATACAGCTATCTGGGTGACCGGTAATTATTACTATTTATTACCATTGTATTACGGGGACAGTCAAGGGGACATCCTGGGTTCAATTCAATTCAATTCAATCTTTATTCAAGTGACTGCGATAAAAATATGTAGGTACACATTGTTTCCATTACCAAGTCACAGAGGTCATAATAGGAAATTCTATTCTAGTCAATATCCTAATTCTATACTCGATTACTTTATATATTAAACAACTTCAACTCTCGCTATACTCGTGCTTTAATTTTATATTCTCTTAACTTAGGGTAAAATTGTGAAAACAGCTCACTATCTTTCATTTCATATGGTAAAGCATTCCACATTTTAATTGATTGGTACATAAATGACATTTGACCAAACTTAGTTTTCGCTTTAGGTAGTACAAAATCGTTCTTTGACCTTAAATTTTTATTGTGGTCCGATCGGGTGTATTCTGGAAAACATTTGAACAATGGAGATTTTAAAATAATATGTTTAAATATAAATTCTAGCGTATACACTTCGTACCTCTCTTTACATGATAGCCAGTTTAGTTTTTCGAATGCGTCATACATTAAAATCTTTTTATCTTTCAAGATCACTAATCTTGCAACTCTAAGTAAAATTTTATCAATTCTGTTACATACAGTTTCGCACATATTTCCATATACAGGCAAGCAATAGTCCAATTTACTACATATTATGGAAGTGCAAAAGATTTTCAACCAGTTACTACTAAAGTAGTTCTTATACTTATTTATCATATACATACGTGCACTCATTTCAGAACAGACTTTAGTGATATGCAAATGAAAGTTTAAACTTCTGTCTAAAATTACTCCAAGATATTTGAAGGAGGTGACACATTCAATTGTTTGCATGCCTACTTTCACTTTCACCTCTCCTTCTATTCTCAGGTTTGCAGGGGAGAAAGTCATACTTTGTGTTTTCTTAATGTTTATTTCCATCCCATTTTGATGGCACCAATCCTGTAGATTCTGGAGGTCTCTTTGCAATTTATCGTTGATCTCATTTATCGTCTTTCCTGTGGCAATCAGAACGAGATCGTCTGCATATTGATAAATGCTGCATTCTTTGATACAGCATGGGATGTCGTAGACATAAATGTCGAAGATAAGTCCAGAGAGGCTGCTACCTTGGCTAGTCCCTCGAAGGAGCTTGTGAACTGCAGACTTCATCTTTCCTCTTCTCACCAGCATGGTTCGATTAGTGAAATAAACTGCAAACCATTTGTTTAGTTCTCTGGTGATTCCTAATGATTCCATCTTTTGTAAGAGACGACTATGAATAATGTTGTCAAAAGCTGAAGAGAAATCAACAAAAATTGCTCCTGAAATTTCACGCGCGTCTCCAGTGTTCCGGATCTCGTTGGTCAATTTAAGGATAGCACTCTGTGTGGATCGGTATGGTCGATATCCGTGTTGTTGATGGTTTAATTTGTCCTCTTTCTCCATAAATGGCATAATTCTATGATATATGCAAGACTCGAACAGTTTTGTTGTTGTGCAAAGAATTGAGATTGGCCGATAACATTTAGGATCACATCTTTTTCCTTTTCCTTTGTAGAGTGGAAATACGGCGGCTTGCTTCAGTTCTTCAGGATATTCTCCAGTGGATAAAAATTCATTAAACAAAAGCGTGAGGATAGGGACCAGTGAGTCTGCACAAATTTTGTAAAAAATTGGTGGGATCGCATCGATTCTTGTAAGTTCTTGAATAGCTTTCTGTATATCTTCTGGGGTCAGTATGATATGACACATCGTGCTCAATGGTTTTTCGAATTTGAACGGATGAGTAGCAAAAGGTTCAGGTCTTATGAAAGCTTGACATAAAACGTTCAGCTTTTCTTTTTCATCACATATTTCTTGCCCATTTACAAATAGATTTGGGAGTGTAGAATCTCTTTTGGTTCGTCCAACTTCTTCATTAAACAGTTTCCAGCAAGTCTTACTTTGGTTATCAGATTCTGCTACAAATGATTTAATTACATTTGCTTTGAGTCTGCACTTGATATTGTTGGTTTTATTTCTGCATTTTCTAAAATCAGCCCAATCGTTTTCACTTCCAGTTTTTACTGCATTTTTCTTCAGCTTTTTGCACAAGTTGTGAATTTGCTCATATTCTGCATTGAGCCACTTCTTCCGAAAATGTTTCACTCTGATGTTTTTTAAAGGCGCATATATATTTAATGCACTAGTAACAAACATTTTGAAAATGTTGTACTTATCACCACTTGTTTTGCAATATTCAAAAATCCACCAGGGGGACTGCATTATTCTTTTATTTAATTTCTCTTGGTCAATGTCCTTGAATGATCGTATTTCGATTGACTTTAACGGGCACTTTGCAGTTTTATCTTTCTTTCGTATTGCATAGATTAAGTCATGATCAGAAATACACTCAGTTATCACTCCAGATTTTATGTTTAGTCGTGGTCGATTTGTGAAAATTAGATCGATTAGAGTTTTTGTTTGTGCAGTTTTGCGAGTAGCTTGCTTAATTATTTGATAAAAGCCTATTTGTTTCATCATTTCTAATAATTCACGCGCCTGATTGTTCGGGTTAAGTTGGTCGTAATTGAGGTCACCAATAACGTAGGTTTCATTATCTTTGTTTGCGAGGAGTTCATTTTGCAAAGACGTAATGAAGTGTTTCTTTGCAGTAGACACACGGTAAATTAGATAAAAATATATAGTTGGAAAGGAATGCTTTCTTAAACTGATTTTGATTGATTCAATAGGGGATGAGAATGGGGACTCATGACATAGAACTTCATACTCTTCTGCTACGTAGATTAGCAGTCCTCCTCCTCTTTTTCGGTAGGTCTTGATCTCAGGTCTATCTTGTCGGAACAGTTGGTATCCGGGTATTTGTATTTCTGTATCTGGGTTTTGGTCCCACAGCCATGTCTCGGAAACGCAGAAGACGTCGTATTTGTTTTGTTGTATTGTCATTGCTATGTCATCTTTTTTGGTCTTGGAAAGAAGATCTCGAACATTGAGATGTCCGACTCGAAAACCTCTAGGTAGGTTTTGATCTATCGTTGGTACTGAAGGTACTGATGGCGCAACAGTGTTGCATTCATAACATGTCCAGGAAAGATTATGATTTTTGAAGTTTGGGTGTTTTTTCTTATGACATGTGTTATGAAACGGTGTGAAGCATTGATTGCAAATTAACTGCACTTTTATATCCTGTTTTTTGAAGATGTTGCATGTGTTTGGTTGGTTGTTGGTACATGATAAGCATTTCCAGTCACCTCCATTATTTAGTTGGTGAAACGTTGCGTAGCTGGGCAGGGGGATCATGCACGTACGATGATAATTTGAAGAACATGATACACATTGAATGGTCAGTTGGTTGATTCTGCCTTCTCTCTCGCATGTTGCACAGTTTGGGCCTGGATTGATAAGATTTTGTCCAGCAAGTAATAGTAACAGCAATAGCAGTCGGTGAGATGTAGCTCTGGGTTTACTTCTTATCTTTGTAGATTTCTTCTGTTTGTGCCATGAATAGGAACGATACGATGAGATAAGGGAAGGTTTACCATATAACAGTATATGGAAGAATTGAGCATAATGAGTACCCTCACTACTTTTAACTGTCGGTGTTTGATGTGGTATACCTCTTAATGTATTTGTCCCAAGGCGAACAATATTTTCACTAAAATGCAGTTTTTCAAGAAACTTTATATTTTTGCTATTTGCACAATAAATAGAATCTTCGCAGTTTAGCCACTTAACTCTTCTGATAGGGCACGAATTTATCTTTGAAATGATAGTATTATAATTAGAGTAACTTATCAAAACTGCTAGCAGAATTGATGTGAAAATAATGTAACGAGAGCTTGACTTTTGCTGGTGCTCCATGGCTTCAGGGCAGATCTAATTCGCCGTGATACGTATAGAATTAATACAGCTATCTGGGTGACCGGTAATTATTACTATTTATTACTATTGTATTACGGGGATAGTCAAGGGGACCATCCTGGGTTCGCCGTGATACGTATAGAATTAATACAACTATCTGGGTGACCGGTAATTATTACTATTTATTACTATTGTATTACGGGAATAGTCAAGGGGACCATCCTGGGTTCGCCGTGATACGTATATAAGTAATACAGCTAGTGTAATATGGTGATCTAATTGAGAACGTTGCCGAGGGGCAGAGGTTGGTCAAACTCTGCCTGGTTTAAAAGTATGTGGGATAGAGAAATTCGTGTGTCGTGAGGCGACGCAATCGGGGCATGAAGGAAGAGGAATGTTGCCACCGGCGGTGTGGGGGGCGAGGCGTTGGCTGGGTGAAGAAGGTAGAGGGTTAGAATTGGAAAGTCGTCGGGAGAGGTTGTTAGGTTGATTAGGTCGAGTTAATAGATCTGCTCACCAGGTATTTGGGATATGTGAGAAGGAGCGATTTGGATTGTAGTTAGTATGTATAGGCAGTGAGTTATAACTTGATTGGCGGGGGTGTGCGTTAGGGGGAGAATACAACAAGTGATTATCACTACGAGGTCGGTTAGCATTGGGTTTGTAGCGTCATCGAGAATGGACTCTCCCACCTCCACCAAAATTACGGCCGACACCATCCTGTATGTGATGTGTATCTCGGAATTCTGTATTCCTGGATTGCCAGTGATTCGAAGGTGCTGTGATATGGAATTGGCTATGTACATTCTGGCGGGTAGAGAAACCGCCACCACGGTTGATGGAATACGAAGATCTACCCCTATGGTTACGGTTACCCTGGGAGGTGCGCTGTTGGTAGTTATTAGCTCACCCTGCGAAGCATGAGAGCTATTGAATTCCTCTTGTCCGTCCGTCTGTCTGTGTGTTCACGAGTTTTTTGCATCAATTGATGCTAATTAATAATCCCCTTGACCATTGTAGAATAAATTAGGCGCACCATTGGTATCGAACAATCCGTGGCGCAAATGGTGCGAATTAATTGTGCAAATGGATCGAGAAAGGACTACAATTTTGCAATAGGTAGCACCGTTCGTATTGAACAGTTGGTTCTCCAAGCTGATGCGAAACAATTGGATGAGCAACAACTGATACTCACTAGAATGGATCAGGTCCATTTTTTAATAAATTAATAGCACCGTTGGTATCTAACAATCGGTAACACAAAATGATGCGAAACAATTGGGTTAATTGATGCAAAACGCACCAATGGTACAGATTAGCCGGGAGAATTTATTATATAATTTTGACACAAATTTTTTGAAATTTTATGGACCCACCACGGTTAATCTCCAACAGTGGTGCAAAATACTTTGTCATCTACCTCGTTTTTCTGCATCATTGATGCATAATTGCATAATAATTATTGATCTATTTTATGCCTCGTTTTTCTGCACCATTGATGCATAATTGCATAATAATTATTGATCTATTTTATGCTTCGTTTTTCTGCACCACTGGTGCATAATTGCTTAAAAATTATTGATCCATTTTGTTGAACTACTATAATTTTGCACCCAAGGTGCAAAGGTGCCAGGTAATTATATATTACAGGGTGAGCTACTTCTAACGTTACTACGGTTTATTGTGTCTGAAACCACCCGTGGGTGGGGAATCTATGAAGGTCATGTGCTGACCCGACAACCGAGGGCGAGGTGCATCTAACATATGAATAGAATCTGAACCTGCAGAGACTACATGAGGCCTCATGTCGGATGTACCAATCCCTTGTTGTAATTGGGAAGGAAGTTGTTGGGCTAAGAGAGAGACGAAGTGCGGGTCGTTGGTCGATCGGGGATTGACGAATGGGGGGTGTGCATTACAGTCTTGAATGGAAGTAAACCTTAAGGCTTGAATGAGGTGGGCGAAAACTGCATCGTAGGAAGAAGATGTAGCGGGTGTGGGCCACCCCGTCAAATTGTCGATGTGAGAGATGTGTGGTGGGCAGGCGCAGAAGTCGCCATCAATGGTCGAGATATGCGAGGGAGGGAAAGGTGGTCGATAGAATGCGTTGGTATGGTGTTGAGGTACAGGTTGGGAGGAAGGTAGAACGTGAGGTGGCACAAAAATGTTAGCAGAGAGAGGTGCCGCGGGGGTTGGTAAAGGTTCCAACTCCGTATTAGGACAGACTTGTGGGAAAAAAGGAGGAGAGTTAGTATCTGTCAGGGGTGAACATCCTGGAGAGATGGTGATGTCGTTGATAGGTGTCCCCATTTGGAAAAGAGTGGGTGATGCAATAATGAAAGGAAAAATTGGTGGTGGTTGAAGAGCGGAAGGGTGTTTTGGGCAGGGTCTCAACCACTGCTGGGAGGTGGAGTAAAAGATGTTGTGGTACCAATAAGGATTGAGGGGTTGATGGGCACGGAGTCGTTGTGCAGGGGGTTTCGTAGACTACGGTGGTGGCTGGTGGAAGACGTTGAGGGCTGGCGTTTGGCTGAGGATAGAAAGTAGCCGGAGGCAAGATACTAGTTTTGAGATAAAAAGTCGCAGGGATGGATGCTGCAGGTAGTTGATTTGCACTCGAAACTGGATTTTTAGCTATCGGGGTCAGAAGAGAGAGGTGATGAAGGAGAAGCAGTTTCTGGTTGGGGTGAACGTCTTGGACTCAAAATGATATCGTGGTGAGGAGCAACAACCTCGTTTTGAGGTGGAGATGTTGAAATTGGAAAGGGGGTGGCAGGTTGGAGAGATTGACCAAGTGACGTGGCACCAAAAGTATGCGGAACAACCTCGATTTGGGGTCGAGATGTTGAAATTGGAAAGTTCCTCGCTGATGGGAGAGATTGGCCAATCGACGTGGCACCAAAATTATGAGGACCAAGAGTGGGAGATGATGCAGGGGTTAATTGAGATGTAAGGCCGACTCGTCCGCCGAAAAATGTGGGTCTAGTGGGCGTGTCGGATGAAAATGTGGATCGTATGTGGTTATAGGTAACCGGTAAGTAGGAGGAGAACGAGATTTCGGGGAGGACGATGTGGGGTTAGTGGTTTGGGATGTGTAATATCGATGTCGAGAAATGAAATTATCCTCAATGCCGTCGAGTTGAACGAACTGCCGCTCTCTCTTATTACAAAGTGATGTGAGTCAGGTATGGAAAAATAGCTATAACTACCAACACGCTAAATTAAACGGAGGATGCCCTAACGGCTGGAGAGACAACGGGGTGCGTACGACTTACTTTCACAGGGTAAATGATTTTCAAAATATATCGGCGCCCCCTCGGAGCGTGAACCGATAATTAGAAAAATACGCTTAATGGCGAAAAAATGGCTACTGTGGCCTACTTGTGGTGCAAAAAGGACTGAAAAACGACCTCGTCCTTGCTGTCTCCGCAGTCAAGGAAAATAAATTCATAAAGTCTTCTATGTGTACTTGAAATGTAGGGGCCCCTATGGGCAAGAAGTGTTCCCCAAACTTCTCCCCGTCCTTTTTAGTTCTGACAGGTACGTGATTCTAGGGAATTGTGGACGTATGGTCGGTGGTGGGAACTCAAATTTTTTTTTTCTGTAAAATATCGACGGAGTACCGACCAATGGTGGATCGTGTAAAATGGTGAAGGGGGGAGAGTGTGGAGGGGGTGGTTAAAAAGTCATGGAATTTTTTTTTACTTACTTTGGTGATAGTCTATCACACCGACGTCGTGAAGATGGGGGGTAGAGAGGGAATGGGGCGTTTTGTCGTTGTGACACTTCGTCACACTGCAGTCGTGAAGATTTGAGAGAGGGGGTGCGGCGTCCTTCTCTCCTTCTGACAAGGAGAGGCCGCCGTGGGTACCAATGTGAAGTTCCGTTTATGGGGGGTGTGAAGCTCCGTTTATGGGGGGTTCACTGCATTGATGGTGGTGATGAGGCAGATGAGACGATCGTCGTCGTTGCTGTTGTGTGTGCGTAATAATTGTGAGGCGAGATGAGACTTGATTGCACTTTTCTTATAGAGGTTTTATTCATTACTTGTACAACAGGCAGAACTCTGCCTCTCCCAATAATATTGGGAGAGGTAACCTGTAGTAGCACAAAATACTTCCTCGACCGTGGTTTTTGGTGGCTGCGCTTTCGCTTATATATCCTAGCAATACCTAATTGATACCTATGTGTTGACCGATTATGAACCGGTTGGCCACGCTGAATAGAGATATCTCAGATGAGCTTGTGACGAAGCTGGTTTGCAACATTGTCTCTGGTTTGTAAGAGATGATGGAGGTGAGTGGCATACTAATTAGGGGGTTTGGCATTAATGAAGTTGACCAAACCTGCTCTTTCACAGTTTTATGAATAACGTTACTTATAAAAAATATATTTAGACCGTTGCCTAAAAATTTGAAATTAAAGTGGGATAGGAATATTAATGTAAATGAAAAGTAGAGAATACGTTAGACGTGAATACGTGGACGTGGAACGCGTCATGTTTACAATTAAATTACTGAAACGCCAAAAAGTTCAATCTTAAGGCTGTTAAAATAAAGTATTTATAAGCTTCCTCTTGATCTGAATTTGGTTTTAAATGAGATAAATAATTGTGGACTGTTTTCTAATGATAATTTTAATTTACTTTCTTAATTTAAAGTCAACGATTCGTTTGTTTGTTTGTTTGTTTGCCTTTATTTCACGTGCCATACAACCTATCAGTACAAAATTAGACTGGTCTCCCTAGGGTGACACGACTGACCACATTATTATTAATTAATTAAATGATTAAAACTAAAATATAACTAAAATCTTAACCAAAATCATACAATTATGACCTCTTATCTATTAACCACTGATTAACGGATTTTCTGAAGTTGAGACTTTTGTCATCGATATCACAAAACTCTCGGGGAAGAGAGTCCCATAATTTGCAGGCCGAATAACTGAAAGAGTTCTGATATATAGATGTGTTGTGATTTTTAACTGAACAGAGGTTGGTATTTCTGGTGACCATGCTACAATTATTTATCTGAGGGGAAAATATTTCACATAACGTCGAGATCTTGCACCCATATTTTCTAACTTTATATATAAACCAAACAGAGAAAAAGCTAAATCTCTCGCCAACCGTTAAAAGATTGTGTTTCTCCAAGAGTAGCGAGAAGTCTATAGATTTGAAGGCTTTGTAGCATTCCTTACGAGCCTTCGTGGCTTCACCTGGAGTCAATTCTGACCAAAAACGCTTATGTTTGTATTTGTTTGTGTTTGGATAATAATAATTGGCGAGTATGTTACGTGTGACTCTTTGCGCCCCAAACTATTAGACTATAATCAATTATGGAATTAATATAAGCATTAATAAGCAACATCAGAACATGAGGAGTAATATTTCTTCTAATTTTACAAATTAGACCAGCATTTACACTAATTCTTCTGTAAACCTGATCAAAATGGCATTTATAATTTAAGTATTCATCAAGATACAGACCCAGGTACTTAAATGAAGATACTTTTTCGATCACATTATTATTAACAGTGATATTTGTCAGATCCATACGAGGTACTCCGGATTTCCTAAAAATCATAAACTTTGTCTTTGAAAAACTAATTGGAAGACCAACTGAATTACACCAAGTATCTAGACGGGATAGGATGACATGCATACGTTCACAGGCGGTCTCCAAATTTGAGGCCTCAAAATACACGACCAAATCATCGGCAAACGCTATGAAGCTACAATCGTTTAGTACGCTTGCGACTTTGTTAAAAAATAAAATAAACAGGGCGGGACCGTTGACCGTTCCCTGACCTATACCCCGGTTGTCGAAGAATGTGGTCGACACGTAATCACCTAATTTAAGAACAAATTGTCTTTCAGATAAGAAACTAAAAATAAGTAAAACTAATCTAGAATTAAGCTTAAAAATGTTAACAAGATCTTCTATTAATAAACAGTGTAGTATATTATTAAATGCTTGTTTTATGTCAATGAAACAAGCTATAACCAAAGTATTACGTTTGTCAAGAGAATTATACAAGTCGTTTGTAAAAACTGCATGCGCTGTTGTACATGAACGACCAGCCCTAAATCCGTGCTGGTTATCAATCAACAAACCTTTTCTTTCAACGTCCAACATTAATCGTGTGTTAATTACATACTCAAATAGTTTACTCAGATTCGGGAGCATAGAAATAGGTCGATAGTTTCCGGGATCAGTAACTGAACCTTTTCCCTTGTAGAGTGGTACAACAACAGCTTTCTTAAAATTAACAGGCAATGAACAAGATTCAAAAAAACAGGAAAATAATATTGATAAAGGTATTAAAATATGTGGTAGCAAATTTTTCAATGCTACAGCAGGTATGAAATCGGTGGGAGAAGACTTCCATTTCATTCTAGAAGAAGAATTTGCCACCTCAAATTCAGTTACATTACAGTTATCACTGACCCCCTCGTCCATTGCTTGCTCTTTCACGGATTGCATCAAGCTTTCTCTTACTTCTGGAGGAGTTAAGTCTGGAACTACAAAACAATTGGCCAAAGCCTGGGATTTTTTTAGATTATCCGATTCAAGGTTGTCATTTACTTTTAAAAACGGGATATCAGCACTTCGTTTAATATCCCTACCAGATAACTTGTAGTAAGTTTTCCAGATTGAAGCTGAATCGTCAATTTTGGAAAAATTTTGAAAATAAAAATCTTTTTTGCTTTAGAAACCCTGCAACCTACAAAATTTCTAAACTTTCTATACTTTAGCAATAATTCAGCAGATGGATTTGACTCGTAATCTTTTTTCAACGAATTTCTTTCATTAATTAACGAGAGTATTTCATTTGACATCCAGTTTGGCGAATTTCCTTTGATTTGCTTCTTTTTTTCTGGACAAAATTGATCCAACGCAAAAGTTACAACGTTTTCAAAAGACTCTAAATTTTCGTCACTAGATTTGCCTGGGTTTACTCCATCCCAATTAACTTTACTAATATACGAACCAACAGCCTCCCAACTGACATCTTTAAAAGAGCGATAAGTAATTAACTTCGAGGGTACCTTATCTTTTTATAACTGCTAACACAAAATGTAAAACGATGGTCAGCAGAAGTCAGAGAGAAAACACCAGATTGTTTGATTCTGCTTGGAAAGGATGTAAAAATATGGTCAATCAATGTTGACGTCGTTAACGTTACTCGTGTTGACTCGGTAATGGGTTGTTTGTAGCCGAATGAAGAAGTAAGGCTACTCAAGGAAGAGGTAATTTTGTCACTAATATTGAGATCAATATTGAAGTCCCCAAGAATAATGGATTCAACATTATCACGTTCAATTTGAAAAAGAAGAGATTCGAATGAACGAATAAATTGTGGTTTTAGTGAATCAACTGGAGGACGGTAAATTAATACCACAATAATAGGTTTGTGGAAAGGAGGAAAGAGTTGAACACAATTAACCTCGACTTCATTAGGAAATGTTACATCGTAATTTAAGGGTAGAAATCTAAATCCGTCTTTAATATAAATTAAGGATCCACCCCCATCCCTACCCTGCCTGTCAAATCTTAATAGTGAGTACCCTGGCACATTTATGAAGGAGGAGGGAGTTGAATCGTCAAGTTTGCTTTCATTAATACATAAAATTGTGAAACCTGCTGTTTCCAAAAAGTGACGAATTTCATCCCTCTTTCCCCACAAACGGTTGCAGTTTAGCTGCCCAAATTTCAAACCATCAACAAAGTTAGGAATTGGAACATTGATTATTTGATTGGTATCATAATTATAATTTGTATAACTAACAACGTCGTCGCCTTCACCCGGTAAGGGCTCTTCATAAAATGGAAGTGTTTGCAGAATTGTTGTGGAAATCGATTGGGGGTTATCGACACAAATGGGGCAAGTCCAGTTTGCTTTAAAAGTGATCCAATTCTTCGGAGGAACCTTTATCTGAAGACAGGTTCGGTGTGAAACTTTACAACAACTTTGACACGTAATTTTGTTCTGTCGAGGCTTGAATGACTCATGACAAGTTGAGCAGTTAAGTCGCATCTCGATAAACAAAACAGAACAATTATTAATAATAATCATATAATTAAATAAAATAATATAATAGGTAATAATGTGTAAGACAAGTTTCGATCAAATATATCTCGGCGACGTAATTCCTTGAAGTTGGAGGAGGTCGCAAGAAAAATTTTTAACTCGGTATCAGCTCACGTTGCTGGGTGGGAGTGGCTCTGTCTATATGTGTATATATGTGGCCAGGTGAGGAGGAATAGAACCTCACCAGTTCCAGGCAAATAATCACAGACTGCCCACACCCAGAGGTTCCTTTTCCAAATTAGGTCCTGGCGACTTAGAGGGGGTTGGGCGGTGTGCGTACCAGGCCAGGCATTGGCGTGCCATTACGGCAATTAGGGAACGATGGAGGGGAGGAGAATGCAGCAGTTGGTAATCAAATTCGCAGTGAAAGAAAAAGTACTATTTTTCACAATTTGTCAACATTGACAAGCTTCCAATTAATCAAATTTTATTAGTGGGGAGTTTTTAGTCACTTTTATATCTTTTTGTCAGTGGGTGTGGCCACTTTTGAACAATTTTAAATATTATTCTTTATTTTTATTTTTTGGGAGCGAGAGAAGGTGCGTGTCTCTCAGTTGAGCTCCCCGATATACTTCAAGCTTGTGGAGTTCATGGGTTACATAATTGAGCATTTTCAATATATGTAAATGGATTTAGACTCACGTGAGCCTCCCCCAGACCTCGTAGTGCAGGTGGAATGGGAATTTTTGGATGTGAAGAGGTTCGAGGGGAGGTATCTCCCACTTGCTCAGCCCCTCCCTCATCCTCCCACGCAATTCCTCAGCACCGGAAACCACTAGTTTTTTCACTTCCTCAACAGCTAGGGTGCGATGCAAAAGTAAAGAAACATTTGAAAAATGCCTGTAAAATCCGGAAAACTTAATTAATTCCAATCGAATTTTTAGGGGTTAAGAACAAGGTCCTTATCGTTCAATTTTTTGCTTCATATGGTCCATAGACCCCCATCCTTCCTATCTGGCGAATTATTTGCCTCGCGGTCCCCAGAGATGCTTTGCCACTCTTTCTCGCTACCACTTTTGAGGTGTGTGTCCAAATGTGATGGAATCTTACCAAGTTTTTGGGTGGTTTTGTTCGACGACTATATTGTCTCTTGCATAATGCCCAAAATCGTTCAATTGGTCTTGCCTGAGGGACGTAGGGAGCATATTCCTTTTTTGCAACAAAATCGATTTTTTTCGACCGCAGGTAGTCCAGAACAACTTTTGAAGAATGACATGTTTCTGTGTCCGGTCAGAAAAGTACATTACGATTCTTGATAAAGGGGATCAAGATCTTCTTTACACAATCGTTCAGATATCTCTCCGAGGTCATGGTGGCTGTGGTCACGAACGGCTTTGAGACGTCCCCCAATGAGTCCAATGCTTGCCCAATTATGTGCTTTGTGGGGAATTTTGACTTCGGCGTGTATTTAAAGGAATCATTAAACGTTTTCTTATTAGTACATGAGTAGTACTTCCTCCCAGGGAGTTCATCTGGATCAATCGAGCACTTGGTCTTATCATTCATGACCAGAATCACGGGCATGTTTTGCTCGACTCGTTTTTCAGCAATCTGCCGACATTTGGGCTTTGCTCTTTTTTGCTGACCTTGGTTGTACTTTGGTGCAGGTGTCGCCCTATAGGATTTGACCCCCAACTTCGTAGGTTTAATGTCATGTAAACTTAATTTTGCTATTTTCAATTTGTAGCCCAAATTACCATCTGATATCCCAAGGTTATTTTGACATTCCTGCTGAAGTCTACGTATCACTTTGGGGGTCGCTACACGAGCAAGACGATTTTTTTATTTTCTGAATTCAGCATTCCTCCTCCCCTCATACATATCTAAAACTGTGCAAATTGCTCCATTACGAATTTTTTCTCTTTCCAAGTGGCTATTAACCATTATCCGGACGCGCTCGCACACGTTTTCGTAGTAATGGCAAATTCTTTTTGCGAGGTGTTCTGAATTTTTTGTTTTCATTTTTGAGCTATTTGAGATATGGACTTCTGGTTTTCAGATTCGGGTAGTTAATCGCATGGACTACAAAACTATCGCGTTCCAACTCACAATGCGACGGTGTGAAGTGTAACCCTCCGATTTGGTTGAAATTTCGAAATTATGTTGCATGTCAATACAACCAACGTTTCTTCAGGCAGTTTGTGCGATAGTCAGAGTTTGACAAGATATTTGAGGTCAAAGTTGAAAAATGCGCAATTTTTAGCACGGGAAGAGAATGGAAGTTGAGTTTGCTTCCTCCGCCTGGCAAAAACTACCTGTTTTTCAACTTTGACCTCAAATATTTTGACTAATTCTGACTATCGCAAAAACTGCCTGAAGAAACGTTGGTTGTACTGACATGGACCACATAATTTCGAAATTTCAACCAAATCGGAGGGTTACACTTCACACCATCGCATTGTCAGTGACAATTTTTCTTTCATACAAATAAATATACCTTTTCAAATGTTTCTTTACTTTTGGACCGAACCCTATGCACATTTGGGCCTCGATCTGCGAATTCAGCTCAACCATCGGACTCATGGCGATATTATTCGCCATCGCTTGCCAATCTGACGCCATTTCGGGTGAATCTGGTATTTCGGAAATACATTTTCATACGTTAAAATTTTCTATTGAAAAATTATTGATGTAGCCAACATTTTTACAAGTATGAAATTATTTAAAAAATCCTAAGTTTTGTCATGTTTTGCAAAACTTTCAGAATTTTTGTTTGAAAACTATGTCACGCCACGCCTGTTAGAAAATAGATATACATATATTCAAAGGGCATTACTTACGCAGGTGTTTCATAAATTTTTGCTAAATTTGTAAGTGCAAAATAATTATCACAGCGGAAATATTTCCGGCAAATATTTGTTGTTAAAAATTAACTGTGCTCAAAATTTCCAATTTTGTAAGTCAAAAATGTAGAAAAACATTCTATTCTTAAAAACTTTGGTTTATTTTCGACTTATTTTCTACGAACTTTCTCAATACCTTAAAATTTCTTATTTTGTACGCCTACCAAAAAAATCTGCCTTCAAAACGCTCCATAAGTTCGGCAAGAGTAGGAAACTTCGTACGTCGGTACCTTTTTTCATTATGTAAATTACTTCCTTATTCTCAGTACAACTTTATGGTAGAACTAAACGATTGATTGGGAACGATTGGGAATTACTTTCGCGCAGAGTTGAGAAATGGGACTGAAAACAAATATCGTGCAAATCTTGGAAAAATATCAAGCTCAAAAGCAATGTCGTGGAACAATGGGACATGAATTTATTTTTATAGTGACATTACTTAATCTAATTTTAATACTTTTGTACGACGGATGTACGCTTCATTAAGTTCACGCGCAAATATTATGATGTGCTCCATTGATTGATTGATTGATTGATTGATTGAAGTTTTTATTAATGGTGTCGAACGAGCGTCAGCACACGTACTGATTTTCAGCCCTGGACACCAAGCGACAGTAATAGAATATAGTTTTACAACATAACTACTCTAAACTTAACTAAATCTATCAAATTAACAGAATATCCGAATGTATAAATAAGTACAGTTAACCTTTGTCTCGCATTCGAATAATATACTCTTTCAATGACTCGCAAAACGCTGAGTAAGTCATTTCATCGAATACCCAGTTTTTAGTTTTCAGTTTTTAGTTTTTCCATGCTCCATCAGAATAAATTTACTCACTTGTTTTTAGTTTTTCCATGCTCCATCAGAATAAATTTACTCACTTGTATTTACAAATACATACGTTTGTAACCCAATAAAAAATGTGCAATAAGTTCGAAATAAAAATTATTATAAACTTCATATTTAAAAACCTCCACGATCTAGATGTATAAGCGAATTTTATTTTAAAATATTCAGTAAATGGTTAAAAATACTTAAAAATCAAAAATGTCTTTACGATCTTGGGCAGTTAAATTAAATTTAAAGCACGAAAGTATTTATTAGCGTCGTGTATGCTATACAATTTATGTTAATCTTGTATTTCTTGAAATATCAGAATTTCAAGAATTGGTTTCGGTTCTAAAGCTTAAAAACTAATGTGTCAAATTTGTATCGTCCAATTAAGGAGAAAGTTTTTAAATGTCAAAATCACCATTAAACCCATGTGAAAATTTGCCTTTACATTACATTCAAACTCAATTTCTCCTTATCGATATATATTTTTTTAATACTTAATAGTCTTTGATGAGAATGCAGACGTTTTCCAGGAAAAATACTGCAGATGGGCAAAGAATTCGAAAAAAAATCCTTCCAATTTCATTTTGACAAATTCTCGATTTTATTTATTTGATTAGTAGGAAAGATTGAATTTATACAAAATATTAACACACATGGTTTTCATACAAAACCATAAGTTCAATTCATCCATTACAACCTCGTAACTCCCAAACCTTTAGACTAAACTGTTCGCTGAGTCTGAAATTATTTCCATGCAGCTCCAAACCTCTGCATAATTATTCGCAAATTCATATGTAATTCGGAGTGCATGTACCTCTCCATCTCCATACCTCCACCTGCTAATTCCGTACATATGTGCATGCATAACTGACTAAACCATCTTCCTACACACGTATCAGTGGCATTCTTCCATATTTCCACGCTAAATACATTCACCCCTTCAGTTTTACCTGGCTGGTTGGGATTTCACACACATCATCTTTTTCACCTCTGCAGCTTTTCTTTGTTTTTCTTACCGTGCAAAATTCCGTCTGGACTGGCATCATCATCATATCTTGGCAATGTCATCACGCTGATGCTGATTTTGCCAAGCTAAACATTTACAACGAGATTTCTTTACCAGATCCCTTTCCACATCAAGGCATAAACCAAACCGTTGTCGTTCTCCTAGGAAAAAAGAACAAGTGTGAGCATGCACCATGCTAAACTAAAAGGCACAGCAAACTGACAATAAGAGAATCACAACACAAAAGCCAACCAGCATAGATATTGGATATGCAAGTAGGAAGGGATCACAGATGAGAGAGAGAGGCCAGGATTTGCACACTAGATTACAAATCAAGCCTATAAATGTGCAACTAGTCCTTTCTTCCAATTTCCAAAATTTTAGCAACAAAAGACTTGAAAGTTCTTCAAAATTTGGATAAGAATCTAATTCCTTCCTTGCACTTAATTTGGATGAACTTGAGATTAATATATTTCTGAATTTTTTTAATAAACGGTGCTGAACTTGTGCTACAATTATTTTACTTCACTAAAATATGAAGTCTGTAAATCCTATGTGCAATAATTTAAATTTGTGATCGTATGTACCGTGTTTTGCTACATTAAATACTTGATATTAAATCGATGTGTTATTAAGTAAGTTATAATTGGTCATAAGAAGTTGCAACTAAATAAAAAAGGCGAGAAATTAAGTAATCGAGTATAAATAAATAAACACTCGTAAATCTCCTGGCATTTAAAAGGAGTCATATCTAATACAACTATAAACAAGTGAAGGAAATCATTTCGTGATAACGGTGGCATTTAAATGATTAACTATTTATGAACTTTATGCCATTTTGAGTGGAACAATTCTCCATACATTCGTACCACCAGGATGAGATGAATGAAATTCATTCAATGAATTACTAATTTGGTAAGTGAGAAATTTATAAATTATAAATTATAAATCTATAGATGAGTTTTTTTCCAAAGTGAAATTGAAATACTTTATGAAATACGTTTTCGGAATAAAAGAAAGTTGTACATTTCCATTTTTTCATTTTATTTTTGAGGAACATTAATTTGTTGTGGTCCATTTACATACATTCGTAAATATTAAATATGATGTTAAAAGTGATTAGTAATTGTGAAACGTGTGCAAATTATTTGAGTCAAGTTCACCTTTTACTTTTGGTATTAATGAATATTTATTTACTTTCATACGGTGTGAAATGGTTTAACCTAAATATTTACGTTATAATGAAATGCAAACAAATTAATAGTCGCTTTATTAATTTGCAAGTAGTTGAGAAGGCGTTGAATTATATTTTATGTACAGTTTTACTCGTAAGTTTTCCATAAATTTATTCGCAAATTTCAATTTTTCATGATGTAGGTTTACATTACTTTTTTAAAAATTTTTGCAAGAAAAAGCATCATAATTTTCATACCCCCCAAAACATAGGAATTTTGAAAAACTCGTTTAAAAAGACTTATTTAAAAAGTCCTAAATTAAAAGTACCTTTTAATACAAAAAGTTATTTAAAGTTGGCCAATTCTCGTCTACGGATTTGTCTCATGGGATTGATTAGTAAGCGATTACGGCTGTTTTTTATGTTTTCGAAGGTCCCTTCACTACCTTCTCTTCTGCTAAAGTCTGGCTTGCAGTACTTTCAGCTCAGCTGTACATTGTGGCGTCGCTACCATTTTAGTCGCTTTGATTACTGTTGACACGTCACCAAAGTACAATGTGTCTCTACATAAGTAAAACGAATGCCTAGGCAAAAGGGGCGAGAAAGGCCGTAATCGAATCAAACCACCTTTTAGGTGTGGTTGTTAACTCTTAACACGCCATGTGTGTAAAAGGTGCGATGATGGGAGGCCGCACAATCCACCATGACGGTAATTAGATTCTCCTTTATTATTAGCCCACAATTTCCACTCTGAAGACGGGAGAATGCGAAAATCTAATTTTACTCGACAAACTTTACTTACTCTCAAATCTATCAATTTATAATCGAATCTCACCTCGCATCCATACGTAACAGATTGAAATCCAGTAAAGTAAAAAGTTCGAGTAACCAAATTGCAAAAACTTACAGGAATGTTTTGCAGTTGAAAAGTTACCAAAAATTATGTTAGACGTATTTTTCGTAAGGAAGGACATCCATATTTAAAATATGTATGGTTATGTTAAAAATATATTTTTAGCTACCAGACTAAAATGTAGTCCTCGTTTTTGCTACAATTATTATTTACTATGTCGATTGTCTTTCTCAATTGGCGAATTAAAATAATGTTCCTTATTCCTTATCGAATTTAAATAAGTAGCTGGAAAGAAATCGGACACTCACACATTTAGAAAATTTCCTTGCTGAAACCCATATTTGTTGTTGCGTCGTGAATACCTTCACCTTGGCCTTCCTTCCATTAGGCAAACAGGATATGCAGAAAATCTCAGCCCTATATAAAACCAAGTAGGGACTCGATGTGTGGACGGATGACAATATAAAATCTACATGTTACACAAACCAAGACTTGAGCACATACATCAAACAAAACGATGTCAATAACTTTATTATACGTTCAGTCAACTCGAAAAAAAACAATAATTTTTGACGATTATTATTTACACGACGTTTTTGGTCATGAGATAGTTTTACGATTCGTCGTCATCCCTTATTTTTAGGCTCATCCAAGAAAAGAAATATCTAGGATCTACAATTTCACAAAGGATTTAGTTTCATCTCATATTTAATTATCTTGGTGACATAAATACCCTTTGCGGTCCGGCAAATAGCACTATTTTCTCATCGCATCGCAATTTTTCAGGTACTTTTTTTGTTCAGCTGCTGATTTAAATAAATTACTGTCCAGTTCACCAACTGAATAATAGCGTTCACATCATCATCAAGGACAGTTTATGATTCTCTGGCCAACATAAATCCTGGAATTGCAATAATTATTTATTTCAGTTACAAATTTTGGCTCGAGGATGATCATGGTGTGCATTATGTAGATATTTGGTGGCTGACTCTGACTCATCCCTTCAAATAGATTTCTTCTTGTGCAAGACGGACAGACAATTTTTTTGCAGACAAAAACGATTATCATCTGCACACATATGCGATGGAGGACCCAAAAGAAAGAAACGAACAAGTAGGCATTGATTTCTCGTCGGCCATGAACATTATTATTAACCATTTATTTGTGAGTGAGTGTGCATGTAATGAAGACCGAGATGAAGATTGTGTTACCAAATTGGTCATGTTTTTCCATATCTGCAATCTCTCTCTTCTGCAGCGTTGGTCGTCCCAACATGTTTGTTCGGCACGCAGAAGTAATTACAAATTAACTTCTGATACATACCTAATGAAGCTCGTCATGTCAAAAATAGGGACTTTTTTTAGGCTACAATTTTACGTGGACGATATGGATTTTTTTTAAGAATATCTGCTACTCACATACTTCCCTTAAAAATGGGATGTGAGCTTTGATAAATTTTGAGATATGAATTTAATTACTAAACAAAAATTTGATAACAAGAACCTGATAACAGCAACTTGATATGCAAAAATCTAACCTGCATTTGTGCCTATCTTGAGATCTTAATTAAACAAATTAGTACAATTTCAATTAGCAAAAATTTTGAGGATGATAGATTGAAAAACAAATTGTGAAGGTTGAACGCTTTTTATAAAATTAGAAACAAATAGTTATTTAATGGTTGCATAAGATACGGCATGTGCAGGACCAAATAAAATCAAAAACTCAAGTGGTGTTATCTGCATACAAAAATTAACAAAAATCCGTGCCTATTTACTTATTTTGTGTGGGTCAGTTGCACAAATTTGGCATGATCAAGACGAAGACGAGTCTTTTGATTATGAAAAAGAATTAGTCTAAAATTATCAATTTGATTTTTCACACGCTTTTGTTACGTTAAATCATCTTTATTTATATTTATATCGTAACTTCCAGTCCAGTTTATAAACCAAATAAAGTTTAACGTTTAATGAAAATCAATTAAAATGCAATTTACCCATGAATGTTAAATATTCGTATGCAGTAATCCAATGCTTTTCATGAATCTGTCGTCGTGTTAAGACGTCCGAAGCAAAAAATTTACTGGCTTCACTTTTCGAAACACTAATCAGATCGAGTCCACATGACTTTTAAATCGTCGAATTTAATAAATGACATACTAGCAAATTATGTATTGCGCCAATGTCGTACAAATTTTTTGTTGGTCGAGGTAGGAAATTCTAAATAGTTGCCATCTTACGTATGCACAATGTACGTACATGGATACTAAGAAATCGTTAAGGTGCAGTTATTGAGGAACGGGACCCCACCCACGCACCATTTTTATTATCATGATCAACCTCGAGAGTTGGATGACCACGACACACAAAGATTCGTCATCCCGTCATCCCGATCTGCAGCGAAATCAGTGCAGTTTCACTCATAAATTATGCTGCAAAACGTAATCCGCTTCCAGTTGACGTTCTTTTCGCCCGAAATTGAATCACAAGTCTGTTTGTCATTCTTCATTTACGCATTTTGAGGCAAACTGTTCAGTCCAAAGGCTTAAAAAAATTGCGTCCCATCCTTTTGTGCAAAGTTACCAACTTAAAACTCCACCGTGGCTAAAGTATATACAAAAATTCCAATTTCTAAAATTTCCGAAACATTTCCATCCGTTTCAAAATATTTAAACGTTTTTTAAAACATCTTTTTAATTCTTTCAGAGTAAACTAAACCACTCAAATATTTCCGACAATGTGGATTCGACATGAGTGACGAATAAGGTCGCCATTTCCGCCAGACCACACCCACTCGAAGGAGAGAAATATCACCGCCAAGTGGGTGGTGGGCTGGACAAGTAATAATCATGGAGACAATTACTACGCATCATCCCACGCCCACAGAAAACAATAATTACAACCAGGGTCCAGGCAAATTAATACCGAGATGGAAACCCTCCGTGAAGACGAAACATGTACCAAAGTGTTCTCTAGTGGATAATTTATTACCATCAAAATGGATCATGGTCACCGCGTCGGTAATGAGTGTCATCCTTGCTCTCACCCACTTTCAACCTGTGGAAGGGTACAGCATCCTGCCTAAAGGTTAGAATTATATTTATGCATACACATACGCTCCGTGGTGGCTTGCGCCATAGTTAAGCTATAACATTGGCGCAAGTGGAGTTGGGTATAATGAATAAAAAGGCTCGAGTGTTTTTAGTTAAGAAACAAGGTTACAAAGTTTAAAGTTTCTAAAGGAATATGAGCTGACAATTCAATTTTTATACAGATCGCTTTATTTTTCTTAGGTGAGGCATAGTAACCATAACCACATGAAAAAGTGCATGGTTACGGCGAAGCCTAAGAATGCAAACAGACCCCCCCTCCCAAAGTTCCACTCAAGTTTGTGACAAAACGGCTAATCGTATCAAAATGGTGTAAAAGACAATCGTGCAGACCTTGCTGGGTAGATGATGCCCGTCAGGTCTAGAGACATGGCAATCTTACTTTAACGCATTTAAAATCGATTTTAAACTTTCAAACGACTGGCAAATTCATTTCTTCCATGCAATGATAGTGCGAGACCCTGATTTTCATGTGCAGAAATCTATAACGCGTCATTTAAAGCAAACCCGAGCGAAATCGGATAAGAAATGAAAAACTTTTCTTGGTGGTATCTGCAACCAGTTACGTTACTTCTAGCAGTCCTCCATTACTTATCATGCATACCTAAATACGAGGTTTCCATTAGTAACCAACATAAGTGAAACAATTGAGACCTGTACTGGCGTATGGAAATATGTACATCTACATATATTATGTGTATATCTAATATTTATGCACACTCTTAACTGAAGTTAAGAATGTACACTCTTAAAACCCGGTGCTAATCGTAACCAAACGGTGTACATATGCCACTTAACCAAAAGGTGATATGTTTTTCACAGCCTGATGATAAATCTTCCAGGCATGGGGACAAATTGTCACTAGCTAGTGTTAATTTTAGGTGAGACACCTTATTACCGCACGGTGAAGTCACATACGCACACCGTTTGGTGACGATTAACACCGGGTTTTTAAGAGTGTAATAGAACATGTAATAGCTCCGTACTAAAGTTTTGCCATATCGGCAGCAAATTTTTACGGACCGGTATAATTTTAATACCACGCAGGAACTTTGATACTGAGAAAACAATACCTACCTGAATATACCAGATTTCTACAGTGTATTTACACTTACATATAGGGAATTTATCTGATATGTAACGCATCCGCACTCAAAGGTTATAATTAATTTGGTATGCAATGCAATGCATCTATACCATAGGGGATGGTGAAGTGAATTTGGGAGGGACTCTTATTTTTAGGCTTAAAAACAAAAAAATAAATGAATTCTTAAAAAAAAGCTTAGGTGAGGCTTGCTTAAAAGAGGAAAACAAGCTGTTATCATCGTGTACTAAAATAATATGCGAAGTCAATGCTCATCTCACGATTTATAATTTTTGGCAAATGTAACAGCAAATTATATGCGTTTGGGACAATTTGCCTCGCCGTGGGCCAGTTTGTGATACGAAGAATTAAAATATATTTTAAAATTTATTAGTGTCCAATGTCGATAAATAATTCATACGGAATGATGCGGGATTTAGTTAATTTCGTTATTAATAATCGCTTGCTGATCAAATTTACGAAGTGTGGGCTATTTATAATATAAAATATTATAGTTCAGAACACTTAATTTTTCAAATATATGTAGGCTGATTTTTGAAACATATTCATGCAAGTCATCAAAAATAACAGAATCAAATAATAACGAAGTTTAATTACTGCAATACGTATCATAGCTAAATATAGTTCAAATTTAGCTATGATCATTAAAAGATATATTTATATCAAACATTTAATCACGGCCCACGGCGAGGTATATTGTCCCAAACGCATATAATTTGCTGTTATATTTGCCAAAAATTATAAATCGTGAGATGAGCATTGACTTCGCATATTATTTTAGTACACGATGATAACAGCTTGTTTTCCTCTTTTAAGCAAGCCTCACCTAAGCTTTTTTTTAAGAATTCATTTATATAAATTTGAAAAAGCATATAAGTTACAAGTTCCGAGTGAATTGCATTGCCTCATTGTCTCGAAATCTATTCAGCTAAATTATATCAAACATTTTGATGTATTTAGCTCAGCGGCGTCTCGGCGATGCATATCAAGAATCCGTCTACTACGACCCCGATTCCCTATTGGAGTTGCATACGAGGAGAAAGCGTGAAATCCGGGATGCTGGAGAGGAATTCGAATTCGGAGAACCACTCCGATTTACATTACATGCAAAAAGCCGGTATTATAATTTCGTTTCATTTCTCAAAACAAAATTTCTCTCAACAAAATTCCCCTATTTGCGAATTTATGTATTTTGAAATTGTCACCTGAATTCAAATAATGTACTATTTTGTTATCTAAATTCACAGCGACTTCCACCTCGTACTAAAACCCGATGAGGAAGTGTTGCATCCCGGGATTGAAATTGAGTCAGCGACAGGACACAAATCCACGTATTCTCCGAAGGGAAACGTCTTTCATGGATATTTAGAAGGTTGCTTAATTTTTTTACTTAACTTAATTTGCATATGTACATATTTACCTCGAACTAATTTTTGCTTTCTCCCGCTTTTCTTAAGACGAACCTGGTTCTTCCCGGGTGGAAGGGCTTGTCACATCAGACGGTTACTTTGACGGTGTGATTACCACGGGAGATGGCGACCAGTTTCATATCGAACCGGCCGAGCGGTATGAAATAAAGCTTAAAATTTACCCAGTCGAACCATTCATGCTATTCAACCCTCCATTCCATTTAATTCCAGCTACATCGACTCCGCTACGCCTCCCACCAAACATTATTCATACTCTCCCGCCGGCGTGCTATACGATTCTGCCACAATTCCACTTCCCCCCGAAGACGAATCTCAACACCTCTTTCAGCACATTTCTCACCCTACGAACCTAAATTTTTCGTCCCCGCCCCGTTCCAAACGTGCCGTTACACTGGACCCACGACGAAAAACGTGCATGCTCTACCTCCAAGCGGACCATTTATTCCACGGTCACCTGGGCTCAGAAGAGGCCGCCATAAACATGATGACCCGCCACATTCAGCGTGTCAATGAAATCTACCGCGTCACGGATTTCGACGGGGACGGGACTCCGGACGGGATTTCCTTCATGATCAAGCGGATCAAGGTGCACAACTCGTCGAGCGGGGTCAACTACCCGTACCTCGGGGACTTCCAGGTCATCAAGTTCCTCGAAAAATTCAGCGAAGGGGACTATGAGTCATTCTGTCTGGCCTACATGTTCACGTTTCGCGACTTTGAAGGGGGCACGCTGGGATTGGCTTGGACGGGAGATTTGAAAAATGCGGGCGGCGTCTGCGAACGGAAGGGGCATTTCCGTGGGGGGCTAAAATCCTTGAACACGGGGATCATCACGTTGCTAAATTATGGCAAAGTCGTCCTTCCCGCGGTGTCATATGTCACCTTGGCGCACGAAATAGGACACAATTTCGGAAGTCCGCATGATCCCGAAAGCGAGCGGGAGTGTGTGCCGGGTGGGCGAGATGGCAATTATATTATGTACGTGACACATTTATTTATTAACTAATCTTGTGTTTAAATATTTAATACTATTTCTAACAACCGGGTATTTAAAATTTTCACTACCAGGTTTGCCCGAGCAACGGCGGGTGATCAGAGAAACAACCAACGCTTCTCACCATGCAGTTTGCGATCGATTAGACCAGTGTTGGCCGCCAAGGCGAGAAACATTCATGGCTGCTTTACCGAACCGAAGAAGGGAATTTGTGGCAATAGGGAAGTCGAGGTACAGATAACCACCTAAGATAACCCCATAAATTAGTAATAGCAACAATGACAACCATCCAATTTTGTTCCAGCCCGGCGAGGAATGCGATTGCGGTTGGGAAGAAGACTGTACGGAATCCTGCTGCTGGCCGAACCGCCTCGACCCTCCCCCCAACGAGACGCCCTGCACCCTGAAACCCTTCACCGCCTGTTCCCCATCCCAAGGCCCGTGCTGCACCTCGGCCTGCACCCTCACTGCGGGAAACGCTTGCCGATCCGACAACGGGTGCCGCCACACGGCCTCCTGCTCCGGCCGGTCCGCCGTCTGCCCCTCGTCCGTGCACAAACCCAACAAAACCGTGTGCGGGGACGGGGCTGCGGTGTGTTTCATGGGCGAATGCACCGGCTCCATCTGTCTCGCGTACGGGCTCAACTCGTGCCAGTGCTCCCCGCAACCCTGGGACTCGGCGGGAAAAGTGTGCGAGCTTTGTTGCAAACAGCCCGGAGATGGCGCCCCATGCTTGTCCTCCTTCGAGCTTAACGACGCTCCCTACGACGTCCCAGACCTTTATGCAAAACCAGGATCGCCCTGCAAAAATTACACCGGTTACTGCGACGCCTACCGAACTTGTCGCGAGGTCGATCCCTCCGGACCGCTGGCGACGTTGAGGAATTTACTACTCGCGGACGAAGGGCTGTCGGCCATTGCGGCGTGGATCGATACGCATTGGTACGCCGTCGTCAGTTTCGTCGCCTTGCTGATCGTCATGATGGTAAGAACTATTAATAGTTCTATGTAGTTTAGTAGTGGAGAGCGGGAATTTTGAAAATTTTGGAATTTCAGGTCCTCACCGCAAAGCTGTGTGGGAAGCAGGCCAAAAAGAAGCTGCGCAAGATCACGATCCTCCACTCGAACGTAGACGCCATTCAGATCGAGCGGTCGTACTGGGACGAAGGTGGCGAGGAACACGTCGTCCATCCCGCCGCGGTCAGGAAGAAGATCCCGCTGAGGAAGAAGATACGAGAGAAGAAGAACAAGGGCGGGAAGAGGAGAGGTTCCAATTTGAATGGAGGTGCCATACTGCAAAATGGGGCAGGTCCGTCCACATCCAGTGGACCTCCGGCAGGGGGCGGGAAGGAAAGTCATCGAGGTGGGGTGAGATATGGGACCCTGTGGAGAAAACGAAGGGCGGCTGAAAGGTGGGTTCGCATTCTGCATTAGCTAAATTCCTGCAATTTTATCGTTTCTTGTATTTTTTCAAGGTCCCGCCTCACCACCGGAAGTAGCAAGCACAAGACTGACAATAATGACCACTCTCCACCCTCACAACCCGTCCAGAGCTTTGATCTCGTCAAACTCAACACGCCTCCTCCCGTGGCCGCGCATCACAATTCCGCAGCGGGATCGTCAGCACCAGTGATTTATCCCAGTTTAGTTGTGGCTGAGGCCGCCACGCCGAGCACGAGCAGTGCCGGACCGCTGCCTCCCGCCACCACGAAAAATGAGCATCAGTACGAAGCCAAAACCGCCATTTTGCCCTCGGCGGGAGACGCCAGGAGAAAGAAAAGGTTTGCGACGTCGAAAGCGACGAATTTTGACTGCTAACCACATAAATAATACTAAAAAAACTGATATCCACTTGGTGCAGGGATACAAACATATGCAAAGAAACGCAATTCTAGTGATTTTTGAACGGTGATGGTGCCTTTTTAACTCTAAAAATAGTTATAAAATCCGGTTCAAAGTCAACGAATCCATGAAAGTTGTGTTCGTTATCCCGCCAAAATCTCGCTAATAAGTTGTTATACCCCGAACGTTTTAATTAAAATACGACTTGAAAGTGGATCCGTTGACCCTGAAGCAGACTTTTAAAAAGTAATTCTTCAATTTAATCTTTTTAGTTTAGTGTCTTTTTCATGACGTTCGCCTGTAATTTTTTAGCGGTGTTAGTTAGCAGGTCCTGAATTTTACAAATCGCGGTATTATTATTGCCGAGTCATTAATTATGATATTATTGCTGAGATTAAAACAATGCATTTATTACCACGTTGTTATTAAATTGTTGATGGTAACATTCTGATCTTGGTATTACTCACGCTCTAATTCTGTACACACACATTTGTAACCAGTAATTACTCACGTCAGTCTCACCTTAATTCACTATCACACACACCTTCATGTAATATTTGAATCTTATTCTCGCCTATTTAGATTCCTGAATAATTTCATAGTCACCACGGGTATTCATATACTTTCTCAAATCTTGCCCAACTTTCACTCACTTTCACCAATTCCCGCTTAACTAGCGCCACTATTAATTGCCACAAGGAACTTCCCATATGTATGATTTTTGTGTGTATAATTTGTGGCATTTTTTGAAAATTCTCATCCCCAGAAGTAGTCGACGTCCTGCCCCGTCGGGATCTCCCCGAGAGAAAGAAGGTAAAATTTCCGGCAGGACAAGCAAACCGTCCTCCTCCTCCCGCAATCCCGCCAAGATGCCCGGGGCAATAGGGAAAAGTAAAAAGTCCCCATCGGGAGCTCGTCCTGGTAAGAAATCTGTCACCACACCCGTCGCAGATAAGCCCAAGACAACCATGCAAATCGTCTACACGCCGCCCTTCTCGGTGAAAGTCGTCCACGTCCCGGTTCCAACGGACGCTGCTCCCACGCCGACGCCGACCACAAGTCAGCCATCGAAAATTACACCGCCTAAAAAGAAAACTCCCGCCATATTGGACACGCCCCTCCCGCCCGTCCCGGAAGGGGCCCTCCTCCCCACGCCGCTGGTGGTGGTGGAGGACACGAGCGGAGGTGGGCCCCCACCCCCCTACACCACGCTGCCCCCACTTCCACCCCAAGAGGCCGCCCCGCCGCGCCCACAGTCGTCGTCTTCGTCCTCGAAGCGGGTGAAATCGTCGGGGTCGTTCCTCTCCAAACCGCGGGGGGCGAGGGGGAGGATCAGGAAGGAGAAAGGCGAACTCAGGGTGCTAATCCCACCGCCAAATTTGAACGATGACGAAACAGAAACGCCAACGCCAGGGACTTAATAATCATTAATTAACCTATACAATGATACCCATCCATAACTAACAAAATGATAATCAATTCATGGCTAGCTTTGTAACTGTCTAAACTTTAGAAAGTAATCAAGTTTACGGAAATCTTGAATGCAACTTTAGTCAGGAAAATGTTTAAGGTTAAGTATCTCTTGAGTTTGCAAAGTATTCTTTTATGAAGTTTACTCATCCTCAGTTTACAAACGTGGCTTGAAGTCCGCCATTAAAAATTAATTTAGTAATTTATACAAACTTTATATGCACGTATTTAGTTTGGAATTTATTAATTTTTTAAATAACTAGTTTATGTAAATTGACGCGATTTTTTAGCCTAATTTATAACCATCCTGTTTTATGTGTTGCATCTCAGCCTGTTAAATATACATTTGATACAATTAAATAAAGGACATAAATAAGATTGCAAAAAGTACTCTATGAAGGATAAATATTAGAAAACGAAATTCTATAAATTCAAAGTCCTGGTCATGCTTTAATACTACAAAAGCAGAGTGAATTGCATATTGCAATAAGGCGTTTATGATGCACGTGGAGTTTCGTTGTAATTCATGATCGAGGAAGCAATTTCACCTAATTTGCGTAGTTTTACCGTTTTTTAGTGCTTGTGTCTGGATCTGAAAAATGGTGTGTAACTCGTGGTTTGAGACACTTATTGAATTAAATAGATTAAACAGTAATAATTAAACACATCGAACTACTGAACACAACCTGGGAATCGATCGAAGTACCAAAAACCACCTCATTTTGGGGTCAATTGGCTTCTCGGCCTGCTTAAATGATGTTAAACTTACAATAGAATTGTTAGAATAGTTAATAAATTTTTCTAATGCTGATGATGTTATAAAATATGAAGGATCCGAAAATATTGATGACATTGAACGAGACCACTCGTTCCACAGTGTATCAGCAACCTTCAAGGCCGAATTTGAAGACTTACAATCTACAATAAATAATCTGCAATATTTTAAGGTCTACAATCATCCTGTATGGGGGCAGGAAAGCTGGAAAGTATTCAGTGCTTGAAAGGGGGCGTGGTTAGGAGAGGGGTTTTAGTCGAATTTTTAAATAGTCTCAAATTCCCCAAGAAATTACACACACTTTGCACAGAGTTTCATGCTGGTTAAATCGAGCTATGCATCATACATGTCCTTAGCTCTCACCATTTTCTTGCAAAAGCATCGAAAGTAATAGAATTTTTATAAAAATTCCTTAAAATCGTCAAGTTCGAAGGGGTCTATACCCTTGAACCAAAAGTACACCAAAACCAGAACATGACAAACTCCGATGGACTTTGGATCTACTAAAACAGTCAAAATTGTAGCAAAATACTGATCCGAATTTCCATAAGTTCCAGTGATAAATAAATTATAAACTTGACTTTGGGAATTGTAAAAGTGTTGATGCGATGTAATCTCGTACGTGTTTTCATTGAAGGGCGAAACACAATGAAATGAAGGCACAATAGAAACCAGAACCCCCATCGTGCTTGGTAATGATTTTCACTATGACCATTTTCAATTCATTCACGCATTGTCCAGTCAGAAGACTTCATACTTTCTGAAGAATCACATTTTCGAGTATTGATATGTGCGTGATTCGCAATAAGGCTGCTATTTAGGATTTAATAAGTCTCATAAAATTCCCCCATTTATGAAGGTGAGACTCCTTTTTTGTGAGGAAAATCGACACTTTTTCTGAATAGCTTCAACGAACTTGAAAGTCGAACTTTCACCTTGACTTACTTTTTTTCTTTAAACACACTGAAAATAAGGTGCAGATGCAGTACATCAATCATTTTATGTACGCATATAAACCTACTTCCATAATATGTATGGATATGTTATGTTCGTATAAAAACTTATGTATTTAAAACTTCTAAATCGTTAAATTTATTTATTTTTGGAACACAAAAAAATATAAATTTCAATCCATGAGCTTGACAAGGACAAAGCATGCAAAAAAACTCAAAATTTCTGACGATAGGACTCGGGCCCCGGAAACAATTTCATTGAAAGCGTGTGAAAAGTTGCGTTTGAAAGCAGAATGATAGATCCTGTCCCTCGAAGGCAAAACGAATCCTGTATCATTTAAAGTTTAAATTAATGGTAAGACCAGGGAAAAAATATATAGCATAAATTTCCTACTTTGGTATTGGTAGTCGATGTTCCCAGAAAAGTAAAAATGGTAAAGACTCGTCCTCGGGTTAATTATGGTCGAGGGATTAATCGGCCTTCGAAATTTGCACCATAACATTTTCCCGTCCACGTCGAAATCGTCAAGGTCAATTACCTGCCAATCGTTAAGTGCTAATTTTACTATTTTGTTTAATTAAATAAAAACCAGACACATAGGAAAGAAGTTGCAGAGGAAAACAAAAACGCAATTGCCAACTTTCACCTCGTTGTGCTGATAGGGAGGCAGTTGGAGGTTTTCGATGAGCAGATGTTCCATTCTGGCCCTTCCTCGCTCCAAGTAGCACACCGTCATGTCCGCCTGGACCAGCTTGCTCAGGTCGTCCCCAAACGCGACCGCAATGTAGGTCTAAATAAATAAACAGTGTTAAACACTACCTCATTTCGTGTTATGTAGTAAACGTAAAGCAAACTAGAACCAACCCTGTTGTGATGAAGACGTCCTCCGAGGGTGAAAGTGCTAGTGAACGTATTGGCGAAAATATTAGTGAAAAACTGGTGAACGCATTAGTGAAAATAATGGTGAAAGTACATTTCGCTTTTGTCCCGGAAGTCCACCCCGTACGAGAATATTAGCAAGGCCTCCGCAGCAGTGCAAGGATAAGCTCCGTATGGACACACCCGGAAACACGCCATGGACGAACCACAGGCATAAGTGCTTATCGCTGTATTTGCATATATTTCTTAAAACTTGTACGGTTTACGGTATCTGAACTTGAAAAAGGTTGTGAATTGTTCTTACGAAACGGATTGAAGGAGAGGACGTTGGAAACTATGATCCAGTAATGAATCCCACGAAGGACGCTGGCTCTGTGCAGACGACAACAAGTCATCGCATGTTTAATGAAATTAGTTATGCACAAAACTAATTTACATGAATCTGATGTCGCCTGCCTCCGCATCTGGTGCGGTCCAGATGAAGGAAACATTTCCCAGCTTCACGGGTCGCCCCTTGTCGATGACCGTGGCGAATGGGAGGTTGAAACAGGGGCTGTATTCGAAGAGATAAGGGAGATATCGAAACTGGCCGATAAGTCCGACCCCGCCTCGCAGCACGTCGTCCCCCGCAACCACACGGGACTGAACCATTAAACCGTCAAAATCTCCACCCTCAATGCGAACTAGGAAGCAATTACAAGAAAAACACTCTTGTTTACTCGCATGCTAATTACGTAACGGTTTCGGTGTAATAAACAAGCTCATGAATTTTGTGGCATGAATAATTCGTGCCTTTCCACTCACCCAAGAGATCGGAGTTCCTGCGATACCTTCGCCCAGTGACGGATATTTTGTAGGGCGGTTCGTTCGAGTAGCCTTCCCCCAGCCCCCCAATCGACCTCTTCTTCTGCACTAGTTTCTTCCCATAGCGATTTCGAATCCGGTACCTGGAAGCCCAACTTCCGCCCTCCCCGAAGCGAGAGGACCCGTAGTACTGGGCGTAATCCTGCCCGTTGTCGTTCCCACTGTCCACGTTCCGGGGGACAAAGTCGGAACAGGAGAGGTCGGAGTAGCGCAGAATTCCGAACACAGTTTGGACAAGGAAGAGGAGTGTGATTAACACGGATAAGTAAAAACCTGGCTGCAGTCGTGTCATCTTATTTATTCAGTTGTCAGTACCGATGCAATCCCAGAAATTAAAAAAATATCAAAAAATCCTCAAATACTGTGATGTGTTTCCCGTAAGCCAGTCAATTTGTAAGTGAGAAGTCTCCAAAGTTATAACTCTCATGAAAAAGTCGTCGTTCTCGTGACATGGAAAACTCCAGACGACGCTACGTATGAAAATACCTCTGGCTACGTTGTGGGTGAGACACGCGTTGGTGAAAGCAGGAAAAAGCGAGGAGTCTCATCATACATGTCGTATCTAAATTCTTGTGAAATTCGTGAATGCATGTGTGCACCACACGTACAAACGAGTTAACCAAGTCCAGTTCGAGCCATGTATTTTCTTCAATTTGTGCAGGTGAGCTTTTCACCCGTCGTGGATATCTATTATGCAGCAATGGTGAGGTGAAGGAAGGTGCGGTGCGTGCAGTGCGGTGACACTGACTGACATGTTAACTAATCGAATCGACAGGAGATGATGATGACGATCAGTAACCTCGAGTGGGGACAAGTATCCATCCAGATAGCGTAATTATGTGATAATAAGATGCCTACCTGTCGCATGTATATATTTAGTTATTGTCCTTCCGCAAGTCAATTATACCGCTGACTCTGACCATTCCTCACTCCACGCAAAAATTGAATATTCGGTAACATGGGGTGCAAAAGAAGTAAAAATGTGTTCCGAAATTATCCTCAACATCTTGGGATTGTCGCTTTCACTGGAATCATTACTTGTGTTCTGATTCTATTTATGACAAGAAACCCAAAACTGTATGCATCATTCTCAAATAATGATTGTCGTCAAAGTGAAAGTGTCATTAATTTAGAGCAAAATAATGACAATGACGATGAATACTCTTCACCGGTGTGGACCAGGATCAGTGATTCCATCCACGTGTACAGCGCCCATTTCGACCCACGCATCATCCACGGACCTCACTTTTCCATATTCTCCCCCGACTATTCCTGGAAAATGAGAACAAGTAATTTGCATAAGTCGAGCTTGGTTCGAATAATCGGAATTAGGCGATTCCCACCCACGGCCACCATCATCGCTCGGAATCCCATGGCCTGGCTTCTCATCAAGGACGAGACGCTGTTCAGTGATGACCACGAGTGCAAATTATTCCTCGCGAATGGCTCCACTTTCTCTTCCGCCGTCCTCACGTATCACGTCGTGGAGGAAGGAATCAAAACATTTGCGGCCTCTTTCTTCAACTGTTATTTCGACCTCGAAGGAAATGACGACTTATTTCGAGGAGGATTTGTAGCTTTGGTCCCCAAAAATGAGGGGGAATATCCACTCAAACTACTAAAAATCCAGAATACCCGTCGGCCCGATGTTGTATCGCCACAGAATGTCAAAAACTTATCATTGGCCATTTGCACCCGGCCCCTGTTCTCGTCCCCCGAGGGAGACTTTGCCCTCGTTCGAAAACTAACTCAATTTATTTCCTACTACGTCGCACTTGGAGTGAATTTCTTTACTTTCTACGAACTCAGCACTTTCCCAGGAGTGAGGAAGTACTTGAGAGAGTTGAGACGCCGTCAGGATTTCCGGCACAATTTCCGGTTGCATGTACAAAAGTGGAATTTGCCGACAGGAAATACCTCCGAATTATGGGTACGTACTTATGTACAAATATGCATAGGATACCACAATAGAATTCAACATAATTGTACTGATACACAGGATTATGGTTCCCTGGCGGCGTTGAACGACTGTCTTTACCGGAATATGTGGGCCGATCATGTCCTCTTCCTGGATCTCGATGAGTTTATAGTCCCGCAAAAAGAACACTCGTTGGGACAACTGATCAATTATTTGGAGGAGAAAAGTGGAAGCAAAAATAGGTGCGTATTTATGCCTGCTGGAGAAAGTCGTAGTGAAATATTTGTGTTTTCGAGCTATGATTTGTTTGCAGGTTGTCAATCTCTCCTCCTCAAATTTTGATCCGAAACACGTTCTTCTGTTCGGAATTTTGCTCTGCAACTGGAGAGAACACAGTGACATCGGCGACCTTGGAGGACACATTTCCCATTACGACGTGCAGAACAAGGACGAAACGAGTTTGGCATGCGAAATTGAGAACTAAATTTATCCTGCGGCCAACTTTATCTATTTCGGTGGGCCATCACACTGCTCATAATTTTTGGAGGAACAGCAGCAATTCAGGCAGGAGGACAGATGATAAAGTCGAAGTGTATCAGGACCCAAGACAACAAAACTCCATCATTGCTGACGTTGGCGTTGCGCTTCTCAATCATTATCGAGAATGTGGACCAATATCCACCAAAAAACAACCCATCCTCAACAGATTAACGATAAAGGACGAGAAAATTGTAAGAATTTTGAAACAAAGGAATTTTAAATGGCTTCGGTATTAATTAGGTGACCAATACATAAATAATTATTTTAAATGTTCTTTATCCCGTAAAACGAGGAACACAGTATTTTTACAGATTTTATAATCGATAAATGAGTAAAATAGAGTATTGAGCAGGAGACCATTAGAGATGATGAAGGTACAGAAGTTGTACATATGTGTGATGTGAATGCATTGGTTGACAGTCATTATCAAGCAAGTCTTTCAACTAGAAACACAATAAAAACAATTAAAGAAATCTTAAAAAAATGGCAAACAATTCTTTGCAGAAAATCTTATTAATTTTCTCGTCCTCCTAGCGTATAAATCTTCTTACAAAAATGATGCATCCATGTCTCTGCAGGAGGGGTGGCTATTGTCCGTCGTCTCCTTAAATATACGATTTTTTTGATTTTTCCTATTCTTTTCTTGATCTTATTTCTTTGTTTGTATTTAATGTTACCTCTTCCGGTCCCAAAGGTTCGCCACAAACGGTGCAGACCTTGTTGGGCCCAACGCCGCGACCTCCGCCACTGCTCCCCTCACTCCGGTCAGTGTGCTGACGTTGGAGCAGAATCCGTGGGGCCGGCCCCACCGTCCTGGCCGATGACGACGAGTGGGGCTGATTGTTGTGGGGGTGTGACTGCTGATCACGTGGACTCATGTCTTCCAAACGTATCCCATCGGCAGTAGCAGCTTCGGCGTCCCTTTCTTGCTCTCCCTGTTTCTGCTGCTGCTGGGATTGTTGGGGTCCTGTTTCATGGGAACAGTTTTCATGAAAACTTATTAGCGAATTGATGGTGACGGCAAAAGGTGTTGTTTAAGTACGGATCAATTTCTGCAAACTGGTAGGGAGGTCTGCAACGCCGATTTTTCTGTCGCACTTGAAGCATCCAACTCGATACATGATGACGAGAATTCCTGACTAATTTTATTCACGGTTACTTACAAAAATTAATTATGAGACATTTGTTTATTGGACTAATTAATTTTACCGATAATGTAACGAACATAACCATAAACCACATGATGAGAAAAGTTACGTTATCCACGCCCATTTTGATAAGGAGAAAACAGTCCAGAGAAGGAGAGTATTCAACCCATTGCTAAAATATAGCGTAGAATTTCTTACGTCTTTCTTGTCTTGAGAGAAAGTCAACCCAATAACATTTGACTCTGAGGAAAAAGAGTTTTATTTTGCATACAAAATATTCCACGTATACAAAAAATAGATAAAAAGTTGAGAGAACCAGAATTACTTAAATGAAAATCGATTTTCACATTAGATCCGGGTTAACCGTAGGATAAAACTAAAATAAAAGAGAGAAGATAGAATAGCTATCAAAAACCTTATGCATGCTTCATAGTTCGTTGTAAATTAGTTGATAGTCCAATTACCCGGCCTTTTACAATCGATCAATTCTCTGACGTTTGTCAAATTTGTGACATTATGCTACCAAATTATAGACTTTAACCCGTTCTATAAAATTGCGACCAAGAATTAAAGTAATAACTTTACTTTTTGCTAAAATAGGCTATTTTTTGAGATGACGATGTGACCCACGCTGGTCCGGAATGCCGAATTTTGTCGCTAAAATCTGTTCCCACCGATTCGAAAATGAATTACCCTCTTTGACATACATTCATGGAACATGAACAATTATGGAAAGTTGGATTTACATCGTTCAACTATTTAGGTTGTGTTTTGAAGTGGCATATGCTGGAACTTGCATTATGAGATTAAGCTAAATTGGAAAAACTACAAGTTAAAAGTCCTACCTAGTCCTATGCTAAATGCATTATTAATTCCATATCTAAAAAGAAATTTGAATCTATTCAAAGGCAAATTGGCATAGGCAAACTACTGGGCGTGCTACAATCACGGGCTTGCCTTGACTTGTTCATGGTAAGACGGACTTATTTGGCTAGCATTTTTGTAGTTTTCCAACCTCCAATGAACTAAAATTAAGCAAATTGATGCACATTAAATTGGGAAACTATTCACCTGATTATGACTACAGGAAAGTGTAGCCCTATCAATTAGCAAGTCTTTATAGTCAAAGTTAAAACACCAAGGTCAAGAATAAATTACAATTTTGTTGTTCACATTTATACTCTTAATGAGACTTTAGTCAGCTATTAGTCACAACTCGAGTTCTAGATATTACATATCTCGACTTATCAACCTTCTCAACTTAATTGCACATTTGTGCCAAAAAAATTAAACAAAGTATTTCATTTTTACAACGGAATTATATTTAAATCGATAAGTATTTATATGGACGCCCAAGATGCGTTCATCGTTCTTGGCGATGATGAAGATATCCACAGTAGTTTAGAAACTGAGGTCAATTCATTGTGGGAGGTAATACTTCTTATCGCCGTTGTCCTTGGAATTCTTATCTTTCTGGCTTATCGAAAATGGAAAATTCACCAAGCAAGGAAAAAAACGTTGGCGATTTTTAACTTTCCATACTCAGGTTCGTGGGGAGGGGATAATTTTAAAGGGTGGAAATCTATATATGTGCAGATAGTATTTGTTAAAATCATTAAATCTAAATGTAAATTTTCCAGAGCTTTCAACCCCGATCGTGTCTGCAGAAGTCTGCAACGGTTGAAATTTTCCTTGGGCACAACTAAATAGACGCATTGAATAATTTACTAACGCGATCGTATAAATTATTTATTACTAATTATTTCGTATAAAATATAGATATAAACGATTTCTCATATTCACATTCACAAGATTTATGTAGGTTTGTTGGTCGTTTCTCATTTTGTCTCATGCAGTTCTTTCGCCATACAGTGAGCGAAAGCGAATAAACAAACTTTTTGTATTTTCACGTGTGACAGCAATTTGCTGTGCTCTTGTTTCTTTAATTTCGTACTTTTTTACCTTCATTCTAACAAAATCACACCATAAACTAACTGGTATGCGACATACCGTGTGCCGATTTATCACCATCTTTCAAAATCGGTATGATCTCATTTTGACTCAATCGTAAAGGTAGTGTTTTTATTGGCTCATTACTAATTCGAGGTTGCTTGACATTTTATCATTATACTAGAGTTGTCAAACAACCTTGAATTTTATTTGAAGACAAAAGACAAAGCAAAAATTGATAACACTATTTTGTTTTGTGTCAATCACAACCCTAATAAATTATACTTTATACTCAAAATTAATGAAAGGCAATTAAGAACCATAACTAGACGACTAACAAGACGAAGTTTACATAACTGGCAGAATGGATATGGATAACCAACAACCTGTTTCTGGGGATTCAAGTTTAGCAAAAAGGCCATTCTACATGACGGAGTCAAAAGGTAATACTTACCATGAATTAGGGCAATTTCGAGGGTCGAAGGTCATGTGTAATCTGTAACTATTTACAAATTTATAATAGAACCCTTGCTAAAGGTACAAGACATCCCTCAATGTGTTACAAATTGTCAAGGAGTTCCACCCCATATCCAAATGCTGATGAGCATCAAAGGGGACCAGGATTTCATCTCTGTCCACGAATTTTCTGCAAGATTGTGCCACATCTTACTCGTCGAGACGGGATTTTTCCCTGTTACTGGAGACGTTTTTCAGTCAACAGGTTTTACTTTTACACCACAGGCACTGATGGATATGCCGGATAGTTTGAGAATTCCAGAGTAATAATCATTGTTTGTTCTGCTTGATAACTAATTTTGGTACATCATTAAAATCTAATATCTGTTACACAGGTTTTCTCGGAAGATGCTGATTTCTTCAATGTTTTCACAACAAGGCATTTATGCATTAAAGTACAAAGTCATTCTTTGCGAGTTGGTGCCAGAAAGTGTGGAAAATAGTGGGGACGATAAAAGTACTGGTGAAAGCTCCGAGGCTAAGCCGTCCGAAAGTGGGGCTGAAAGTGTGTGGCAGTACAATTTCTCGAATGACATCAATGTAACAATGTTGTTTACGGAAGATCGACTAAATATTACAGGTACGAAACGGTATCTATACACGATAATAATTTTAAATTATACAAATAACACTTTCGATTATTTTAATCTGATTTGCAGCTGTGTGCAACATGGGAGTACCAAAAAGAACCATCACCCAGCAATTGACACTGAATATTGAAGAATTTTTTACACAAAGAGCAATAGTAGTCCCGGTTCGGTTAAGAGGAGATCAATGGATGCGAAAATTTGATATTAACTACACCAGATTGTCTGTATACTTTAAGAACAAGTTTGCAATTATTCTTCTGGACCAAATGGATGGAATTTTGCTGGAGCGAAGGGGTCTATTTTCATTGCCATATTTAGCACTAATTAAAATTTTGAAAAAGTCGGATGTCATTACAATTTTACGAATGAGCAAAACCTGCACATGCTTTTACAACATTGTGAGAGACAATAGACTGTGGGAATTCCTACTCAAGAGGTAATTTATGTAAATGTATCTGTTAACTGTGGGTTCTCGATCTATATTACGGACGTAACACCATCACGCTTTAATATTTTAATTTGTAGCCCAAACCAGGGCTTATGTAATCGTCATGTCCGTCTGTCCTTCGATAACTCGGCATCTCGTTTTGACGTACAAAGCACACAAAATTTTTGTAAATCTGAATTAAATCAATACATTTATGTAACTTGCCCGTCAAAACTAGATGCAAAAATGAAAATATTAAACCATGGGGGCGGTACAGTCCGCAACCACTTATTCCCCCCAGTGGATAACACAAGTGGTGGCGGATAAGTCAATCCGATGGAGAATGTACTCTAATTTTTTTTATATATTTCTCCTTTGTATAGGGACTTTCCAACTGACTCCGACCAACCCACCAGTGCCAGTATTTCGTCTCGCCCACCACCCCCACCTCCACCACTTCCAGGAATAATGGCCCCGCCACCAACACCTGCACCAAGATCTACGACTCCCACTGAACCCTCGTCCCCACCTGCTACGGATAATCAACAAAAACTGAAATCAGACGAGGATCCTAATTATTACGAGATTTATAAACAAAAGTATGCTTCCAAACATCGAAGGTTGCACCGAATGAACTCGTTTCCAATAAGGTTTTTCCCGACTTTACGAATTAACCGGAGAATTCCCAGTATTCCGTTTCATTTTGATCGTTTCTAACTTGTCAGAGGCAACCCACAGAATTGTAGGTCAGAATGAAAGTTGGATGATGCCACTAGATTTTGAGTGAGAATCTCTGACAATTGAATGTGATATTTCCTTGTCATATAAAATTTTAGTGTTTGAGGATGCAAACATAGTAATAAACATGCCAATATTTGTTGATAATTCCAAACCAATCAGTTATGCTTGTATAAACCAATATCATCTCCCTCCAGGGTGCATAAACTTTTTTGTTGTCCGTGGTTTCTCCTTAGAAGAAACCACGGACAACAAAAAAGTTTATGCACCCTGATCTCCCTCCAAGTACGATGGCTTTTGTTTCGTTTCACGCCCTTTGGGTTCCTCGGTGCAAAGTTGTATGCAGATTGCGATTAGCTTTCTTAATAAATTAGTGAAGGGGAGTTTGTAAATTCGATAAGTTTAGGAGATATTTATTTCATAGGCTCACTGAACAAATATGCAAATAGGTACTATTTCCCGTTACAACTTGGAATACAGGCTTTTGGAGATGTCTACCCAGTCTTTAGACTTTTCAAAGCAACCAGGCGTCTGTTTCATTGCATTTTCCAAGTGCTTATAAACTTGACCATCGCTCGCACCCAGGCACGAATTCAGAATAAAATCCGTAGGTGCGAGCGCATCTACTAAGGAAATCGCTTCAGCTTTCAATTCCTTACAAAGCTGGATAATATTCTCCCGGATGTACCTGCCGGGTTTGGGCCCTGAGAAGTAGCCACCCGCATACAAAATTCCTGCGTGCCTCTCCAAACAGGACAAGCCGTAAATCAACATTAGTTTTTTCAACACTAAGCGAATATTCCAAGAAATGTCTTCATTGTTTGCAAATTTGTGCCAGAAGACGTCCAGAGCATAATTCTCGACAAAAACGATGGACAAAGTTCGAGCGTGATAGAATTGAGAGTCGTTCTTGGCCGTGAAATTGTCTTCTCCGGAGGCTTGAATCCCTTGGAATTTTTCACTTGTTGACTTGAGAAGGTAGCAGACCAGCCATTTGTACGCTTTCAGAATTGCTCCCGGCTGCAAGAAATCTTCCCGAGGTTCTCGCGATTTGAAAACAAATTTCTTCTTTAGTCGAGCGTCCGCATTCTTCAAGAATTTGATGGCACCGAAGGGAGAACTTGTGGCCATTTCTTCTCGCTTGGTATTCACCCATACGTTGAGGAGCCAGTTACTGGCTTGCTGTAGAAGGACATTGTTATCCCCTAGAAAAAAGTCTTGCACTTTTAGTTAGGACTATTTTTTTCTAATTTCGATAATCTACATACCTTCGAAAGTCAAAAATGAATCTCCATCATCTCTCAACCTCCCAATTCCTGCCGCTTTCAAGTACCCGTGACCCCCACAGGCTTCTCTGCATGGGAACATATATACATGCATGACTAATGAGGATTTTTGCAAGGGTGTTTAATACGTGCATTATTCAGTATTATTTTAGCTCATCATCCAATTAAATGGTCTTACAATAGTGCAGTAATGCTCATGCAGGTATCACTTTGCGTTTGCATTGTTACACATTATTTTGCGACACTACGAATTTGATACTCTACTTTTCATAATAATATGAACCAATTCTGGCCTTCGGTCACTTTACATAATTCTGCTGCATATCTACCAATACGTTTTCAAAGGACACTCGATGAATTTGTTACCTGCTTTCTTGCACCGTATCTCGTGCCAGCCACCTATGCAATTTAATGTGTAATTAAATATGCATACATAACTGTCGTGTGACGATATATTTATCAAGCTACTGCACGTAAGTAAGTACCCTGCAACTGGTTTTGCGGCAGCGCTGATACCATGCAATTCTGCCCCCATTACTGCCCGCTCCTCAGCGGAAATGTCAGGATTGAACTGGCTGAGTATAAATTCAAACAACGTGTCAAACAAGTATCGACTGAAGCACTTGAAAACGTAACACCCAGCCAAAAGTGGGAACAAACGGCATTGCTGCATCTGGTACTCAATGACGGGAAGTTCTGGGCTTCCATCCGGTCCAAATTGTCGCCTCACGGCGCTGTACCGAATAGCGATAGAAATGGCAATGCTTGCATTGGCCACGACCAAACCAACGATTCCGAATCGTGGACCGGAAAGAACCCCAAGCGATGCGCCTGGTGAGAATATTTTTATGATAATCATTCATAAATGTGTAAAATTTTAAGGCCTACTGAAGCGTTTTTTGGTATCCTTGATTGGAGAAATGTAGGTTCCTTCCGGCGTCACTGTGCCGGTCTTATCGAGCAGCCCCTCGATGTCCAGCTCGTAATTGTCGAACATCATGAAGCCATTATCCAACCCGTTGAGGCCGATCTTGGCCCCCATGTCGCCTATCGTCACTCCGGGGAGCGGATTCATCTGCTTGTCCCGAATGGGAACGACGAAGCCGTGGAGACCGTGACATTCTCCGTCCGGAGTGTACAGTTGGGCGAGGATGTATGCATAATTTGCAGTCTTACCAAGATTGGCAGACCAACATTTTGCTGCCTTTTATATACGCGATTCATTAATAACGTGCGGAGGCAACTATTTCATGTACATTATGACTAATTCAAAAAAGGTGGATACATACCTCAAAATCGGGAGTATGCAAAATGAACTTTTGTTTCCGTGTGTCAAATGTAGCCCTGGTTCTGAATGCTTTTGTGTTGGTTCTATAAAATCAAGCATTTGATGATTTACTTCTACCAGTTTCTTGAAACATTTCCAATAAAATCTCGATTACCCATGAGAAATTTCGGTCATTGCAATGCAACCTGTTAGCTAGAATGATGGCGACAATTCTCATTGCATTCGTACAACGAATAATTTTAGATATGCGCATACTTGAAGTTTCTCAGCGGCATTGATATATTTCCTGTGCTTCTCGGTACCCAAACCTCTGACAGCGTTGGGGAAGAATCCCAGCAAAATTCCTCTTCTCAGACAAACGCTCCAGTCATATTGACCAAGCGCAGTAGCAATTTCAACATTCTTAAATTAAATCATGTTTAAATTCAAGTAGTATACATTTAACAACTTATTTATTATGAGGGCGGGTATGTATTTAACCAAAATCGCTGAAACGTGTATCTACGAAAAAAACGCCAAAGCACGAATCAGGCCCGTAGCGACGTGTTGTCCGGCCTGGAGAGTTTGGCCGTGGTACGGCCTCACTATGCTCTCCAAAAATTACTGAATCCCTTATTTTATTGCTGATTTATTGCTGACCCTGATTTTACCTAGTGTATTTTATTGCTGACCTTGACGGTACGGCCCCTTGGGCTGTACGGCCTGGAGAGTGTCTCTCCACCTCTCTCCAGCGTCGCTACGGCGCTGCACGAAATACAGATATGCACGAAAAAAATTTAAGATACATCGCAAAATGTGTATTTCTGAGTATCCAGGATTTATCTCCGGATTTTTTGTTTCCAATTTCTTTGAGCAAAAAAACTTCGTCTCATATCGTCTAGAAATTTACAAAGTCGTCATCAAATGCAAAAGTTGAGAAATAAATACATATCCGCCCTCTGATTATTATGAAGTGGCTAACCAAGCGTGGGTTAATATTTTTGGGAATGAACTCCTGAAATCTGAAAACTTTTTTCAAAGTGGATATTCGATGTTCTTCCAAAGATAAGTCGACAGGGGAATGAGCAAATAAGGGATCTTGCTCCATCTTTTTCCATAATCCGTTCTGTGGTTAAACAATTATTATAAAACTCAAATATTCACTGTATTTTGGGTTGAGTTGAAAGAATCGTACCTTTATTCGAATTGCTTCCTCATCGTCCAGAGTAGAAGCCATTTCCCTCCAATTAAACGAACATTGCTTCCGGTAAACGTCCAATGGGCCGGATTTACTGAAATCCGGAAGCACATTTTCCAACGGTTCAGACCAATCAATTTCAGACTCAATTTCTTTCACCATCTTATTATTTTGAGCGAACTTATTGTTAGTTAGAATTTATGTATTCTATTTTCCCAAATAAATGCAGATTGATGAATGAATGAGCTGTGATAAGCACATTTTACTCGTGTGACAGTACATTAAAGAAATTCAAGGACATATTTATCTTTGAGCTATGTATGTATATGATAATATGATATACAGCTTGATGCATTTAACCTATGAATTTTGTACCATAATATCATGACAGTCTGAATTGTATTTACGTATGTATTTTAAGGTCAAAGGTTAACAGTGAATAGTGCTCGTGTATGTAATTCATGCTGAAATTAAAACACAAAGAAGTTTCGCAGAATCCAATCAACATGTTTGTTCACAATATTTAAAAAACATACCGTCATTCTATAATTAATCAAAATTGACAGGCAATTAGTGCCCATTTGTAGCATTTGGGCGGGTTCGCTTGCTTTTATTACGCGCATAGATTTCGGAGAAAGTCCAAAGTGGGAGTCTACCATAGATCTTGCATATTAAGCAGATGGTACGAGTCATTCCTTTGTGGACAAAGGAGGATACTTTGGACCCTCAGGATTCAGAGGACGCGTACCTTATTGGACCTCTGGAGTGAGCTTGCGCGCCCTTCGAATCGTCAGCCAGCCTAAAATTGTGCTGAGGTAGTTAGCATTTTTAAACTCTGTTAGAATATTTTATCCAACAGTTTGATTAGAAAACGCAGCGCACATCAAGTGTCTTGTCCCACATTTAGCATTGGGGTCATAGGTCACGTGATGCGCGTTCCTGGGCAAACGTTTGGATAAAACTATAAAACTTCTAGCCCATTGGACTTTACCTACAACTATCATGAACGAATTGTGTCCTGCATTGTTCCTAATATAAAAAATATAGATACATTTATGAAACATGATTTTACTGTAAGCATAAAAAATAATTTTATTCTCTATACTACATTTTCCCAAGAAATGTAACCATTTCCTCTTTCCAGCCAGCCCTTTATCATGCTTCAGAATCAAAGGGTTTTCTAATAATCCGAAAATCTCGGGCTTTCTTCGGATTTTATATAAAATCTCTCCACGCGTGCAGGTGACGGAAGTGAAGGAACGGAAATTATATTTTCACAGACTTTCGTTTCGTCTCCTCACCCAGAACTTTCTCCCCGAACGAGTAGAATTTCAATCCATCCACGAAATGGAATGGGAGAGAAAGTCCAACTACTCGTACTGCAGCAGAGAAAAAGAAAGAAATGGAAGCGTAATTGTATTTTGTCCTTTGTCTCAGACAATCCAATCCCAATCGTCCAGAAGCGCATCAATCCTTACGTCGTGTCGCCATCATAATATCCTTTTTCACAGGCTTACGTATGTATGTACATACATTATATTCTGGCTCTTTCACTGAAAATCTTCAAAGTTCAACCGTCCCAACGAATTGCGACTAAATATTGGGCAGAAAGTTACTCTGACGATGCATGCACATTGACTGGTTGTAAATACGTATGCAATGCATACATACTATATGCATAAGGTTTCTCCATCTTGTAATAAAAATGTGACGAAGATGACAACTATATTTTGCATAAAAGCTGTACAAAAAATAATTAAATGAGTGATTGATTTTACTACTTATGTAGGATATTATTTTATATTAAAATAAATGACCTTTATATGTACAAATTGATGCAATCAATTTCTGAGCTACTTAATTTTTACCAATAATTTATTAGATTGATGGACCATATAGACTATGCAAACGCTGTAAGAACACGCTGTTATGCTAGCATGGTATTGGGAAGTTTATTTTTTGTGCGATAAACAATTCTGAAAATGCACGACATATCAACTCGTTCTGAAAATCCTGTCTCATTTGCATCGAGTCGTCATCGTCATTATCACCCTTAAAAGCCATCCAATATTACAGAGGGCACCCAGACTAAATACAAAATGCCTGCATTCTAAACGGATGAGTCACAATTACAGGCTTGAAATCGTTCCATTTTACTTCGGGTGGCCTCTGCACATCTTCTCGAGATTTTCCCTTGATCACGATGATCACTACAAGTGGAAAGCAAGATTACTTTTGATGCAGGCAGTGGTACACATCTTCATTCCCTTATTCGTTCATTTTCCATGCTATATACGTACATAGGCAATAATGACTACCAAACTGTAGAAAATGTGGGCTGGAGAGAGGAAAGAAGATCTCGAGTAAATCCCATCTTTTCACCAAAATCATTCAGCACAGACACGGGAGACTTGAGTCAGAAAGCGAAAGTCATCATTCTTTCTTTTCAGACGTCGTCATCGTCACTGCCGACCACAGACCACCACCACCACGCCCCGATAACTTAATTCCGACAGTCTCCAGACAAGAACATTTCTCCAGGACAAAATCTGCCATAAAATCCCACCGTTCAAGAGGGCCGAGTCTACACCCAACCAACCATCATGCCTGATTGACGTTAACAAGAAGAAGAGTAAGCCCAACCTTGAGATGAAATGTGGACCTCCAATTTATTTATTCCCTACATACCTTTCTCCCTCTGGACACAATATGTGCATCGTAAGTATCATTTCACACCAGGTGAAACTTTTAATTGCATTTGTAATGATGGTAAAATTACAGCGCAATTATGGATAATATGTATGAGCCTATAGTGTTTTTATGAATACAGCAGAACGACAAATATTAATAGCGTGTGGGTTGCTTGCATTTTTGCACACAGACTTTTTATAGGTCTGGGTATGACTACAGGACACGATGGACTGTCAGTGTGATTACTTTTCTTGTTGTGTTATGGTTATAATAATGTCACGTATCCCTTTGGGGAAAGCTTTCATCACACCATCAGCACCACCACCACCATCACTTTTGCTTTGAACATGCTCATCTCATCCTCCTCGCCAATCCGATCTCTCCCTCAACCCCAAGTGAACTTCTTCTTCTCCGGGGAGAGAGAAAGCAAAGCAAAGCAATATCCACCAAAAAACCAACAAGCCATGCACATCACCCTCGTGCCCACGACCGACACACGAAACGATACTGAATTCGATCCATCCATTCCCCATCCACGTCCGACACATCCATCCAAGCTGCACGGCCATCCATGGAGGCCACATGGATTCCGATGTAGGATGGACCCCCTTTAATTATCACTTTCAAATTTGATGACTTTCTTATGTCTAGCCAAAAGTGAAAGTCCTGCAAAATAGCGTAACCAAATTCATACCGAGTGCAAAATTGTAAATTACTTTTGGTCCTTTAAGTTCTTAGATAAACCTTAAATGTTCAATGCTTTATCACAACATGCATGTTTTCACAAATCTGGTGAATTTCTCCCATAATATGTACTACATACATATCCTCATGGGTTTGCTGGGAAGGACTTTCTCCCCACATCTCTCTCACTTTGCACTCTCTCCCAACTTTCTCCACTCATCTCTGTCGAGTTTCGGCTTTGCAGGGAAAGTAGAACAGGTCGGACTCAACAGTCTGCCTGGCTGGCTGGAGTCTGTCTGTGATATTCATAAAATAAAATGAAATAACACAACGCAGAGTCATTTTCATTTCATTCCTCCCTTGCTAACCGACCTGCAGAAGCTACCTTCATAAAAATCCAATTAACATCTGCCCCTCAATTTAGAGCTTCTCTCCGTGTGGGAGACAAACATACGTTATTAACAACACACGTACGTATGTGGATATATTTCAGGATCAGTCGTCAGTGTCACCCAGTTTATTGCTGATTGTATTTATTTACTGTGGGGAAAGTAGGGCTGTAAAATTGGCGTAATTATTTTCCTTGCTGTGCGTACGAGGGGGAATATTTTGAAGCTTGATCTTTCCGTAATTTCTGAATATTTTGCCAATGCTAAAAACTATAATGGCGACAACTTCAAAAAAGGCCCGGAAAGCGGTGCCCGTCCTCACGCTACTCATTCCTTTGTCCGCACTCATCTCCGTGGTCAATGTCGCAATTGCAATGTCCACAAGCAATTGGCTGGATTCTGCGGAGAGGATCCCCATATCCAATACCTCGTAAGTTATTTATATTTGCAAAAAGATAGCTTTTTTAATTAATTAATTTTAATTATAAAAAATTGTGATTCAGTTTTATGGAAGAATTCATGATCAAACGAACAATCTCTGGATTGTGGAACTTGTGCACGTTCAACCTGACTGAGAAGCAACAACGCGACTCTGTTTCGAGAGGTAATAATAATAATAGCAGTTATTACTAAATATGCAGTTAAATAAAGTGACGTTATCATGGCTTATCTAACAACGGAGGTCTCCCAGCGTGAGCTGTGCTCACAGATTTTGACAAAAATTAGTACTAATCGATCACAAATTTAATTAGTGTGACATTTGCAACAGGTCCGACCTCCCAGTGCGCAAGTTTGGCAGGGATATTTGCATCTGAAGAGGAGAAAGCGCGCAGTAAATTTGCGAAGTGTAAAATGTGTCAAGTTTAGGGTGTACTTTCTCCTTGTCGGGTGCAAATATCTCCGCCAGACGTGCGCATAGGGAGATTGCATGGTTTGCAATTCCACATATTTGTGATGGATTGGCACTAATTTGGTCAAAATCGGAGAATATATGGAGACCTTAGCTGCAAAGTGTATTGTAAAATGTAACTGATTGTACATATGTATTTCCAGTTCCGTCGGACTTGATGAACTGCAGCTCTATTGAATACTTTGTTAAAGATCGCTACACTTCTGACCCCAACGATTCTACGAACGCTATACGATGTAAGTGATGTTATTTTTATGAATTTATCAAATACATACCTAAATAAATTCACAATGAGTGTTTACTTACACGCAGTTGCGGTTACAAAGGCTGGACCTCTGTTTGTGATTGCTTCAATTATGTTGGGATTCGCAGTGATCGCTGCGATATTTGGGTACCAGCGGCACCGACGAATTGCCCTGTTCGTATCAGGAATCGCTTTCATTATAGCTGGTACTTAATAATCCATAAATGAATATGCATAGTTATCCATTTTAAGACATGCAATGACCAAATTCTCTCCATTCTGTAGGTCTCATGCTTCTCATAGGCCTCGTTGTCTACTTATCAGCTTTACAGTCTGAAATTGGTAATTTTTCAAAAGTTTAATTAATATTTAATTAATATTAGCCACTTCGGTTTGCCCTCGATCATCCGATTTGTTACTAAAAATTTGCAGGACCTAAACTTCGCCCCAAAAACTCAGTGGATTTGCCCCAGTTTTCATACAAGTATGGATTCTCCTTCGTTCTGGTTGTGGTTGGATTTATGGCGACGGAATTGACTGGGATTTTGGCCATCTTTTACTACATATATTGGCACCAGCTCGACTGGACTCAAAAACTGGGGTCCACCAACGACTTGATGATGGGAAATGGGAACAACAGCTTAAACTTGCGCAGCAGCAATGTGGGGGAAGGAATGGGTGGGAAATCTTGTGACGCAGCCTCATTTCGATGTCACTCGCGTCACCATCAGAGCAATTCGAAGCAGGGCTATAAAATAATGGACATTTACAACACGTCCAAAGTAGGGCCTCACAATCCCTCCTGCAATGCATATCTTCTAGACAAAGACATTCCTTACCCGCCTCCCCCGCCCCCGTCGTCCATGCCCCGTGATTACACGACCCTCACGTCATGTTCGGACGAAGAAGGAAGCGTCATGTTTCCACCCCCACCGGCCCCCTCAATGGGGAGGAGTAGCAACAATAAGGATGGGCGAAACACGTCCACGACCACAGTGTGATATTAGGCTTGGGAGTCTCAGCTTATATAATTGATAAGCTGTCTCCATAATGCGCAATTTTTACCATATAAATACATAGGTATGTATGTAAATAATCCAACCTTACCTTTATTCATTGAACTATGAATTGTATTCGCAGAGTATGCGTTATCATTTTATACATATGCATAATGGTTAGAAGAGAAAGTACTAATATTAAATTAATTATAGAGATGCAAAATGAAAGTCACATTTCTTGCTGTACAATTCTTTTAGCGCAATTTCAGTATGAGTGTCCTTAAAATTGTCAAATTTGTAAAAACGTAGCAAGTTCATGTATGTATGTAAATGAGTGAAGAAGTTTTGTGACAATCGTAATCTTAAGATTAGTACTCATGTATTTACGTTTGGTTAGTCCAAGATTTGTACAGATATGATATTTCGTCGGTAGAAATATTGTAGCGTGGAAAATAAAGCATGTATGTATAAGAATAGTACATTTGTAGTATTAATTCGATATTACACGTGTAGTTTTTAGCCCGAGTCAGGGCTTAATAGGATGACCCATACTGATTTTTCCAAAGTTATCATATCGAGCTGAAATTTCGTAGAGAGGTCTTAATTGAAGAAAACAAAATGATCAAACACGGTCGTAGCGATAAGTGCAGTATACAAACATGTCGACAACACAATGGAGGAGATTGTGTCCAAAAATGGTGCAAATCGGATAAGAAATGGATAAGTTATGGCGAAAAAAAAATTGAGACAGGTTGTTGCGGTGCAGTGAGATTTGGCTGAACGGGTCCCCGAAAAGTGAGAATCTGCACGGCCATTGACCTCGTCAAATCGCTTCCATCTCAAAATTCTGCCTTGCAGATTCTCAGTTTTCGGCCACAATTTTCAGCTAAATTTCACTGCACCGCAACAACCTGTCTCAAATCGTTTTTCGCCATAACTTTGTCATTTCTTATCCGATTTGCACCATTTTTGGACACAATCTCCTCCATTGTGTTGTCGACATGTTTGTATACTGCACTTATCGCTACGACCGTGTTTGAATACAAATTGAATGAAAAATCGAGCTGAAAGTTGATAAAGAGGTTGTTTGTGGGTCTTAATAGAAGAATACGAAATGGAATTGATGCAATTTTTATCTAGAGCGACCCTATGTTGTGAGTGGCCCATACCGATTTTCAGAAATTTCTTTAAAAACATTACATCCGGCACAATGATGGCTTCATTTATCTATGCATGAATTATGTTGACTTTTTCCTAATTTTCTTAATTTAAAAAACTATACATACAGACAGACCTTCGTACTGATCACATATATATTCTAGTCTTAAGAATGCATAATGAAATGATGCATGACAGAGGTAACTTTATTAACTGAAAACATATTTTGCTTGTCACCGGCTTAGATACATGAATATGTACATTCATAACAAGAAGACGCTTATTATTATATAGTTACAAAATAATTTCAAGGAATCATGAAACTAAAAGGATGTGTAATCGGTCCACAGAATTAATGCTATTACACATGCAGTAATAAAATGTACATCAACATAATTGACCAATTAATCCATCTTGCTGCTGGCTGCTGCAGCACTCTGCCGTCTTCCAGCTTGTCTTTTTTCGTCCACTACTGCCACCCGGAATGGGGTCAAAAGTTGATTCAGACCTGCAAAAAATAATTTAACGTGATTAGCGTAACGCGACAGGACAAGTGGGCAGGCAGTGCAGTATCACCTTCTCTCTTCAGGTCCTGCTCAACAGCCTGCAATTCGTCCAACTCTTCTCCGCTGCAAAGGGGTGTGTCCACCTCGTAAAATGAATTAAATAAACTGTAATCCACCGAATACTCGCCCAGTTCTTTCTTGAAGGAAACCAACGGCTCGAACCGATGACCCCACAAAATTTCTGCAAAAATAGATCCATGATTACGATCAAAGATAACGCTTACGGTATGCACATATCGTCCCTGTTCGTGCATAAGTTGTCGGCTGAAAAACCAGTTGGAAAACTAATAAGTTGTGGGGTGAAAATGTGGGGAAAACGTTACACAATATTATACTTATAAAGTCTCATATCTCCCAAAAAGGGATCCGACAACTTATGTTTTCTGGTTCTGAAGGCGACAACGTCTCACTAGTTTCTCAACCGATAACTTTTTCACGAACAGCGACGCAAAATCGTATCGCTTGTACATAATTCCCGACCTGAGGGCAAGTAGGATGTTCGAGCTTGTGTTGTCGCTCCCGTAGATTCAATGACGCCTTCGAGAATTACGACAATTTCAAATTTTTCACGGGCTAAATCTGCAGCAGAGATTGTATAGAGTGGACTGTCTTTGTCAATTTGATGGACAACTACCATTGGCCAGATGAAAAAAATGGCTTGCTGGTCGCTATCCACCCCCACTTTTAACTCATGCTGGTAAAACGGGAGCACTTCTCCTTCCATCGTACTCCGACGTTTAATCAGTTGAGCTCGAACAGATGCGCAGATAATGTGGCTCTGAAATGACAACGCAGTTTTTTATACAAAAGTTGGATTGGATGAGGACTGCATTCCAATAAGTTCTTTGATAGATTATACATTACCAATGGAACATTGTTTCAAGCTACACCGGGTTTGTCTACCGAGTTATGTCATGTGATTCCTAATTTTTGGCCAGATTTTTTGACATAATTCGCTGGACAATCCCGGTGTAGCTTGAAGAAAGGTTCCGTTGAGACTACCTTTCGCATATCTCCGACCCTCAACATGAGACAAAGTGAGCCATCCCTTTGACATATCACAGCATACTTGCTAAACATGAGGGTTTGAGTGCGCTTCTTGGGGCGACTAATTTTGGAAAATACGACACCGACCATGACTGCCTACAACAGATTCATTGTATTCATATCAATTTTTTAGCATGTCATATTTTTAGTTTAGGAAATATGCATGTACCTGAATTATGACTCCTAAAATGGTTTGAACACACTGAAAGAAAGAGAAAATCTTACTGTCAACGAGGAGAAAACACTTGTATTACAATTTGAAATTTGTATGTACCATGACGAAAATTGCGTCTGGACATTCGGTGGTGGTATATCTAAAACCGTAACCAATTGTGCTTTGAGTCTCCAAAGAGTACAGAAATGAGCTTGTGAACCCCCAGAAGTTGGCTATACACGGACTCCAACCTGAACAGAGAGAGACTCGAAATGTTAATCACCAGTATAGAAGGTACATATGTAAAACTTTTAACATTCTGTTCAACTGTTACCTGACGTTTCCTGATTTTGTGGCAAATTTTCCACTTCCAAATCCCCATGACTGAGGGAGATGGACCAGTAAATTATTGCAAAAAATGTCCAGGACAGAAGGAAGCTCATCGTAAATATTAGGAATGTCCATCGCCACTGGAGATCGACAAGCGTTACGAAAATATCCGCTAAATATTTTCTCCTCCTCTTGGAAATGTTAGTTTGATGAAGATTACAGTCCCCATTTTTAAATACGACCCTTTTCCTCATCCGACCGTATCTAAAAAAATCAACGTCAAACATGCTGGAAATCATAAGGCGAAATTTTTGTTAGAAGTAGTGCTCGACGACTTACTTGGAGCTCATGCGGTTCCTAATTTTTCGAAAAGTCGTGGAATCCACCGTGCTCGTGTCGGTAATCGTATTTTCATTATTGTTCGTGAGCGTATTTCTGTACAAGGACGTGGACATGGAGTCCATCGAAGTAATGGTGTCTCCACCACGGAGAGCCACGCTCTGAAATCTGCTAACCCCTTGATGAGTAGTGGTCGTCGCGATTGGAACTTGGTCATCCGACGGTGTGGAGGTGGAGGGGCTGAAGGCTAACCGTTTCCCACCCCCGGTGGTTGGGGTTCGGGGACTCGGAGGTGGAGAAGGTGACGCCAAACTGCTTTTGATCATGGCTTGATTATTACTTGGGAAATTCCAGGGTCGAATGATTGACGGTTTTGCGGTCTGTTTTCCATTTTTCTTAAGAATGGAGTCCTTTTCACTCCCCTCCACTTCAGGAGTGGAGGAGAGCAAGGGTGTGGTCGCTATGGGACTGGTCGTTCCTCCAGTCGGGCTGAATAATGTGGACGAGGAGGAGGACGACGGTGATGTCAGAGGAATTTGGGATTCAATGTCGACCACTTTGTGAGACATGGTGACAAATTGTGTCAAAAATCGATGGATTAATTAAGATGTTATGCAAAACCAAGAATCACGAAGTTAGAGTCACAACAACAAGTTGCTATAAATCCGAGGTCATAAGAGTTGCCAATTTTACGACTGGAGTTATCTATCTACATAAACATTTATCTCACATGTTTAAATTCAGCTTGGCCTAAAACACCACTATTAAACAGAATGGAAACCATACGCCTTTTAGAAAATTTAAACAACTGCTTCGCACGTGAATATGTATCCGTCCGTCACCAGGAGCAATACAGTTTAAAGTTGGAATGAAATCGATATAATTATTATGAAGTATTGTTCTGATTTCATTCATTCAAGGACTGATGAGTCTGAATCTGTCCGTCCTCCGAGTCTGACATACGTGCGATAAAATTCTGCATTTATGTACACTGCTGATTATTCACTTTAACTCATTCATTCATTTACCTACATTGACACGATAATAATACGGATAAATATACCTCGAATAACTCGCCCTGCAGTTGTCACTTTTCATTACAAGCTAGACCACTTGAATCACTCCACACAAAAATCCCAATATTAACATGCAGGACGAATCACTTTAAATTTTGTCCTGCTTTTTGAAGTGTGTCTGGAAATCGTTTTTTTTTCATGGGATTGTTTTCTGTCTTGGGGTGTGCGTCTTAATTATTTTGTGAATCTTAGCACCTGTCATTACACATAAATGTTTGTGGTGCAATTAAGTGGTGAAATGTGATCTGATGAGATGGAGATGAGAGTTAAATATGTAACGGCGTGGAATGCATACAAATGTGCATGCACACGTCCTTTCTAAATAAAATCTGAAACGTAACTAAAAACTGATGTGAACATGAAGTTAGTTAACCCTTCTCCTGTGCAGTAGTTATGCATGTATACTTGATTATTATAATATTAAAAGTCGTGTGGTTTGGCTGCTGATAATTCAGTTATAACACACGGTGGGTGGATGGATGGTGGTAGCGAGGCGGTGGTTGGGGGATGGAGAATTATTTAGAACCTTTTGCTTTGCTGTAAAGAAAGAAAGAAGGATCTCTGGACCTCAAATATTATTGGATGAATGCCGAACCTTTTTATTGCTCATTAAATAAAAATCATGGAAATCTTCTAGTGTCAATAAAATAAAATTGATGTATGAAGAAGCCGTCGAACCACTTGCACTAATAAAAATTACGCCTTATTACAGCTTGTTTGATGTTGATTTTTTTTAGATATGCACCTCTCTGCGTACAAAATAAATAAACAGAGACATAAGCACATATGTACAAGTCGTATAAAAAATATAGATAAATTATATTAGCTTGTGTACAAGTGTACCTACTTGTGTACCTACATATTTACGGAAAAGTTCAAGTCAAATCATTTAAGGACACTTTATGCAATCATGGCTACATGTGTATATAACCTTTGCAATTTTTTACAAGTGCAAATTTGCGATAATTTGTAACCTTGCAAAATCTGTGTACAACGTATGTATGTTTATTAAATATTTATTACTGGTTTACAAACATTCAGGTGAATATTAGCAACTTTGTTAAACTTCGATGGTAAACATGTCACTATTTTTTTGTCCATATTTTTTTTAATTTCCGGCATAAATGCCATATTTTTTCTTAAATTTACGGATCCTGCATAAATGATGTGATGAATTTAAAAAAATTGGTGGGTATACATACATAAATTGAGGCAATTAACGCCGTCATTTGTAACATATATGTACATAAAATCTGCAAATTTTATAAAACAATTTTTTTAACCTTTTATAAAAAAAAGACACAAAATTTGTACAATTTTGTGAAAGTTTGAACGCTTGCAGAATTTACAGTTTATAATGTTACCAAAACCTGTGTGAATTTTCTAATTATAAATATGGTAATTACGCCCTTCAGATCTCAAACACTGTCGGGTTAAGATCCCCTCGAACCAATCACATCCTTTATGCACCGCCCCTCGTAATTTTACCAAATTACAAAACTAACGTCTAACTAAGATATATATTTAAATATGTACACTCACCCAACTAAATTTCACCACGAACTGAACCCCCACAATAAAAAATAGTGGGATATTTTTACCCAATAAATTCAGAAATAATTCCCCTCTCAGCCGAACCGTCCCCACACTTGGCGTCATGTCGAACGATGAGGAACGACTAACACACAAAAATATTAAAATAAACTGCAACCATGACAATGGCATAAATTTGTCACTTTTAATTTTAGACGACAAAAGTAACATGATGGACACGTACATATACATAATTACAAATGTCATGCTTGATTGACGCGAATGCAAAACTTACTCGTCATCTTCTCGCCTGGTTCTTTATGCGTGTACCCAACACAGATTTGTGTTTACATATATTTGTATACAATTATTTTTTCCCGTCGTTCATGTGAAAGTAAATAAATAAATGAGCAAATCAGTGACAACCAAATTCGGACTGAGATTTATGGGTGTATTGTTTTTTTCACTCTGAGACGCGTCTGGTTTGACCAATCTGTCATAAATGGTGGGTCATTACTCGACACTTGTAGTTTTCATGGGATCCACTAATAAATAATGTAAATATGGAGGCGAAGCTGTGAGGAGGTTGGTTATCATAGAAGTAAATTTCACACTGCGTTAAATCTGAAAATTTACAAATAATTTCTCAATTTTCAAACACTACTCCGTTGAGACGAATGTATGTGTATACATATGTATGCACGTACATAGGCACAAAATGAGCAATGGTTCGTATGTAGGGATAACAAATTCAAAACCAACTTAAAAAATTTATCTAACTCACGAAATAAAATTTCCGGCTGGGCTAGGTGAACCGCATTTAGAAAATTTAGAAAAACAAGCGATTTGTAAATATTTATGTACATACATATGGGCAGGCATAACGAGCTTTGTAAAGAAGCGAGCTTGATTAATAAATAAATAATAATAATAATATGCAGAATCGAGCTCAATGTAGAATTTGTTATGTAATTCTAAATGCTAAATGAAACTTTATTCATGCAAAGGACGAACATACACAGTACTACGTATGCAAGTATGCAACTGTGTCTAATGTTGATTGACACTGCCTAAGTACATATGCACCTTCCTCCTACCTTCGAAGGAGCAGGTGAAAAATGGTTTACTAAAATGTGACTTTTATGTGCAATAACAATCTTTAACAACAAACTCGCATTTCTTTTATTCTCGGAGGAACAATGCAACGTGTATGACCATCAAACAAGCAGCATGTGCATACAGATATTTGCCAATGCTTAATTTCATATTTATTCATTATGTTATATATTATTGTGGTTTTTAACATGTTTTAACTGGTGTTTCGTCCACCCCCAACTTCATATGCATATGTACATGCACAACAACAATCTTAATCATTCTATGTTTGTACATTGTCAACTGTCGTAATTTAAATATTGTCTTTTTCTCAGCACAGACACGTACACGAAAATCTACTTCCACTGACAATTCCGGTCCACATCCTCCTTGAGACTCTTGTCATATTGATAAGATTGGTACGCATACGCCTCATTGGGTAAATGATACTTTATTGAATGGAAGAAAACCAACTGTTAGCTTTAAGAGAAAATAAAATAAAAATCAAGAGCGCGATTAGAAGCAATTGTGTGGATAATAGCATATAAAATCCTTTGCTAACTTTAGCCAAATTTAGAACGAAATTAAGTATGCAACTCGATTAAGCAGCTCGTTTTAAAATATGTAACCTGATTAAGCTGCTCATTTGCAGCTCATTTATAATTTTGTTACACAATTACCTAGCTAACTTAACACTCCATCCACACTCTCACATGGCTCTCCCAAAGGTTCGTTTGGACAAAGAAATCTCAACTCAAGATTATGTATTCAGCACTATTCAACCATCTGCAAACTTATTTCGTAAGCAACACCTCTTCACTTACATATTCTAAAATATTTACATTTTACTCTCCTTGTTCATGACATGTACTTACTTGCTTGCTATTCATGTTCATAACAACAGAAGACGTCTGAACATTGAATGCTTCATGTGGATGGACATTTCACTCATTTTGCAATGAAACTCAAACTCTTTGTTGTTAATATTTTTCTTTACACTTTGCACATGGAAAACCACGAAGTTCCAGACAGACTTTAGCCCTACTGGAAGGTCATGCACATGCTTATTTATTAGATGTCGTTATTACAGGAAGCTATAAACCAGAGCAGAATTTCTTCTAATCAAATAACAACTACAACATATTACATGTCACCATTGAACAAAACTAAACCTCCACTCCATCCATACATACATGCAGCTCGGTCTCTAATCTCGCCAGAAATTCAACCCTGCATCAGACGTGCTGTGCCTATTATATCAAACTGAATGATTTGATAAACTGTTGTTCCAAAGGAGCTTTGGCCTGTGAAAACGAACCAGTAATAATTTTGATGTCTAAAATAGATGAACTGTGAATTATGAGGATTTTAAATTTAGCACTGGGCTTTAACTTTGAAAAGGCAGCTACTCCATCGTTTCAAAGACTTTAATTGTGTAATTAATGGAATTGGATATTGTGATATGGGCTAAACTATGTATTGCAGCTCAAAAATTGGCGGTGCTTTTGTGATGCCATTCAACGCGTCAAAGTGTCGGACACTTTAACTCGTGTTAGTGTCAATCTGTCAACAAAATCATGCTAGGTTCAAAGATTTTAAGCACGTGTAATTTAATCTTCCATTTACTCAGATTTTGTAGCGGAGAAATCTTATTTACACATTGGTATTTGATATGTGTGGGTATAGTTCGTAAGTACAAGTAGAAGTGTACTTGTTAAAAAAGTAAGAGTTATGGGGTTATGTTTTCTAATTTTCTGGGTATGTAAATGAAATCAATAGTAAAAGTCATTTTTTTTAGATCTATACAACTAACAATGGAGCGTACGCTGTCCGATTTTGACCAATCTAGTATCACTCAATCACAAATAATTAACACGAATTTTGTAAAAGACGCTATCTCCCAACGCGCACGTTTGGCAGAGATATTTCATTGGCAAATCCTGACTTTTGCCAATTTCAAATTAATTTTTGTGATCGCTTGACACTAACTTGGAGAACATACGCTGCGAGACCTCCGTTATAAATATGTACATACATATGTAAATATATACGTAGATTAATATCTGTATACCAGATTGGTTTACACCCAGTCATCAATTCTAATGTATTTCAACCCCCACTTTGATTAGAGAAAATTCTAGTTTGATTTGGTTATAATAATGAGTGTTAAATCAAGTTTATGACGTGACGTGCAAAAAAACAAGGGGTTCTTAAATTAAATTCTATTCTTCTCCATAATCATTCACTCGATCGATCGATCGGTTCTTGAATATTGATGGGAACAAGGTACAAGATTTTGGTTCAATTAAGCCTGCACTGGAGCTGGACAGACGGTCGCAGTAAGACGAGTTTATTGTTCACAATCGAGAGGAGATGAGATCATGATGCAATTCATATTTATCGTGCAAAGAAGTTCAGCATCACGCCGAAGCAAAAAATTGCATATACGTGGGTGTTTTATTATTAATTTTCAAAATGTATGTTCCACACTGTTTCTGACCAAACTTTTGATGAAATAACAAACTTCAAATACTTTTAGAATGCTGTGATTTTTTTCAGTTCTGTAGGTTAACATTAACACTAGCAATAACTCATTAAAATTTACCTCGAAAATATGCCAAAATTTACGACTTGATTTCATTATCATCCGAAAACCGTTTTCCCCTGATGTTTTTCTTTAAGTTTCGAAACGAATAATAATCACTAAGGGTCAAGTCCGGACTGCACGGGGTGTGGTTTGTGCAGGTAAAGCGATTTTCGTCTGCACTAACCCTCGCAAAAAGCCAGGTATGAGGTGGCGCGTTGTCGTCTAAAAAAAGGCCAACTCTTTATTTTGACCCCACGTTTCTTTTCAACCGGAGGACGCAGCTCCTTCGGGGTTCCTGCATACACGGCCCCATTTATTGTAGTATTTACAGCAATAAATTTTATAAGGAGGGGACCTTTGGTATCCTTGAAAGTGGTCATCATCATTTTTTTGTCAGATTTTTGCACTTTTCAATTCACGGGCGGTGGCAACCCCTCGTGCTTCCAATGAGGGAATTATTATTTGGTCACCGGGTCATAATAGTAAACCCAAGTACCATACGCAACTAATAAAATATTGAGCAGGTTCAAGTCTTCATTTAATAGGTTAAAATTGGCATTGCAAAAGTCGACTCGATCCTGTTTTTGAGATGCTGAAAGCAATTTTGGTACCCAACGGGCGGAAACCATTTTCATACCTAAGTCTTCAGTTAACATGGAACAAATTGCTGGTTTTGAAACACCCATCTCATCTGCTAAATAGGACAGTTTCAATCGCGGATCTCTCATTATTTGTTCCTCTAGTTTCCGGAGCCTTTCTGTGGAAGAAACGGATTTTGAGCGTCCTGGCGACTTTTTGCCCGAGACCTCGTTTCGCCATCATTTAAAATTATTGACCCAATTGAATTTGTGTTTTGTGTTGGGCAGTCTTCATCGTAAATTTTAAGGATTCAACCATAAATCTGCGACACGTATTGCCGATCCAGCATTAAAAATTAAATCACACTACGATATTTAATTTGCAAATCTAGCATTTTTTCCGTCGAGGTAAAGTTTGCCGATTTATTGCTAGTGTTTATGTTAACCCACAGAGCTGAAAAAAATCACAGCCTCCTAAATGTATTTGAAGTTTGTTATTTCATCAAAATTTTGGTCAGAAACAGTGCGGAACATACCTTTTGAAAATTAATAATAAAACACCTACGTATTTTAATAACTATCGAGCAATCGAATCAGCCATCCTTATGACTGGTTCGAACGGAAATTCTTCGCACATGGTGGTTTCTTGTGCTTGTCAGGATTCTTCATCTGCTGGTGTAGAGCCCAAGACAAAGATGCGATATAATTGAGAGAGGGACATGTCTACGCATTATAACAACTTAATTCGTACTGGTGGTGGTGAATCGAAATCAATTGTATTCACATTTTGGAATGTGCATGATAATGTTACAAGCTAAATTTAGCATCTTCACGGCGAGACGAGTAAGATTCTTCATTGCACAAACTGCCAAATCTTACTCTGGGAAAATCATGTTCCTCGACTATGGCCCTATTTTTCGAATCCCTCATCCAAGGGATGGCCTACATAAATATTCCCGTGGATCGCTTGTCCCTGACCTATGAGCGAAAATCGACTATGTTTACATGCTTCATAAATCTATACATATAAGTACTAATTGTAACTATATTTCTGTTAGTTAGTACAATACTAATGTCAAAATTAATTATTAAACCAAGACAAACTTTCAATTCTAAGAATTTGTTTCTTTGTTCACATATTTATAAATTTATTCCACTCACCTAAGAAATACGAGATGTGTTTGTATTATGTACAAATATGTATGTATGTATATTGAGTAAACATGATGGACGGACGAAATAGGAACATGTACATACCTACAATATGCGGCGATAAAACTGTTTGTACAAAAAAATCAACATGAACACGTGCCTCTTATTCTCTTTACATACAAATTGAAAAAGATGATAATTAGCGTCGGTTGAAGTAGTTGAGCCACTAATGTCGGTTGAAGTTACCAAATACGACGATTTGTGTACCGGCATGTCACATGTAAAAAAAATACTGAAAAAATAATTTGTAACTAGTTAAACCCTTTTCATTTCAAATTGAAAGCTAAACTGAATACATATTCCAGTCAACAATTAAATGCTTCTTTGCATGCGAGTGAGAATCATATCGTGAATACTACAGCTCTGGTAATAATAGCCCGACAATGACATGTACAGCAGAGATGAGAGGTATGTAAATACATAGATGGCAAGGATGCGTTTCAATTGTAGCAATGAGATCAAGCCAAATTAACTCAATTAGCTGGATGTGCAATCTCTTGCATATCTAGTGTATTTATATTTATTCAACGATTATTACTGCCAGTTATTCACCAATTGCTATATGTATCTCGTTGACTGGTTAAAAGCGGATTGTTTGCTGTGCATGTTCAATCAGGACGTATGACAAGGCTTGGATGGTACGTACGTATGTATACAAATTAAATTGAAAATATGCATGTAAAAGTCTGCCTGGTCGAAAATGGCATGACCAGTGTCTGCATAAAAGGGGAAACACAATCTAATAAACATTAATGAAAAGCAGGTCAATTAGTCGAGTCTCTAACAAAGAAGGTTTAATTACGGCCATTTTGCAATTTAAATTTGTTTAGTACTTACAATAGTAAATTTGCGGTTCTGTTATTAAGACTTGTAAGAAGATTTTGCATGTGTGATAGATATGGACTAGTTTTCAGTTAGGAGGGTGGTAATTTTCCAATGAGACGTGCAAAATTACCTTCTTGCTTCAATAATTGTGAGGCTGGGGTTTATGACGGGGATGAATTGGTAAATTTATTAATTTCCATACGTATGGAGTGAAATGCACAAAATATGCAGCAAGAAAAACTGAAGTTATATTGGGAAATTTCCATCTGTTGTCTGTGGGCTTAATTCTGGCCGGAAGTGTACAGATAAATGGATGAGCAGTTCGTTCTTGATGCTTTTTAACCCATATTCAGGCATAACTTAAAAGATGGATTATCCGAAATTGGGAGATTAAAAAAAAAGGTTTTAGATTTATCCGATATTGAAAATTTTTCATGAAACCAAATTTTGGATTTCTCCGATTTCTACAAGTTTTTGTCAAACAAATTTTAGTGAAAGCGATTTAGTCTAAACTTGTGTCAACTTTACAGTATAGGCCTTGATCTCCAACTTATTTCCCATAGTTTTTCCCTGTAGAACAAAATATCCACAAGTTGGCTTTTCAACTGGACAAACTCGATGCTACGTCATCCCAAACCCAAGATGTAATCATTTTAAAAATTATTTTGTATAGTTAGGTTGTCTGATTTCCGCTGCAGATATAAACAATCATCTCTTGGCTGGAGCAGGTGGTTATCGAGATATGCACGAGTGAAACTAGTGCACAAAGTATAACAAATTTCCATCCTAACCTTTTACGTCATCTTAATTCTTTCACATTGAAAGTGAAATGAATAATATTGTCCGTGACGAAAATAGAAACGGAAATTACCCTTTTTCACGAGCAGTATTGTATTCATACATATTTAGTTTCACTTGCTCATTTTTGTAGAGAAATCATTTTTAAGCCCATTTATTCATATAGTTCATATGCTCATAATGCTCATATTGTTCGTGGCTTTGTGAATGGAACAGCTTATTTTAAAGCACATTTCCCAAATAAATGGGACGAAAACTCCAGTGCCCAAAGCCAAAACCACGATTTTTTTTTACTAAATATGGAGAGAATAAATTTATTTATTTAAAAAATAATAATTTTAATTAGTGCAGACAAAAATATGTTTAGAGTGTGTTATAACAAACTTGCATTAAACTAGTCTAATCGACTGAATATGATTTGAATAAAGGTATTGGTTTAAGGCTTGGGGCGCGGCTGAAATTCATTTTTAGCCGTGGTCCCATCAAAAGTGAAACGGGGTTTAATATAATCCTGACTTACAGCGGAAATTACGTAAGTTTCAGTTGCAAACTTAACGCATTTTTTAAATAAGTGCCACTATCATTGGAAGGATGAGTACATATAATCTTATCATATCGTGACTTGAACATGACTTATGGCTTCAATTAACCGTTCCACTTTTGCTTCAAAGCCTTTTATTCAACTACACAGCATAGAATGTCTGGTCCCTCCGTTGAAGGAAGAAGCCCTTATTTAAAGGGATCCCCATATCACGTATCCAGGTAGAAAAAGAACCTGTCTCGTCTCATATTCTTATTATGTATTTGTGAGACTATTACATAAAATGTAACATGCACATAATATAATACGACATAAACAAGGATAATCTCTACACGGGATGCATTTATGTATCTTATGCCCAGGATTTGTGGGAACCCTAGCTTTTCTCTGAATTATTTGAAAGGGATGGTTCGTAATGGCCTCATAATTACAAGCACTTACCGTGATATGGCATTTTTCCCTGCAGACAATAATATTGCCTTAGGGAGCGTCCATAAATCACGTGATCGACTCAAGGGGGGGGAGGGGTCTGAAATTTGTCACCAATTATCACCATAGGGGGGGGTAATGGCAGAAGGCACGTGACACGCGTGACATAATAAGCAAAGATTTTTTACTTTTGGTACTAAAACGTGCCAAGATATTTATATTTTGAATATAACGCAAATTAAATAAGTTTGATAAGATTTGCTTAGCCCAATATCTTTCACCTAAAATTCGTTGTGTGACGTATTTTTAAATTTTTGAAGTACAGTAAGCTGGCCTGTGTTTTACTTCATATTCTAGGTCGGATTTGCCAAATAAAATTTTACCTCTATAATTCCGTAATAATATCTTTACTGTGATGTCGGACATTGAATAACGATTTCTATTAAAAACACTTATCTGCATATTTAAATATCTGACATATTTGGTGTACAAACTGATCAGTATATCATTATGTTTGACAATAAGTACGGTAATACATACGCTTGTTCTCCAGACGCTAAGCATGCCAAATTACAGTTTTTACTATACATATATTAGTAAGTAATTTTTTTACATATCTTGAAATTTAATTTAATTGCAGATTTACAAAAGGCGTTAGGACATGGTTTTGACGAATTCGCGGGTGAATATCTCTGGCAGGGAGTTGAATTTTGAACTGATTTTTGGTCAGTTGCAAGATAATACTCTCAAAAAGATATATTTAAAATCTTAGGCCGATAGCTTTATAAATGCCCCCTCCAGTGCCCCTAGAGTTGGAAGGAGCCAAAAAAACACTTTCCAAACTGATTTACTCATATAGCATGATAACCTAAGAGGTCAGAGGTGAATGATTGTTAATATTACAACCCTAGATAATCATTGCATGTAATAATAAAAGAATCTACATGAATTACATAACGTTGGGGTTCAATCGTTGCTGATAATTTTTCATGAAAAGTGGTAAATCGGACCGTGCACAGGAAAATTGACCTGCTGACCTTGAAAGCGGACCCACTCGGTCAAATGAAGGTTGAGGGCAAAGTTCTAAGTGTCCCAAGTCACATTAAATTAAACAGTGAAGATTTTGTGTAAACAGTTTTGGAGAAGGACCCTAGCTAATCAGCTGACGGGGAATAGTAAAAAACTCGTGAACTAATTTGGGAAAATAATCGTCAAATTTTGTTGAAAACAAATTTTAATAACTTTTTTGTGCCCCCTGCTGCAGAACTATTTTATCTACAAGGTACATGTGACAAAATAATAAAATTATTGCGTTTTGGTTAGTTAAATTAATTCTGAAGTTCGACATCGAAAACGACGGGAACTTTTCCAAAAATTTTATAAGGTCTGATGAAAACTCAGTCCGTGGGGTATAACCACTTATCAACATTTTGTCAAAAGTACTTACAGTGCAATATACTATATGTACCTTGGATAAAAACCACGTTAGGGATTTTTAGCATCAAAGTCGTAAAATGTGGGGGCCTTAAAAGTCGAGGAGTTGCGTTCACGAGAGCATTCCATTAGGACAAGTATGAAGCTAGACTACAAAAGGGACTTAAAAGATAAGCATGATACAAAAGTGGTTTTATATAGTGAAAAGCATGCTTAGTCCCTTGATAATAGTCGCAAAAACGATTTACCACCACCAGGACCAGGACCTCAAAAAAAATATTTTGTTCAACGCCATTTTATAAGAACGCTGGTTTGGAAAACTAAAAAAGGACACCTCTCTAAATTTGACCTTGCCTCATTTCGCATAGTACACAAAATCGGAAGCCATATATGTTTATCTATAGTTTAAGACATGGGCTTTCACATAAAAAATGTTAGAAATCTCTACAACTAAATACCATCCTGCAATTAAGGTATGAATTCGTCAAAACCATGTCCTAACGCCTTTTGTAGAAAGACCCCGGAATAATATTATTAATCTACCCAAGAACATAGTTTGTAGGGAACATAGTATGTTCAACACACATAGTTTGCTTTGTGCAATTTGTCTGACTGTCACGTGACCGCAGGGGGGGGGTACTTAATTTATCATCATTGGTCACCAAGGGGGGGGAGGGGGTCAAAATTGCCTCAAAATCGATCACGTGATTTATGGACGCTCCCTTACTTGCACTAAAATTCTGAGTAGCGCATCAAGTTATTTCCTACCAGATAGGGTTTAATCATTCTTGTAAATCATTGACTAATTCGTGTGCTGGATCTAATTTGAACGGACTCCATATTCGCTTTAGCTGAAGAGTCCTAAGCTGACGACATCATAAAATAGACAGGAAAATACCAAACTTCTCACTATTTACTAGATTATTCAACCCTTCGTACCTGGTTAACTTTTTTAGCGACAGTAGAAACGTACTTCCCAACTCTTCACGGCGTTCCTTTTCTATGAATGGCTGTTGTTTTGTGCACCTGTTCCCTGATTGCCTTAACCTTAACCGACGAAGCTGAACCCAATGAAGAATCACAATAGGAGCCCTATCCGATTTATCCTTCAACTCCTTCAGCTACCTGTTGCTTCCATTCAATTCAACGTCACACACAATGTGAGACGACAAAAATGAGACACGCTAAAATATCCCATGCAACAAATCCTCCCGTTTAAGAAGTCATAATAAATATGCAGATGGGTGCCACAATATATGTCCAAAATATGCATACTAAATTGGTTGTAAATACGAAATGCCTGGATCCCCTCAACTTTAGGCACCTGTTTTTCCCTATTTTAAACGTAACCTTAACATAGACAGACTCTGAAAGTAAGCAAACCTCTGAAATAATGCGGACTAGAACACAACGGAAAACAACAATGCCCACAACACCATCAATCCTGCAACTTATTATTCTGCTTTTCTTCTTTGTTAAATAAGTGAGTTTCAGGCAGGCAGGTATATATTGCCCACCGAATCTACCCTCTCGTCGTCGTCATACCAGATAGCAAAATAGGAGGCAGTTGTAGCCAGAGGGGTTGTTGTTCTAACAGCTAAGACCGATTAAGAAGGTGCTTTATTTTATTTCTCGTCGTCGTTTTAACCCTTCTTCATCCTCTCTCACACACACATCATCATGATCATAATGGTAATAATAATAATATAATAATACCTGTTCGTTCTTGGGGTCTCCTCGCAAGAAGAAACTCGAATCTCGTAAGTAAGAAACCATCCCCAGCCGTCGTAGTACCTGTTTGCTGGTGCAGTCGAGTGCAGTAATTCTTCGCATATTTATTTATTTACTCGCATGACACTGGCTGAATTCAACGAGAAGGTATTCTGCAAGACCAATTTTGTGTTAGTGGATTGTGCTAAATTTTTTGCACGTATGAATCAAAGGAGGACTAATAATTATATGGGTTATACTTACTTCTCTTTCAAGACAAGTGATCGTCTCCACATTTTATCCAAGAGCTTGTTAAGAAAAGGGAAAAAAGTCTTTACAAGGACTGAAATTATTGGCGAGAGAGATATAAAATACTTATAGACGAAAAGAGGAAGGATAACGACACGAGAAGAGCGAGGCCTATATGTAAAAGTGTACGGTTTGCATAAAAGGAGGCCCAAGGCGAAAAGGGAAGGATTAAGATTATTAAATTGCAAAGATAGTTTTTTTTGGGAAAAAGGAAGGGTAGAAAATGTGCAGAATCAGAATAATCCAGTGCAAAAATAAGCAAGGGGGCGGTTTGCAAGTCTGAGAGCTTATTGTAAATTTGGCAGGATTATCTATTATATTGCAAATTTACTGATCGCGTTTACCCTATCCGGTTTTTGGTAAAGAATGCCGAGAAATTCTGAGGCCCTATTATTTGTGCTAAAAAGTGGTCACGAAAAATATGAAGGCTAGAGTTTCTTCAGTGTACCGAGTTTTGCCATGAGATTGAGTTTGTTGTATCCTTACAATGAACCTGTGCAAAAATGATTGCGCCTTCTCGGAAGATCAACCGCAGTACAATGGTACGGTGCAATTTCAAGATGTGATTTGGTGTGTATTTCTGAAGTAAATTACTAAATTTTCTCTTTTATCCAGTGATTAGCCCATCCAAGTCTGGCAGTTCAAATAATAATAATAATAATAACAAGAGCAATAGTCGCTACTCTGGGAAAATCAGGGCACTGGACGGACTTTGGTTAGAGTTGAGAAATGCTGCCGTGGTGGAGTCATCGTCAACGTCCGCAGAGTCAAACTCGAAGGGAAGTAACCACACCTCTTCTTCCGGTGGTGGGATGGTCAGTTGTCTCCCAATCCTGATGAGAGAGGCTTCAAGTCCCCTCCTGGGAGGTGATAAAGGAATCAGCAATGGATTCAGAATTGACTGCACGGGTCCAATCCATCGGAAAAGCCATCAAAGAATCATTTCCATTAAGAACTTGTTCTCAAATTCACCAAAATTCCAGAAAAATTTTCAAAGGTAGGTATCTACAAACCAATAACGTTATAAAATGGGGAGAATTTATGAAAGAGGCACGCTATGTGGGTAGTGGGTACATGTTATTACAATGAATGAATGGTAACGTCTAATCGTAAGACAAATCGTGGGAAATTAAGTATGCCTTCACTTTCCAATTGTCATCCTCTTAAACATGCATAGTATTTTTATTGATTTTCACACTATTTCTCCATTCATTAATTGCAGAGGCGTCTTCCTTTCATGTCTGATCTATTCTGAAGATAAAATCCTTGTGACATTGGACGATCTTTTGCCAACTTTTCAAATAGACGAAGATCTAAGCAGTTCTTTTCAACATGATTTTCACTGGCTTCACAAGGTGACATAAATTAATAATCAGACGATGCATTTTAAAGTAAGTACTGATAAACTAATGAAAAAATGTAAAATTTAGATTTCCTCGATATGGAATGATGCAAAATTTCTCAAGCAAGAAATGGAAAAGTGCGATAGTGCTTCGACTCTCCATTTCAGGGTCAAGCTACTGCAAACTGTTGTGACCATGCAGGTAAATATTTATGAGAAAATGTGACTTGTTTTATTGTATGGTTATAAATATCATATACAATTTTAATGCTACATAGGAATCCCTGGATTTGAGTGATCTTGGAAAAGTGTACTACAAACCAATTACAACGGAAAACAATAATGTCACCTTTCTCTGTACAGTCAATCATCTTCGATCCACTAAACTTGTGTCCACTCCGTGTGGGAAATGGATTCCTATCGAAAAGTATAAAGCTAAAAAAATGGTCAGTGATACGTACCAAGTTTTGAGTATTTCTTCGCAGGTAATTAATTAATAATTATGCGTTAAATATTCTTACTTTACAAGTTATCATATGACTTTGTTCCTTTAGAATTTGATGTTGTACCACCAAATGAGTAATATTCCACTGGGAAAGGGCCTATATATTGGATACTTTAAACTAGTCAGCTCAGTTGATCTGCTCAAACTCATTGTACCGGAGAAAACGCCTAGCATAATTCCATGCGTGAAAATTAGAAATAATCCACAAGTTTCAAAGTAAGTAAATCCGAGATTTCTACATTTAAATTACATTATTTTTTTATTGATTGTCCTTGTTGCAGGTCGGAATGGGAGCTCCTCACATCTTTAACCACTGCAAATCTGAATTTTATAAATAATAACGAAGTGGAGAAAGCTAGTCGTTCACGGTTGACAGAGGGACAACTTACATTCAAACATGATTTGGACTCAAGCCTAAAGAAATTATTTTCTAACTTGAAAATCGATCGAAATTCTGCCCTAAATCATAGGTACATAAATTATAGTAAACTGGATTAATTGAAACCATTGTGGAATTTTAAAATAAAATTCTATTAATATTTAGATTTTATACCACCGAAGTGATTGAGGGTATGTTGAAAATTCATGCATCAATTAATCTACCAGCGTATAGTTTCTGATTTTGCCCAAACTAGTGTGAATCGATCACAAATTGATTAGTATGAGATTTGCGAAAGACATGATCTGCGAACAGGAGAAAACGCGTCATAAATTTGACAAATTTTACATTTTCCAGATTTACTGTCAACGTGCGTTTTCTTTTCTTCGCATTGTCAGACCGTGTCTTTCGCAAAAGTCATGAATAATTAAATTTATGAGAGATTTACACTAATTTGGGTCAAAATCGGAGAGCTTACGCTAGGAGACCTCCATTGCAAGAAAAAAAACAAACTTGCAAGTTACAATTTATTAATTCATTTTTTACTCAATTTCAGTTAGCTCTTCAGTAACCCTCCTAATTCTGCTGCCCCCGATAGAAAAAGCGTGCTCAATTGAAGGTGACCCCGACGATCTGAAATGGATCGAGGATAATAAACTAATGGCACTCCCAGTTCAAGTATGAAAGACGTGTGTTAAACAAACTAACAATTATTGTGTTTAAATTTAAATATTGAACAGGTTTTCGAAATGACTCACATGCTAACGTATCATAATACTTTGGCCAGACGACTGATGCGACTAAGCTGTACTTTAGAAGTGGAAACAATTCTGGCACAGCATAATCGTCGCAAGGTATACAAGCTCCGAATTGTTCCAGGGTCGTCTTTTATTATATGATTTCTGATCATAGTGGTTTAAAATTTCAGGCATTTTCTACTGAAGAAATGTCCCATGCCCAAACCCAAATATCTACACTCACCAGATTGCAAACGAAACTTGAGCACAGTTGGAAAGAGTGTCGATGGATGATGGACGTTGTGAAAGCAGCTCGTGCGAAAGATAAGAACTTCATCAGTCTCCGAGACTTTCTCAACCAATACAATACCACGTCACCATCATCTTCGTCATCGTCATCCCCTACGAAGAAATTCAGTACTGCAAGTACAAATTGTTCATCTTCTTCATCAGCTTCTTCTTCTACTATTAAAAAATTTCCCAAAGGAAGTTATGTGAATGCGAATCAGCCATTCAGTCGACTCCAACTACAACAGTTACTCAACTTGAGACATGAATCCCAGCAGCAGAAAAAATGTGAAGAAACTAATCACAGAGGATCTTTAGAGCTTCAAGGACCTTGTATACCTTCGAACCCCAATTTTAAATTTGAATCCTGCTCAAGTCTGCCAATAGTTGGGAAGACCTCGACTACCAATTTGGACAAATTGAGAACCAGTGCAAGTTTGTTTGAATTACAACTTGGGCCAACGAACAAGAACCCTTCGAGTAGTAACCTCCACCAGAAATTGCAGCATTGCACTCAAGAATTTATGAAACTTGGGTTACACTTGAAAACTGAAGATGAACCAGACCACCATTACCAAAATGTTCAAGAAGCCCTAGAAGAGAATAAGAGAGACTTGTCAGTAGTTGATCCTCATGAGTACCAAAATCTCCAAGATTTACAGAATGAATTTATCAGATATCCGCCACCTCTGCCAACAATTTCGGTTAATAGTAATGTCCCAATGCAACTAGATTCTTACATGAGACATCAATCATCTCGAAGTAAATTAGTGAGCTTAACCACAATGACGAACAGACTGAAGGACAACCATAATGAGGGCAACAAGGGTGGAAACAGTGAATGTGTCCCAGGCACGAGTGACCCCGCAGGAGTAAGGACACTCTCTTGGACCAAGCAAAGAACAAGTTTGGATCGGTGTTTTAATATTAATAACTCAACCACGAACACGACCATGTCAAGTTCTTCAATCTGTTCGGATGGAAACAGTCATAGTCGAGAAATTCTTCACGAAGATGGAAATGAGACTGATTCTTCAACCGACGTTCGAAACAGCTCTGCCTTTGCTGTCTCGGGAATGTCTAAAATTGTCGAGGTTTATGCCGCGTACGAGTGTGGTCTTTTAACTGGGACATGCGTACGGTTACAAATTACTTGGGACACTGGCGCCAGACAAATTATTAATTTGTTGATTAATAAACTCAACGAGAAAATGCAAGTTAATCAGGATCAGCAATATCCCCAAAATGTGGATGACTTTTACTTGGGTAACATTTTTCCTCGTTACTATGATTGAATATTTTAAGCAAATTTTGTACTGTACTTTTCAGTTTCCGTAATCGGTGCAAGAGAACGCGTCCTCAGAATGGACTACAAGCCTTTACGACTTCAAAAGCCGTGGGATGGTGCCAGATTGTTTGTCCGGAAAAAGAAAGACGTAACCGCCGCAGTGAGCTTAGAATGGAATCTTAGATCCCATCTTAAAAATCCTGATTGATTAGTGCACATTTAGCACTGTTCAATTTTTAATTGCTCCTCCAACTTATTTATGTGTTTCAAATCGACTATGACGATCTCAACTTTGCAATATTATTATTTATTTCAACCCACGCGAGAATGGAGAAAAATGTTTAATCTTTTCACATTTCCTCTTATTTTTGTATCTGTATGATGATTTTTTTTACAATCACCGAGACAGTATTATCACTGCCAAGATTTTACGTTATATGTAATAAATACATCAAATAAATAAATAAATCTAATTATACAAACTCATTCATTATAGAGTATTTAATTTATTTATTGCGCTATCTCGTGTCGGGGTTATAAGCAGAATTGTCCACGACCAACATGGAGTTCCCATGCTCATCCTGGCTTTCGTACCACGTTGGGAAGGGGTGGACAACGAACCTCCAGTCGAGGTGCATGGGGGTGTGCCTCCCAGTCCCAAAGACGGTAGCACGCTGATCTAAAGTAAGCGGATGTTCGGGATAGTTGTGAGCTCCTCGCCAGGATCTGGGGTCATCGGTGGGAAGGAGTAAGGGTGGATCAAGATGTTCCGCGGTGGCGTGCTCAGCCCTGTTAAATCAGGTATCAGTTGAGTTAATCAAATCTTAAAAATAAGGACATTAGTAATATAAGATTTATTTCAGGTTATATATATTGTTATATCATACTCTGTGTTATATACTCACCACAAATCGAGACAGTAATGGAACGCACAGAGGAGAAAGTAGATCCTCAAAATCCAGTAAAACTCGAACCACCTGAGCCATATGTACGCATGTTGAAATGTAACCAACGCCCAAATCCTGATGATGGACGTCAAGATGTAAAATATCATCCAGAGCACGACGCAAAATCGGGACCTATTTTTCACTCCGAGGAACAAGAGGCCGGCGATGGGGGCGTAGAGAAAGCACGTGATGGAATGAAACCACAAACCTTGCAGGAGAGGGAGAGGCACCTTGCGTGTTAGGCTCTTAAAGTCATACGATTGATATTTTTTAAAAACCTTGTAAAGGATGTTGGTGTGCAAAATGTTATCAATCGTATGACTTTGGGGAAGCAGGACATGTAAATAAGGCCACCTTTTTCCCAGTCTTCATTGTGCTGATGGATGATCAGTTGATGCTCTTCAGAATCGAGTGCAAATTCGTCTTCGGATTCTCGTTTGGTGAACATAATTACGATCCATCCGCACATTACCGGCCAGAACCCGGTTTCCCAGAATGCAATCATTTTCAGGGTCCGAGGTTTCAGCATATTGCGGAGCTTGTGTTTGCACATTTTGCATCCTCTCTTATCTTCGCCTTTCTTGGGATTTTAACTAACGGAGAAAAATTAAAATACTCTAATTGGAGTGAATTGTTGGATAGTTTTTTGCGCAAACTTGGGGAATTTTCAGATCAACTGCAAGTATTTAAATTTTAAACCCTTGGTGATGGATGGTAAATGAAATTCAAATTATTTAATTAGTGGCAGAATGGTGATCGCTCTCGGACCCCTATTTAAAAAAAATTATGAATGTGTTTGTGTCCGAACAAATGCCCTCCGAAAGGGTTAATAAATTCATTCATGATTAAATTTCAATGAAAATTAAATAGTCAAAAGCTACTTTAGATTATATATCGCTGAGATGTTTGAACTTGCAAATAATTTTACGGTTTGTAAAATAATGATGGTAATTATTATCATAGTGAAGTGACGCTCATTATCAGTTTTAGTTAATACACGGTTTAAATTTAATGAGATTTCTCTTAGGAAAGTTTTAGGGGTATATTTATTTATTTCCACTACTTATTTATGTACGTCGTTCATCTACTATGAATGTGGTATTGTAGATACATACATATATTGAATGCGAATTATACTATTTATCACTAAAGTCTTCAGGTTTTGATCAAACTAGTGCCAATCGATCACAAATTTAACTAATATGGAGTTTGCAAAAGACACGATTTCCCATTGAGCAGGTTTGGCAGAGATATTTTCATCCAAAGAGGAGAAAACTCGCCTTTAAAGTTGACTAATTTTACACTTTCCTACTGCACATTTTCTCGAGATGCTAAAAAAATGCTCCTTCTCTTCAGATGCAAATATCCCTACCAAACCTAAGCACTGGGAGATGGTGTCTAAATTAAAGTCATACGAATTTTTGTGATCAATTGACACTCAAAATCGGAGAGCATACAGAACCTACATTTTAAGTTGTAGACCGTGTAATGGCATTATTAGTTTTACACCCTGGTCTTTTACCAAAGCCAGAATATGCCCGAGCCAAACGTATTCTCAAGGTCGAGTGATACAATAAATTGGTTATCAGCTAGTATGTACTTTCTACTCGTATGTATTGATTTTTTCTCTATTCCACTTATCTTAGAAACGGCGTATTAAGCAGGAACTGTGTCAAGCAACATGGCAATATCGATTGGGAGAGAAACATCTACAGAAGTATGTCATAAATGTATCACCTGTGCGTCAAGACTAAATTGATTGCATTTGTTGGACTTGTGAACTAATTGAATAGTGTACAATTCTGCCTTTTATACTGTTTTTCACCCCCTTTGAATGGGTGTGGCAGGCGGAAATTGTGTCACTTTATGGTTTCAGTTGACTCGTAGGATACCATTTACAACTTATTCAAAGGGCATCAAAATCTGAGGAGTAAAAGGCACAGGTCGCGTGCTCCTTAGGAATATGCACATATGCAAACCATTCGTGGTGTAATATCGTTTATTTCACGACTTGCGAATAGTTACTTAAAGTACCTTACTTTTGATGAGAATTACTTACAGTTGACAGTACATAGATCAGAAAATATGATTTACACGTGTACAATTATGCAAATAAACGCTATTTTCAGATTTTGTCTCTACGTACATCATAAAGTGTTGATATTAAACGCATATTATGTGCTTTCTTCATATGGACTTCCTTCCTTACTTCCTTCATTCAATGTGTCAAAGAATTTAAATTGCAAATAGGATGAGTGAGTGACTGTTAAATCGGTGTGAATCAATCAAGGCAATTAATTTAAATGTGAGCATATAGTATAGTACACACCTGCTCATTTCATCAATAAATTGTCCAAATCTAGACTTAATTTTAACTTATAACCTTCTACTTCTTCCATTGTCACCAATCGAACGCAGCGAAGTAAAGAAACTTGTGCAGTCAATGTACATGAACTTTTTAAGAAGTTACATATGTACAATGTGCAATAACTTGTTGACCACTTTCTTGAATCTTGACCATGGCATTGACGCCAACATACATGGAATTGCCATCACTATCAACGTTTTACTTTGCTCTGTAGACAGGCAAAACCAGAATTGTACTCCGTAACCAAATAAATAAGTAGCAAGTAAGCCGTGCTAAAACACGTGCTTAGATTAGATCTATGTATGTATGTACATACATATGTCCTTGGAGTTTTGCCTTGCAACTTGCAAGGCAATTTTTCAATGTGGAATTAATAGTTTGGGAAAATGACAAGGAAAAGAACTGGGTTAGCGAATTGCCGAATGCAAAGTGCATGCGCTGGAATTAACGTAAATTACAGATAATACGGGTATGAAATCCTTGTCATAATTGTGGAATTGGTATAGTTTTATTTTACAGTTAAAAATAACCGTTTTTTTAGATTTCACAGAATGGTTGGACTTGACAGAACTGACTTCACATATTCATAGATATTTCTTTGATGACATGAATTGCCATGAAATACATTGCATGGAATGAATGAGTAACGACTCCAAGTCAGATTTATTCCAGTCATATCTCATATCTTATCACAGTAATTATTGTCTTATCATTATCAACATCCCGTCATGTGATCCAGTGCTTACTGTTTATTTAACTGTCACTGTCGCGTATTTTCCTTTGTTCATAATACAGGTTCACTGATACACATGGTATATGACAAGTTCTAGACTTGTCTGCAACGCATATTTTAATCGGAGAGATGACAAGCTAAAAGTTCTCTCGACAAAAGTTAAACAATCCAATACTGTAGCAAATTTAGGTTTTGCTTCGTAGGAGCAATTTTTAATTGCATAAATCTAGAAATTTTAAAATTGAGATTTTCTTGTACTTAATAAGCGGTGACTCATCTCCCGTGACATCACAGGCCTCAGAATTAGCACATTTTTAATTATTTGTAACATAAAAGGCAAATGTAAACAAGATAAAAAGCTTTCGTGCTGTTGTATTTTTGCTTTGAGATTTTTTGAGACGATTAGTCACATTCTCACATTAAGAAAATAGTTCAATTTCTTCAAAATGGCTCACCACAAGGATAAAAATATGAAATTTGATCTTCGTATTTTTTATTTCACATCCGTCATTCGTACAGAAATGAGACGAGGGATACTAATTCGCGACGAAATGCCCATTCATGAGACACATGAGACTTGATCATGATGAGACAACGTCAATTTCATCATCATTGCAAACCACTTGGTACAAGTGATCGAGTTACAAGTAGTGCTTTGCAACTAGTTTTTGCATGCATCATGCACGGTCAGCAGAGCCGATTTCATCATTGCACTCGAGCCAGTAGTGTCGTCGCATTTCCCATGAATTCAACGTTAAAATTCTCATCTGAAATTACACATTTCTAAACAAACACGTCATGATAACGTGATTCATAATTTAGTCAGTAACCTATTCTATTGCATAATAATACAAATATTATAACAGGATCTCTCGTACCTTCCTGAATATTCCAAACATCTTTCCTGATTAATTTTTCATGAATCTGCACTAATTTGCCCACCTTGATTGATTGATTGATTGATTATGCTTTATTCAAGTGTCTACCAAGTTCACAGTAACAAACCATGCTCTTCCACGAGTGACACATACAATATACAAATACAAATACCTTAACCTCATCAATCATCACGAACCCTGTCGCAGTAATCCAAATTGTTTCTCCTTGTTTTTAATAACACATTTCTTTCTCATTTCATCATTCAAAAAAATCCGAACTGAACTTCTGGAATTATTTCCCAAAATTTCAGCAGAAATATCTAATCGTCTCACTTTTATGCAGTTCTTTGTTTCATTCATTCATTCCACGTTTTGCATACGCATACGCCGGCGGGGTGAGATGGAAGGTTCTCGTAGCTTGGACTTTTGGGGGGCGAGAAAAATCATGTCGTCCAATTTAACCGATCCCATGGAAGAGAAATACAAGATCTCTCATATATGAACCGATCCCATATTCACACTAAAACTACCACTGGCTAAATTATCTACTGCGATGGTTAAAAATGCAAAAATTAATAGAAATAATTATTTCTACCCGTCATATAATTATGCCTTAATAGAAAAATGTAGCTCATAAAAATAAAAGATGCAAATATATTTACATAAAATATAAAAATCGTCTCCTATAATTATGAGATAGAATCTTACCAATTTTTTTATATTTTTTTCAAAATTTTGAAATGCGTACGAAATGACGAACTTGATGGGTGGCCCAAGGTGGAAAATGACCAATGGGATGAGGACTACGTCAGAAGCGAGAGAATCTTCCAGACCAAAAATCCACCACCCATGCATCACCGGTACGAAGGAGGATTCCTCACTCTTTTCTCCTCTCTCTTTTCCTCACTGTATGAGCTCCTGGCAGCACGCAACCTCTCCAACTCTGCGAAATTCACGCCAAGAAGTCGGAAACTTTTCACTTTTTCACAATTATCAGGAGAATAGATAAGGTGAGTTGGTTATCTCCAGTGGGGGTGCCCTTCCTCAGTCGGTGGGGGACGAGGGAAGTGGGAAAGATAAAGTTCTTTTGGGGGGAAGAAAACGGAGGGATGGGCAACAAATAACGGCGTGGTTTAAGCCATGCAGTGAAGTTGGCTTTTTTCTTCTTTTCTTTTTGAGTAACTAATCAAGTTGAATTGTATTTATCCATTTGCAGTAAAATGGCTAAAGCTCCAGCTATCGGGATTGATTTGGGGACTACGTACTCCTGCGTGGGAGTGTTTCAGCATGGAAAGGTCGAAATCATCGCTAACGACCAGGGGAACCGGACCACCCCCTCGTACGTCGCCTTCACTGATACAGAACGTCTTATTGGAGATGCTGCCAAGAATCAGGTGGCAATGAACCCGACAAATACAATTTTCGGTAAGTTTTTTTTGTCTGCTCTCTTTGGTGTACCAGGTATATAATCATGTATTTATCAAATTATAATTATGTTTTAAGATGCGAAGCGGTTGATTGGGCGAAAATTTGAAGATGCTCCTGTCCAATCTGACATGAAGCACTGGCCATTTGAGGTGATCAGTGATGGTGGAAAACCCAAGTTGCAAGTTGACTATAAGGGAGAATCTAAAACCTTCTTCCCTGAAGAAATCTCGTCCATGGTTCTCACCAAGATGAAGGAAACGGCGGAAGCCTACTTGGGAAAGACGGTAATCACCTTTAAACCATAATTAAATAGTATCATAAATTGTGTATTCCTAATTCTTGACTTTTTTATTGAAATTGTTTTAGGTCACCGATGCTGTCGTCACTGTCCCTGCTTACTTTAACGATTCTCAACGTCAAGCGACGAAAGATGCTGGGACTATTGCTGGATTGAACGTATTACGAATTATCAACGAGCCCACCGCCGCTGCTATTGCTTACGGTTTGGACAAAAAGGTATGCAAATATATAAAATCATCAACACCATTTCCTTTATTTGCATCATTACGATTTACGTTTATTATGAATACGTTTGTAATCATTTTTTAAAAATTTATTTACAGGGCAAAGGCGAACGTAACGTGCTCATCTTCGACTTGGGTGGGGGAACTTTTGATGTTTCGATTCTGACGATTGAGGATGGAATCTTTGAAGTAAAGTCTACTGCTGGTGACACCCATTTGGGAGGAGAGGACTTTGACAACCGAATGGTCAACCATTTCACGGAAGAGTTCAAGAGGAAGTATAAGAAGGACTTGAAAACTAACAAGCGAGCTCTTCGTCGTCTTCGAACTGCTTGCGAAAGGGCCAAGCGAACTCTCTCCAGCTCTACCCAGGCCTCGATCGAAATCGACTCTCTCTTTGACGGAATTGACTTTTACACGTCCATTACCCGGGCTCGTTTCGAGGAGCTGAATGCTGATCTTTTCCGTGGAACTTTGGAACCTGTTGAGAAATCTCTCCGAGACGCCAAGATGGACAAGTCTCAGATTCACGACATTGTCTTGGTCGGTGGATCCACTCGTATCCCCAAGGTGCAAAAGTTGCTTCAAGATTTCTTCAACGGAAAGGAGTTGAACAAGTCGATCAATCCGGATGAGGCTGTTGCGTACGGAGCTGCTGTTCAAGCCGCCATTCTTCACGGAGATAAGTCTGAAGAGGTTCAAGATTTGCTTTTGCTCGACGTCACTCCTCTCAGTTTAGGAATTGAGACTGCCGGAGGTGTTATGACGACTTTGATCAAGCGAAATACCACCATTCCAACCAAGCAGACTCAGACTTTCACCACCTACTCTGATAACCAACCAGGTGTGTTGATCCAAGTCTACGAAGGTGAGCGAGCCATGACAAAGGACAACAACTTGTTGGGCAAGTTCGAACTGACTGGAATCCCACCTGCACCACGTGGAGTTCCCCAAATCGAGGTCACTTTCGATATTGATGCCAACGGTATTTTGAACGTGACTGCCATCGAGAAGAGCACGGGCAAGGAAAATAAGATCACCATCACGAATGACAAGGGTCGTCTCAGTAAAGAAGATATCGAACGGATGGTGAACGAGGCGGAGCGGTACAAGGCTGATGATGAGAAGCAGAAGGATAGAATAGGTGCCAAGAACAGTTTAGAGAGCTACTGCTTCAACCTTAAGAGTACCGTTGAGGATGAGAAGGTCAAGGATAAGATTCCAGGTAATTTTCGCTATAATTTGTATTGCCTATCTCAATCAGTCATTCAATATTTATTTATGTAGCCACTTTAATTATTTTAATTTTTTAAAAATATTTAAAATGCAGCAATTGTGAAGTAATTGATATTAATTGGACTATTTTGTGTTCTATTTTCAGAGGAGGACCGAAAAACAGTGATGGACAAGTGCGAAGAGGTCATCAAATGGCTCGATGCTAACCAACTTGCTGAGAAGGAGGAATTCGAAGACAAGCAGAAGGAACTCGAGAAAATCTGCAACCCCATCATTACAAAAATGTACGCTGCCGGTGGTGGTATGCCTCCTGGCGCTGGAGGCCCAGGATTCCCTGGTGCTGGAGCTCCCGGAGGTGGTGCCGCCCCAGGCGCAGGAGGAGCTGGGGGACCCACGATTGAAGAAGTTGATTAATGCCACTCACGTTAATTTCTATTCATAATAACTTAAATTATTACTGATAATAATAAGAATTACTTTGAAACTTATGATACAACTTGTACAAGCTCCACATATACTAGATAGCATTCAACCCCCTAAAAATTCCTGTTTTTTCTTCTTTTTCACCGATGCCAGCTTGTTGAAAGTCTTGTGGTTTTACACACTGATGAATACGACTGTAATATTCACGACTTTGTGTTAACTTTAATAAATAAAAAAATAATGTAAAAAATACACGAAAGTAAAAGTTGTGTAACGTTAATGGAAGGATGCTTATTATTATTGTTGCATATAATAATAATTAGTTAGTTAGTTAGATGTTTTTTTAACAATGATCCCTTCTTACAAACCACCCACGTTCTTTACCCCAGTAGTTCAGTGATTAAATAAAACATGAGAAAATAATCGTGATCTGGTCTTAAGACGTGAAAGGAAACACTGCTATTTGTTAGTCTGAATGCTCTCGTTTTAGAAGTTGGAAAGTAAGCAAGCAGGGAACTCCTCGATGAATGGTACAATTTTGATGTTAAATGAATTGAATGAGTATTAATGTAAACGAAATGTGGTAAACATTTGAACATTAATGAACCAAATAAAAAATAATCTTTAAAAACTCATTTGTGCATTTTTGAGAAATTATTGCCTCCAGTTTTTTTTCCGAAATCGCATAGAATGCTTCAACGTAAATATACTTTTATTAGTATCATCTCTCACATGGTTTAATCCCGAATGAATATTAATAATATAATGACTATGATGACGACTCGCCACTCAATCAGGCAATCTTTCATAATTTGATCTTTTACATATAGCTTTGTAGTAATAATACTTTTCAAATTTCTCAGCATCACAAATCCGTCACATCATTCGTAACATCACATTTATCTGTGCACACATGTACCAACTAAATAAATATACCTTATCTATATACATGGGACTCGTCATCCTCAGAAAACGACGCTACATTTAATGCTCGACTACTCTTTGGTTTTCTCATAATGTGAATCGTGTGAATTATGTACATAATCTTGCCATTCCTAAAATACTTACGTAAATATATGTACAAGCACGGTACATGGTATTCGGTGTTTTACATAGTAATTCTAGTGCTATGCTGTTCGATCTTCCACCCTTTTTTTCAGGGCTAGCTTATTATTATATACGATTAAAATATTAGATTGCTTGTTATCAATACCACGATCCGTAATACCGATAAAGTGCTGAATGAACTTTGGGTATCGGGCTTCTGTTTCATGCATACGTAAACTTTCACTCCAAGCATTATCCTAGTTATTATCTTAACTCTGATGCTAACCTTTCTTTCTAAAGCTTCATAAACTTGGGGAAATTAAGACTACATTTTCTGTACGTATGTATACATGCACATACAAAAGTAAAGTATATATACATAGTATCGTACATACCTAGCTACCTATGCTATGCCCTTGATATTTAACGCACAAGTTTCCATAATGCCAGCATAAATAATTAATTTTAATCAAACTGGAGTAAATTGGCATTTCATGAAAAAAAGCTTTGGTTCACTTGAAGCAAGTAAACGTAAAATTCCCCTAAATGTACTCATCTACTCAAAACAATGTACATGTACAAGCGTTGTGTTTAGGTGGGCGTTATTAAATTAATGGTGTCAGTTATCATATAGCGAATATCCTGTGTCATCTACTTGGTTGTGTTATGTTATACAAATCATCTAATGGAACACACATCCATCCACACGGAAATAATTACAAATTAATTCAAGCGAAAGGTGTGGGTAATTAGGTCACCTTCTATGATGGACCTTAGAATACAAAGCAAGTACAAATGTCAACTGTTCTACATATGTACATACAGGGAAGAAAGTTAAATTATGTACATCTAATCCTAATCCTGATACAATTATTATCGCTACACACGACATACTAGTATTTCACATAACAATTCTCTGCATGAATCTGTACTTTCCTTCAAATTAAAAAAAACTATTTACACAATGCAACATCATCAATGAAATAATATTAACTAAGTAATTAACTAGAAATATTTTAGTTTTAAAAAGTAATTAAGTATGTAACAATGTACAAAATAATAAACAAGTAATAATTTAAAAGGGATAATTTAAAAAGATGAAGATACACGTGGATTTATTTTTTCTCTGGAGAATGACTCCGAGACGAAGCTATTCGAACCCCAACTGGCCACCGTGTAGATAAATAATTCCATTTCGTCACAATTTGCATTCTGAGACCACTTAGCAGAGAGAGTGACACTGCGACGGGTGAAGAACGCCTTGGGCCAGACACCTTCAGAAGGAGAAAGCATTATATAATATTACAGTCTCAATAAATCGGCATCTTAAAAGTCTGGCTGGGATGGTGGATAGATTATTTACCTCCGCAAGCAGCGTGGACTCCGCTTCATCAATCGATTGTACCGGATGTAGGATGGGATCAGCGTCATTGTCATCTCGCTCGCTTCATTCGTTCCAGGAACTGGTTGCTCTGGGTGCTGGTGTCCTGTGGACAAAATTAATTTGCATCATCAGCACACACACACATGAAAGTGGGAGAGAAAAAGTGCAATAAAAGTGAGGAGAGATAGAGAAAGGAAAGAGATTAGACTTCTTTATGAGAAAAATGAGTGGGTAGAGGTTAGCGTTAGGCTTGGTATGACTGTATCCTCCCAATTAGGCGGACAGATAGCCCTGTGACGTCGTTGATTTCAGAGTGTTAAGATATTATCCGGTGAAAATGGATTTTTCTGATAGAATTACAATGAAGGGGCTAATTTTCTTTTCAATTTTCTAGAAATAGGGCAACAACTCGATTTTGTAGTGTGTGTGACGCAGACGGGGCGGCGGAGAAGATGATTTCTTAATTAAAATTGCTAATCACTAAATTACATCCGGATATAAAGTGGATACCTGAGTCAGAGTTGGTCTCGTCATCTCGTCCTCCCTCCGGATAAAGTTGGGCGGCTTGGCGTTTCCAATATTCCGAATCCCCTGAAGACGCCAACTTTCTCGCAGCACTTCCATCCCGCTCTGTCTGGCCGTCTATTTTTTGAATTACAAATTCAAACGTCAGCCCACTCGGTTATGTTAGGATAGTATTTTGCATACATAACATAACAAACAACTGGGTGAATAATTAATTTGCAATCAAATTTGCTTGTGATTGAGTAACGAGTCGAGAACAATGGGATCATAATGAATCGCACAAGTATTGTCAAGTTCACATTTGACTCTTGGTGAGGAAGGCAAGGCAAATACCTACCGATTATTTCCATATTACATAACAGAACTATTTAAATACTTTTAAGCACTCCTTCCTACACAGAATTCTGGCTGCAATTCCACAAAGGCAAATAAATCAGGCTAAATTTATTCTTGGAAGAAAGCCTATCTCGTGCAGCAGCATGGAAAGGTTTCCTTTCCAAAAAGAAATGGAAAAACTTTCGTCAACAAAAGAATGAATTAAAGAATGAAAGTCATAATTTTTCTGTTTCGTTTTTTTCTCTATTTTGATTAATGAATGAAAATATCGTCATATTTATTCATCCACGTCCACGACTTACCCAATGCAATCTCACTTCTTTTTTCGGCTTGAGGTTCGTCACTGTGCTTCGTACCGGTCGGAACGATCCATGGTTCAAACTCGTAGCGGTGCCGGATCCCCCCGTCGCGTCGTTTGTAACCTCTGATTTCCCCCCTTCGTCCCCCGTAGGTTGAGGCCGAGGTGGATTTCTGCGGAATTCTGTCGAGCATGGTCATCGGCATGTCGTCTGGATTGGTGTCACCTCCTCCTTCCGACTCTGGCGGTGACGAGAGGAGATATGCGGCACGAAACAGGGCGTTCTTGTCATTAGTTTGCGTGGGAGGAGATTGCGCCTCCTCCCAAGAAGATGATGCACAAGCATTGCAGGAAAAGGAGGTGGAAGGTGACATGTCGTCATATCTGGGTGACGGTGGCGAAATGACTCCCCGTGTTTCACTGGGTATGATCAAGTTCTGAGGTGCTGCCGTACTTGGGCATACTTGAGACAAAAGAGAAAGTCATAGGTAACAAAGTGGGTACAAATTAAAGGTGGATATCCAACATGGCAAAATGTTCGCTGGTTCGATTTTACCCAATGTTTGATATGTTGCAGAGCATTAAAGTACCCTTGAATTGAAGTCGTCACCTGTGACCGTGTTTTGGAGGTCGAAAGGTCACAGAGCCCCATAAATGGGATATCGTGGGAAAGTTCTCGGCGAAAGGATTCAGAATATCTGCATCTATAACTTTATGGGGTCTGGACCACCACCTTTGACCTCCTGGCTTTTCGACCCTCAAAACAAGGTCAAGCAGGTATATTTCGACTTTGAGGGTAACTTATCTATTGTTATACTGACATATAAGCTCTAGAACATATCAAGAATTGGGTTAAATCGAACGGGCGATCATTTTGGGTGTGTGATATCATTTATTTATTTGCTATCGGAGATGTAAGAAGCTCGGAAAATTCTCGCAATTTGTGAAAATAATGGGAAATTAGTTTATCACGCGAGACATAATAGTTATAATAATACCAACCAACTTGTATAATATTTGACATTATTATGCCATCGACTCCATTGCAGGATGTTTACTACAAACAACCTACGCGCAAATGCTGTTTCACGATTCGAAAGTTAATAAGTACGAAAGGTCAGAAGAAAAAGTAACGCGGTTGCGATAAATGCCTTTGTAACCGCCATCATTACGTAGTGAAATCTAATCATATCGATGCAAAAATGACGAAACTTCCGTAAAATATATGCATCTTTCACCAGCCGAGTGCATGGATCATCAGATTGTGCCGATTGTGGGTGTGTATGCAATATGTATAAAACTGACTTATTTAATTTCAATAACACCTACACTCATTTTGTATGTGCAGTTATTCCAGTTTGCAAAAACTGTATTATCCGCGACAACAACAGCTTCCTTGCGTAATCAGGATGATGAATATGCAGCATTGTCTGGTGCACTTTTCTATACGCTTTAAAATCATGTTTTTCACGCAATATGAAGAACTAAAATCTTCTCTGCCTGATATTATGTGAGCATATTTATGTAGTATTGAATATTCTGGTAGTAATTCCCACAAGGATGGAGACATACGCTGTTTGCATAGGCAAGACTGGATCCACGGACGGACAATAATTTCATGGAAGAGCTGCTTGAACTATGCCAATTGCCTTTGGCCACGCACAACCGAACCAAAATGCTTCATTTATCTGTACAATACCAAACTCTATATGTAAATATTCATAGCACATGTAGTAAATGGTTACAGGTAAATGTTTAGTTTTGGACGTCCAAAACCTTTTTGAACTCCAAAAGTGTCCAAAATGCCCAAAAAGGTTCAATATTGGAAAATGGGGCAACATGTTACAAGTTCTTTATTAGAGACTTTTTGCAAACAGATATGTAAACTCACATTAACTTTTAGCATTTTGGTGCATTTGCAATGCAACGAAATTTGGAAAAACTTTTGTTTTCACATGATTTTATGAGAAATTTCTAATAATTTAAACATAAACCATGTCGTAAAATGATCAAAATTTATGGGAGGTTACACATACTTACGTCAATACATTGACTTGACGAAAGATTTAGTAATAAAGAACTTGTATCATTTTGCCCCCTTTTATACTTTAGACACTTTTTGACATTTTGGAAGTCCAAAATTTAGTGTTCTAAACTCACTAACACCGGTTTTGGACACTGGTCAAAACCACGGCGACACACTGAGGGGCAAATATGCATGCCTCCCATGTAGTACGGATATTTGTAGTTTAATTTTGTAATTTTATGTTTTTGTGCTGTTAGTCTGTTGTTTTTGTTGTGTTGGGTTGCAAATTGGGATTTCAACACCAACCTCATCTCGATGCCACTAACCTTTTGAGCTAATTAACTCGTCCAATCATGGCTTAGTGCAATTTCCTAGTAGCATAATATTCCCAGCTTATTTATCTCGTCTCCATTTATCTAGTGGCATTTACAGGCTGCTACGACAAATTAAACACATTTCTTAATGCCTATGAATAAAGCCTTCTTTCTGACAAGGGAACCTTAAGTACTGTCACCTCTCGATTTCCTTCCAAATAGCCTTAATCGACAGATAATTTAGTGAAACTTAAACTTTGTCATAGAACATGCGGTGCAAAATCGCGTTTTCGCGAAATATTTGGCGAGAGCTGCACCAAAACCTGCCATTTGCCCAATGCTTTTAACATAGCCACCAGCCTTTCGAATGATTAAATGAACTTCATATAATCTTATTAAATTATATTTGTACCTGTCCGCGTAATTTCAGCCCGATCACCAATATGCATAAAACAATGCAAAGATTCGCATATTTTTTGCAAATTGCGAAAATCTGAAAACTTGCAAATTTGAATTTCTTCGTTTCTTTAAATTCAACAAACTTTAACAGTTTAACTGTTAGAAAATATATTTTTCTTATTGCAAAAAATTTGCAAAAATTTGCAAAAACTGAACTTCGCAATTTTTCATGAAAATAACTTAAATAACCAAGGCTAGTCTATTTTTACGTATTTTTCGAAATTATTTGCGGTATTTCTTTTGGTAAGTTGCAAAAACTTACAATTTTTTAATTCAATATTATTATGTAGAATTTGTTTGCAATGTTTGCATGTTTAATTGTTTAACAAATTATCTTTCCCTTTATTCGCTCATATCTGCATATATGACAATTTTTAAGTTTCTCTAAAATGCGAAATTTAAAAAATGTAAACTTTAATTGTTACAAATTTTTGCAAATTTTTTGCAATAAGAAAAATATATTTTATAACAGTTAAACTGATAAGTTTGTTGAATTTAAAGAAAGAAAGAAATTTAAATTTGCGAAAGTTTTCAGATTTTCGCAATTTGCAAAAAATTTGCCAATCTTTGCATTGTTTTATGCATATTTGTGATCGGGCTGAAATTACGCGGACAGGTACAAATATAATTTAATAAGATTATATGAAGTTCATTTCATCATTCGAAAGGCTGGTGGCTATGTTAAAACCATTGGGCAAATGGCAGGTTTTGGTTCAGCTCTCGCCAAATATTTCGCGAAAACGCGATTTTGCACCGCATGTTCTATGACAAAGATTTAGTTTCACTAAATTATCTGTCGATTAAGGCCATTCCGAAGGAAATCGAGAGGTGACAGTACTTAAGGTTCCCTTGTGAGTAGAATATTCGTCAAAAGTGTTGTCTCAAAACGCCCTCTAATTACTTTTCAGAATATGTATTTATGGAAGATATGATTCTATATTATGTACTTAATAATAGGAAAGTTTGTCGTGTACTATGTCGGCTTTGATTGGAATGCACTGCGTGGGTTATATCATAGAACTTGTGTTTTTCATGAAATAAACAAGTTATTGGGAATGTGATGCAACTCTGGAAAAGTGAAAGTTTGACGAACGAGGGAAAGTCTCTCATTTCAGGGTTAGGTCGTGTTTACGTGTTAAATTGCACCTTTGTTCAACTTCACTGCGAGTGAATTCTTTTCGGTGTGAAAGAAACCCAAGACTCGGATTCAGGTGTAATTTGTCACCTGGAGAAAGTGCAAAGGAGATCGCACGAGGCAATCGGCTGCTTACTTTTAGGAGAACATGCCACCGAAATATGAAGTTGGGAAATAAAAACTTATGCTTTTTTCGTCTCAGTTTGATCAAGTTTCGGAGAAAGTTTTTGAGAAAAACCCAACAAGAAAGTGAGTGGATGGGGGTTTGCAATTCTAAATGGTCTGATCCTGAGTAGACGGTCAAGATCCTCATATAACTTTTAGGTGCATTAATTGCTATGATAAATAATTATAATGTTATGAGTGAAAGGGTTTTTTTTGCAATCATGGGAGAAAGGCGACATTATTGTTGAGAACTTTTTTCATTCCAATTTTTTGATATTTTCATTCATACCTACGCAAATTCTTGGCATAACAGAAGCCTTGGGAAAGCAGTGTGTTTGTGATAATTATACTCTGCCTGCACAAGGTTCGCCAATCCCTAAATGTGCACATACATGCATTCGTTTGTCAAACTTCTATGATTTGTCCTCATCTGGACAATTGGCCGTGGTTCCAGTGAACAGTTTGTCGGTTTCAATAATTCAGCCTGTGAGGTTTCGTTCGAGCCAGGAAATTCAAGCTCTTAAAAACTTATTTCATCCCGATAAATGGGAGCTGATGACAATGGAAAATTTTGCATATTTCCGACTTTCGTAGGTACTATCATACCCAGCACGTACTTACATGTTTTAGGTACTTTTTTCAGGGAATTAGGTGTTTACAGTTCCACTGGCTAGGATCAAATAAAGAATAACAAATCCAGACTTTGAACCACCAAAGCCAAACTGATTAAAGGAAAACTCAAGTCAGAGAATACTTTGCACATGGCTTGTGCATATTATTTAGAAATGCGTGACTTCTCGCATAAATATCCTGTCGCTGATTTAATTGAGATGCTGTGATTCTCTATCGTCTGACCTTTACCTAAATATCATACAAATATGGTGTACATACATACATACGTAGAAGTACTCTCAATTGTGATCTGTTTATTTTAATGATGCCACTAGAATCAGCACAAATGCAGATTATTTGTATATAGACATGTACTTATATACGTTTGCATGTACAAGAATCTGACTCTGGAGTCTGTTTTGAGGAAAACGTCGTAAATTCAATTTTACGTAAAACTGCACATGTCCCTTATCTGGCTAATCTTAACTCTCCCCTTATTTGCAGGTCATGTCTAATCTTTATTGTTTACTGTAGCACTATTGTCGAGTGGGTCATAAAGTGGAGGGACGGAAGGAACTCGTTACGTGTTCCCTTCCCCGATCCGAATTTAGCTTTTGCCGTACCACAAATTTAACATTATTTTGCAGAAGTGACTCGTGTTTAATTGAAAGAACCGACCCGTAATGCAACTGGATTAATGCACGTCACCCAAACAAAGTTTATTGATGGGTGTAAATAAAATCGGTGTAAAATAAACTTTCATCGCCTCTCGATCCAGACGCAAAAATCTGCAAATCATAATTATTTAAGTACACCGACCAACCCACATAACACGATGGGAAGTTTCTACATATTTAAGTGCACATTGAAGATTTTTCTTATCTACCCATGCATCCAGTAAGCCCACTCAGTCAGGTCGTAGTCAGATTTAATTAAGATGTCGTCACGCGTCTTATCTTTTCATCTCCTAATTCGGTGCCTACTTGGTAATTAATTGGAGGAGATTGAGCAGGGTGAAGTTAGTGCGAGTTTATGCACCCCCTGCAAAAACAGGAAATGAACCAATTCCTTCTTATGTAAGTAGGTGCAGGGAGTAAAATGAAAGCGTTTTCTCATGCAAAACTATTTTATTTATTTCTTGCGGCTATTGTCCGTGTGCGTGGGTGCAGGCTTAATTCAGTATTTGTTAAGTGGTGTATTGGTGTATAAGTCGCTTATTGTGACCGTTTTGTCCGTCCGTAAGCAGGACCAGTCCAGAACGCCTCAACATAATCAAATGCCGTTTTCGCCATTGTGCTTCTAATTTTAAGCTCTTGGTTGAATTCGATAATGAGATCTTTCGGACCACCTTCCTAGCGCCAGGGGGTGTGTGCCAAAATTAAATTGAACTTCATTTTCATTAGGAGTGCCATTTAAAGGAAATTTCACTACGAAATCATCGTCCTCAATCTTTTTGACCTCCGACCACCCCATGACCCTGAGGATGAGGTCAAGGTTCATTAATCACATAATTTACATATTGATTTCATTTTACATTCCAGACGCCACTTTTTTATATTTGTTTGAGACAGTTTATTATATATATTTTCAACTTTCTGTCAGCTTATTTTTTACACAAGATAATTTATGTGAGACAATCAACCCAAAAATAGCTAACAATGGACATAAATATTCATACATTCTTCACGACCACGGAGCAGTAATATTCTTCCAGATTACTTTCTGTTTCGACTGACCACCTTCTACCTCGCCGCCTTGCAAAACAAAAATAGACTGATTAAAGAAATGTTGGGATCAAAATCGCATCGATAAAGATTAAGTAGGCCGTCAATCGGTCAAATTTGCAGGATCAGGTCAAGGAAAGTGATCGACATACGAGTTGGACTTGATTGATTGGATAAAAAACTTTTCCTCTTGCCACTGAAATCAATGCATCAAACAAGTCATGATTTATTGAGAAATATGTCACATGCTAACTAATCCTAAGATAAGGTGCAGACACGTTTGTGCACAACTAATTTCTATGGACTAAAGATGAGTTTCGTCTGCCTTCCTCATGCAATTGTATGTCCATTAGACATTCACAAGGAACAATGTTTGACAGGGAATCAATAGGATGTCCGAAGTCCCAGTCAATCAGATCAATAAAAAGTAATCAAGGCGAAGGACACAATGTTAATCGTGTAATAATCAAAGAAACTCGTATTGTTAAATGGCAAACCAATTTCATAACTTTCGCCCAGAAATCTAACTATCTACATGTGTAATCATTCCGGAAACTCATTGCAATACGAAATTGATTTGTGCATACATACGTATGCACATACGCCAAGAAGGAATATGTTGTGCACCTGATCTTTCAATTACAAGAAGGAAATTATCATGCATTTATTCTGAAGGCCAGCCAAGGACAGAATGACCGAGACAAGGTTATACAAGAAAAATTAATTTCATTCTGTGGTGAAAGTGGGGTGAGTAATAAGTTTAAAGCAATCCGTCAATTAAGTTAGAATTGACTACAATTAATGTTCAATTATTCATCGAATTTGAGGATGATTGACTCGAAAATATGTATTATGTATGCATGTCATACTTCAGTAGGAGTGTGCCGTTTGAAATTTAAATCAGTCGTTATGAATTTACACGTCTATAATAATTAATCGACTGAATTTAATTTCCATCGATTAAACGCTTATGCAAATTACGGAATAAATAATTTCTGTCCATCAAATAATGCGGGTATGCTTTTAAATTTTAGCTTTCACCAACAGAGCCGACCTGCTGTTTGCAGGGCATAGAACTCATGAATGGTGAAGAATGAGAAAAATGCAGAGACTTGTTCCCAAGTTGGTTGTGTCGCCATTAGGAAAAGCTCAAATCTTCAATTTAGCCTCTGATTCTTATTTTGGTTTGATGTGTCTGTAACCATCTCAAATTTACTGTTTTCAGACGGCTGGTCGGTTACGTAAGAAGAGAATCCATGTTGACAAACTTTTCCAAAAAGGTTCAATCTGAAACGAGGTCGAATTACCAATCTTCCCCGAATTCGACCACTTGGTGTCTACTAATCCTGAGAATAACACGTCTCGCATAACATTCGTCTTGTGTGGGACAAGTGAAAGCTACGTTCAACTGACACGCACAGTGAAGCCAAGCCAATGCACACATACATGTACATACAATTGTATTTGCATAATGAGTTTATAAGATGTAAATTATGTTCTTGTTATTCTCTTAAAACGTCAAATGAGAGTGACTGACCATCCCAGAATAGACCTAGCCTGACAAAACCAAATTCATAAAACCTTCTTGCGCCACCAGCGACAACAATGTGACCAATTCGATTGAGACAGCGACTTTAGTTAGTACAAATAGTCGTCCCTGCTCGTTCTGCTGGCGAAGTAGGTCGAATTAAGTGTACTTTCAAGTTTTGTTGTTCATGCGAATAAGAGGGTGGCAAATTCTAACGAGAGTCATCAATTTCTCGGCCCACACAAACACACACGGCCCAAAAATTCATCAAATTAGTGAATCAAGTAGTAGTGTACATCATACATATCAATCATTATACGGACACATTACGTAGCACTTCCGGTCTGACGTTTCTTATCAATTAGCAAATGAATGTTAGAGTGTTGAACAAATAACTTACTCGACATGATGTGACTCAGCACTACCACAGTCATTGGCAGGATTTGACCCCACATTTTCCTGTTAAATATTAAAATGCGGGTTTTTTAGACCACCGTAAATACATAGGTATATACACGAAGGAGCCGGGGAAATGTCAAATGCGTGCTTGGTGGTGATATTTATGTCAAAATGGCAGAGCTGGCCAAATTACTTGGAAGTCAAATTACAAATTACAATTACAATCACAACATTTCTACAATTACAATTACAAATTACAATTACTCAAGAAAACTCAATTACTAATTACAAATTACAATTACTTCTCTAAAAAAAATTCGCTTCAATTACAATTACAAATTACAAATTACGTAATTGAATTACATTACAAATTACAATTACATTTGAGATTTTTTAATGAAAATTCATCATGTACTAGTCAAATTATTTACAATACTTGTTCACGTTTAACAATGTAAATGCATTTACATCAAAATTTCCACCTAGAAAAAAATAATTTTCGAAGGAAAATTTTGCGAGTAAAAGCATTTGTTAGCATGTATATTGTTAAAAGTGAACAAGTATTGAAATTATTTGAATATTAAATGATGAATATTCATTTAAAATTGTAATTAGTAATTTGTCTTATAATTCAATTGCGTAATTTGTAGCATTTACTTATTTTCATGCATAAGGCCCTTATGCATGAAAATACACCCTAGTAATGAATTCTGACGTAATTAAAAAAAATTGCGAATGGGAAATAATGTTTGTTTTAATCCAAAAAGTGATAGGCAGTGAAATGTTCACGTATGAAAGTACGGCAAATTTAACAAAAACGTTGAATTTTGATTGGTTCTACTCACAGCAGATGGTGATTTAGTAATTGTAATTGAAGAATTAATTGAATTACAATTACACCATGTTGAAATGTGCAATTACAAATTACAAATTATCAATTACATTTGGTCCAATTACAAATTACAATTACAATTACATTTTTTGAATGAAGTAATTGAAATTACAAATTACAATTACTAATTTGTAATTTGTAATTGTAATTGTAATTGTCAATTACTAATTTGGCCAGGTCTGCAAAATGGATAAATGCCATCCATCTTTTTATAAATCAAACAAAACGTTTGACACGATAAATTGATACAGCAATTGATTCTATCTTTCTTTAAAGCTTGGAGTAATCCTACTCATTTTTTGTAAAATGAGAACTTAAGCTTAATAACTCGAACGGATCTAATTTGGATTAAAGTCGAAACGAATCAGACCACCAAAATAGTTTATGTATACTCGATAGTTGACTCGTTTCAAGGATCTTTCCGAATTTGACCTTTTCTTCGGAAAGTATTTCATACAAATCTACGTAATACGTAAAGATTAATCACAATTAATTTTTAATGAGACTCAGCACGTGACATTTATAAGCATCCAGAAATTTCTGGCCATGCACATACATCCGTGTTCCAAATTGATGGGTAAACGCACCGTCATGCAACTTGGAGTGGAAAGACACTCGTTGTTATCTCCCAGTCCACAAAACACACACATAAAAATTGACCATTCCGACTCAGACGTAAACAAGAAGTCCCAAAGGGCAAAACTTAATGATTGAGATGGCGTCCCCCCCGAACCCAAGTGGACAATTGAATGGCACCATGTACATATGTAAATGGAGACGGGCGAGTTTCACTTACCACTGATCAGCAGAAGATAGGATGAGACGAGATTGGGTGATGTGAAAGTCTGCCGGAGTGAAAGTTGTGGGTGGGTGGATGGGTCCGGCTCGAGACTGACTTTTCCTTTATGGCCAAGTCAATAACAAGGGCAGACGAACTTGAATCAAGGTCTTCAATCTCTCCAAGTCTTCGATTATGTAAATCCGCAACTCTTGGCCGTTCTATATTAAACGAATTAAAAGATTGTTTTACATCTGGGTGGACTTGCTTTTGACTCCATTATGAATTTCTTGTGCACGATTTCATTTCATTGAGAAATATCTCAGATTTGCATGGATGGATTTGAGTTGAATGGAAACACTTGAAAGGCATAGAATGAGAAACAGGATCGGGGAATTTGATATCTGGAGATGATTGAACCGATATCTGGAGAAAGGGGACGGTATAAGAATAAGAAAGTATTTTACTTTCTTTTAGGCGCACAATATTATGTCTGTCTGAAGACTATGTAAATCTGAATCATGGCAAAGTTTTGCTCTCGATTTTTGCAGGAATTGCTTTAAAACACAATTGACGTGACTGTGCTAAATGAAATAATATTACTTTGTTTTTAATGGTATGCATAGATGCCAAAAGTTGCGTACGTGCAATCTAAAGTATTGGTTAATCGACAGTTGACCGAATTGATGAAATTTTTTAATGAATTAATCCTCAGCAAGGAGACAGAACTTTTATGGAGAATACACAGATCCAGAGGATTAGGAAGTTTCTCAGTTCAAAAACGGGTTTAAAAAATCAGATATTTTGAAAACTTTGAAAATACATTTATGAAAACTCAATTTGCAAACATAATTCTACCTACGCATGCATGTTTTTGATAATTTAAATCTCACCGAGGTTCAAAACGTCACATCGTTTTTAAAACTCTAGGTTTTTAGGTGAAAGTGATTTTAAAAATTCTGTTAAGTGGCCAAATTCGCGTACTTGAAAAAAATGCAGAATACGATTCTGCCAATTTTTGTGCATGAAAAAATTGAAAGGTGGTCGTAGTCGGAATGTAATCGCCTTGCTTTGTAAAAACTTTGCATTGTTAGTCCTTATTTGTGATAGTAAAACATGTTCCTTGAAAAATATTGAATGCATGCCACAAGTTGTCAGCAGTTTTAAAACTCCTTACAACTTACTCTATTCAAGTGCCTTTGTTCGCATCCAAAATTTTCGTCACACGATCAAAATTTGGCCAATCATGCAAGTAGGTAAATTACGGGATAACGGCATTTTTGACATTCAAGGATTGTGTAAGGTTAAACAAACGGACGGAAATAGTGACCTGCATAAATAACGTGGGAGTTTGTGCCTCTGTGCAGAGCTATTATTGGAACAAAGATTATTGAAATAGTTGGGCAATAATGGGCACCTCGACCAAAACAGAAAAGTGAACATTTATGAAGTGAACATTTATTCGGATTGGTCCGTAATCTAGTGAACAAATATTTGCATTTTGATACACAGATACATTTTAGTACTCATTATGTGCCCATCTTTGTTTGCATTTACTAAAATCATGTTTGTTTTAGCATAACCAAAGGGTGGATATGTATTTCCGAAAAAATACTGAAATAAATATGTCAGAAAAATAATTACAAAAATGTTCGCAAAATTCGTATGTCTGAATACAATGCTCTGGATTTTTTGTGATCCAATTTTTTTAAGAAAAACAAATTTCGTCTCGTATCGTTGAAATATTTACAAATTATGCATTTTTTTATTGTCTAAAATATTTATGTATTTTTCAAATAATATATGTCTGAAAACCTAGAAATGCATGAAAATATTTTGAAATTCTTTTGATCTATTAATCTAGGGACATATTGGCCGTCATCAAATAAAAGAGTTGAAAATGAATACATATCCGACCTCTGATTATAACCTTCTCCAATTTCAATCCACTTTACAATTCGTCTCTGGGCATCACGCTAGTGTTGTAATTTTCAACGTGATCCTTTGATTTACAGGCCGATCTGTTCTAAATATGTGAGGCCTCCTTGAACAAGGTTGTTAACAAGCTCGAATGAATTTTAATGCAAAAAACGTATCTATTTATACCAAAAATAGCATCGGATATGTTGAAATTTACACTTTAATAACTTATTTTTAGCCTAGTCAATAAAAGGTTGTTGGCTGGAGGAGGTGCTGGGCAAGATTTTCAACAAATTTGACTAATGGCATCGTATATGAAGCCTTAAAAGATGTGTAAAAGTTTTGAAAAGTTTGGGGCAATTATTAGCACTCGCGGAGGTGGGAGAAAGCTTGCAAAATTTGTGGCCTAAAGCACAGCCTCCGCTTTCCTTCAAACCTGTTGAACATTTCACGACTTATTTGAAAAAGTGATGCAATTGTGGCTCGGGTCGAGGTTCTCCACACCACACACAACCAATCTCCAACTTTTGTCGAAAACATCCGTTAAACTGAAATCAAATTTTCCCCTTTTGGTTCTATAGTAAATACAAATAATATGGAAGGAAAACTGTGGTTTCTGCATCGCTGCAATTATATTCGCGTTACAAATTATTAGAACGAAACGAAACAATTACGACTTGATCTGAGAGGCAATTTATCACAGAGTAAATTAAAATGACGTCTTTCGTCTAAATAATTTCTCTCTTTTAGAAAAAGAAAACGTGAGACGGTCTCAATTTATGAAGTTGAGAGGATCCCAACCCTTTTTTCAGGCCAGTGATGATGTCACCTTTCCACATTTCGACCACTTTTCTCTCACCGAGAAGGATTGCGTGGTTCTTGTTATTTTCCGGCCACCAAGTGAGAGGCAGTGAACCCATAAATGAGTAAATTAGAATGAGAATGGTGAGAGAAAGGCGGAAATTAATGCAAATGTTTTCTTTCTCCCCAGCAGCAGCAGGAGGAGCAGGAGGATCTCAGCAAACAGGAGATGATGGGTGGCTGGGTGACGGTGAGATTAAATTGGTTTAAGTATCGTCGAGTTGAGAAAAAACTAGCTATCAACCTGTTTATTTCTGCAAAATAGGATTGTCCTAAAAAAATATGAAGGCTAAAAGAATGCCCCGCTTACCTTCTTTCCAAAGACAAAGGTTGTTTCCTCTCTTTTGCGTCGTGGGAAGATTGAGAATTAATTTGGGTTTGGTTATGTATCCAGGTAAAATTTATGTCGTGTTGGGTGGGCGTTATTAGAACGAGGCTGAAGTGAAAGTGGAGTTGGAAATTATATTTCTTGTAGGACCAAACGAGACAAAAATATCATGATACTTCTCAATTTGCTTAATCTCAATTCAATTAAAAGTTTGTATATCAAACTTTAAAATTGTCATGCATTTCTTGCAACTGGAGATGTAAACTTGAAAATAGAATTTGCATAAAGTTTTTGCTTATGAACTTTGATTTTGACTTTGACTTATCTGCTTTAATTTTTGGTGAGGTAATATGTTTAGTACGTTTTTACATAAGTCGTGGTGTAGCTCAAAGTGCTTTCTCTTTTGAAAGTGGGGTAAATTGAGACTGTTAGATTTAATTCAATTTTGTTTATAGATTTTTTGCTAAGATCAGGATTAAATCTGGCCTAGTTTCATTCACGTATTGGTAAAGAGTGGATTATTATCGAGTGGTTATTGTGTTGGGGTGAACGGTTTATCAACTTTGGCCAAAATGAGACGAGGAGTTCGGACGTGAGACGACGAGGTGTGCAGCAGGTCGGACTGTTGAAGCTCAACTGCTTTCACTCCAACCCTACGAAACCCATGGCTTCAACTTTTCCTCTCACTTGGTCGTCCTCCGTCTCGTCAAAGAAGTAGGCAGTGAGCAGTTAGTTTCTTCTCTTGTCAGAACAGAATACCTGATGGAACACCAACCAGACAGGTATTTTCTGTGGAACGTTTAAAGTACGCTCGGCATGCACCACAAATGCTATTTAAATACGTATAGATAGATGGATGGACAGATAGAGGGAAACAATTCCAAGTAGCGCGTGTTAAGTAAGCTAAAACCCGTACAAAAACGTCAACCCAACGATACCGGGAGGTTAATGATTTCGCATTTGTTTGTCTACCTGAATCACTAATTGGTTTAAACGTACGAGTTTCTGCGAGGGGAGATATGTAGGAGAAAAGGTGTGCTGAGATGACCCCATGTACATATGAGATCAAGATGACGTAGCAGAAGGAAATTTATTTCCCCATTAGAAACTACCTACATGTGGATTCAGAGTGGAGATAAGATTCAATTAGATGACGGTCAACATCTCTTCCCACTCGCTCATCTGTTTATGGATGACGACGACGAGAGTGTTATACTGATTGGATCACGGGACGTATGTATTGCAGACTTCTGCAGAGCGGTGGTCACACGTAATCTCTGGTAACGGGATAAGCTTAAAAACATTTTTTTCTTAAATGGATTTTCAGATTCCAGCGACTACCACACAAGGAGAGAAGAAAGGGTGAAAGGAAGCGTGTGTAGGTGTGGTGGGTGAAAAGGGTTTACTAGGAATGCCCACCACATACTCGCCTACATACATGTGTGCTAGAATATTATGCACTATAGAACATAACGACGGTCTGACTGAATGTGGGTTGAGTTTACGACTGTTTTGATTGCTGGGAAGAAATCAATTGGTCCTGAACAATTAAGAGTTTGATCAGTACCACATTTGGACACTTGCTCTTCGTTCCTTCACGTCTTGCTTGGATGGATTTGGAAGTGATTTGTTTCTAAAAATGGAAAATGTGCAGTGGGGCTTGAAATTCGATTTTGATAGGAAAAGAAAGAAAGAAAGCACTCTTTGTCCAGATTGAGGAAGGAATCAGGTTTATAACCTGTACGTATTTGTAGTAAAAAGGTCAAGTTTCTCGTTGGTGTGATATATAAAAAAATCAATTAGAATATTAGCAACTTTAGGACATATATAATTGCATGGACATAAATAGTGGACATTATCAAGATATTATTCACGTCAATATTTTTTTGCGTAGAATCTGAGCATCATGCATTCCATTTGAAGTTATGTGTGTACATAAACGCTCAAAATGAGACCGCTCAGCTCTATTTTTTCATGGAAAGGTTGATGGAATATGAGATGAAATATGGCCAGTCTTAGGTTATCTTTGTACCCAGCATGGCCAATATTATTTCTGATATTTCTTGTCTGTCTAATACTTTTCATCAATTTAATACGGTAATTTTATCTTATCCCACCATTAACATTAAGAATTGGTTCAACTTGTCCTCATTCGCAACCTCATTCTCTCTCAAATGAGGCCAGGTTACACTCGGAGAATGTTCCTTTTTGCAAATTTTCTATGTTGAGGAACACAGTGTAAACATTGGGCTCAGATTTCGGGAAAATGTTACAATACATTTTTAACCATGTATACAACATACGACATATATATCTGAATGCATAGGATTTATTTTAGTCACACTGGAACAATGTCATCGATTTTGACTCGCCGATTTTATTTCTCGACATCCAAGACCATGCATGTCTAATGATTTACATACGTCATCGAATACCTCGTATTATTTTAACTTATCCATAAACAGGACATTGAAATGACAATTGTATTTTTAGAAAAATTCATGCATATGCTTGTCGCGTGACAAATTGAAGGCGAAATCAAAATAAGTTGTTCAAACTTGTCGAATTACAAGGGTCGAATCAATTTCACTGCATTGGATGCATTTCTGGCTGCAGGGATATTGCATAACGTTATGCACTTCAAAAGATTTAAATTCAAGAGGCCGTGATGCGTTAAGTCCAAACTGCCCACATCTCATCATCCTTAACCGACATTGCGAAAATACTGACCTTTTTATGTCAAATATTGCAATTCAAGTGGAAAATCTGGGTTAAATAAACCTGTCTGTCGGTGGATGGAATTAATTCCGCAGGTCCGATAATACTAATAGAAATTAGGCACTCGATGATGCAATTCTCAGGTTTTGAAGTTATTGCCGACAGCATTTTGAGTGCATGCATACATTGCCAATTAGGTTATGAATGCTACCAATTCTGCATTATTTGATGCGCATCAAGTACAGATAATTCAAAGCCGAATAATCCCACTCGATTTAAAAATATCGCTTGACAGGTTGAATAAATTGTTTTATACGAAACCACTCATCAATTTTAAAAGGAGTTAATTTACGTAAGGAATATTAGTAGTGCATGCTTGTGGATGACCTTATGCGAAATTTCAAACATAATTTCTCAGACAAAACAATACGAGTTAAAAAGTTCAACTGAATTTTTCTGTCAATCGCATACTGACAGAATGATGAACCAAGTACGTAGTTCATGGAGATGCACTTATCAACCTCTCCCTTTACGTACTTACAATTTTGAACTTTTCCTCTTTTGATGATTGATGAGCAAGGTTTAATACACTTGATGAAGAGTGTGCCAAATAAATTAGCGGAATTAAATCACCGTCTGCATCTGCATCAAAAGTAAATTGAATATTTGTGCAATTTGAATTACAGACTGAGGATAAGCAAAGTCATTCACTTGTTGGTCTTCAGCGTTGACAAAGTAGCTTTGACTTTGACTCCCACGCCTCGCCACGTCACGGCTCCTTTTCATCGTCGATCATAAAGCGATCCTATGCTTATTGGACGACCTTTCAGTAACCGGTACCCGGAAGATATGGGAAATTCTGTGAATTTGATCCCGCAACCTGTTACTTATTTAGAAAGGACTTTAACTTCTAGGATTTCCTTGAGTTGTGAAAATTTGTTATGATGACACCTATGAAATATTTATTTATGGCGACTGACTTTAAAAACCAAAATTTTTCAGAGTTTTGTAAAAATGTTTCATTTTGCGTGTGTCAATTGAGGAGAAAAGCTACTTACTTATGTAAGAACGAGTAGTTGTACAATTTCCTACGCTGTATGTTTTTCCGTACTTCCTGCTTGGCTATTTCGTCAAAGATTTTAAAATGTGGGCCAACTTCAAACATATATTTGCATACATTTCGAGTTGAAAATTGTACAAATGGATTGAGAAAGAAGTTGGGAAGTAGGCTAACACGAGCACAAAATAGAAAGCTTTCACCCTGAATGACCAGATAAGTACGGATAATAAAAATCGTCCGTTCTACAGATACTCGCTCTCTCTGCCTCCACGAATTGCCGTTACTATTTCCCCCGGGGGATCGTACATAAAGCATGGGATAAGAATTTTTACCTCTACCGGGCGGGGCGGCTGTGGGCATTGGCGGCGCAAGCGGGGGGACATTGTCCCAAGAATTTCAGTAAAATCGTATCTTGTCCATATGTCCCTCCTGCTCCTATCCACAAGGAAAATGTCCCCCCAACGTCCCTCGGCTGTGGGACCGGTGTGGCTGATTGTAAAAGATGGAGAAAGAGGATGTCCCCAACCGACCACACTCTTTATTCAGGCTCCTTACCACAACCACCTACATACTACTACACAAAAAAGGAAGATCTGGAGTACAACGACATTTTCAAGTAAAAACCTTAAAAATCTTTGAAGTTCAAGTTTCTTTAAACTTTATTGCGAAACATTCATGTCTTCTTCTTAAGAGGAAGAAATACACGTACTTCTGGTTCGATCAATGAATTTGTCAACCAGGAAAACTTTCGTTGTGCAGTGCAGATTTTATGATATTCTAAATAATATGCGTCCCGTTTTACTCAATTGTTATTTCAAGTCTTTAAAAAAAAGTGAAAGCTACATATAAAGACTGCACGAAATAACAAAGTTTCACTGTGTCGTGGAAAAATTATTCATCAGGAGAGCGTACGACGATAGTTGTAGAAAGTTATTGCAAAAAGATCGCCATTCTTTCTTTCACCTTCTTTCTTTCTTTATTCCAATAAAATTATTAAAGTGGGAATTGAGCTATTCTTGTCTTGATTTCAGTCGACGGCGTTGGCGTGTTGTGCATATTTGGGTGTCTAATACAACCATTTTGTCACTTTTATGTGTGTACGTCCCTGATAAACCTCTCGAAAAACCAATCTGCCTGGGTGTTTTGAACTTTAGCGTTGAGTTCGTAATGGAATAAAGAAATACGTAAATAAATACATATGTACGTGACTTGAGTGATCTAGATTGGAGGCAGGTAAGCATATGTCAATGCGGGGGTGCGAATGATTGATATATTTAGACCACATACATAAGTGTGATGTAACCTATTACGGAATAATGTAAACATTATTTGAATATTTGGGATAATTGTACACACTAAATTTCACAAAACTAGAAAGTTATTTTGAAATTATTCATTTCATTTGTTAGAAAACTAATCAAGTTTGCCGAAAGATACATTTATTTGTATTGCCTCTATTCACTATCACAAGGTGAATATGTTCATGGATGGGCAACATACTTCGTCAAAATGCAGTGTTTTGATCTCCCTTCTTCACATAGGGTTAGGATTTCCAGGGCCCTGAGACCTACAAAATGTTTAGGTTTTATGAAGAAATTAATTCTTACTGTAGTCAAAATGCATTGTTTTCAATAAAGTATTTTCAGAGTGACAAAAAAGTTAATTTTTTCACAAAAAACTGCAATTTTCGTATGACTTGTGTATTCTCCATGCAGATTCTCGACTTGTAGATGTAAAGGCCCTGGAAATCATGCAAACCTTTGGTAGAGGCCAGAGGGAGATCAAAATACGGTACGTTGACAAGGTATTTTTCCCATCCATGAATACGTTAATCGTGAAGGTATATACATTACGGGAAAGCATTTGATGAATTGTTCACAAAGAATTGAAAATCAGGCCTCAAAAAATGAAACGTAGAAAAAATTATGCGCAAATGAAAGTAATTTAATTTCGCAGTTGTTACATATTTGTTACATAATCATCCTTCTTCTGCCTCCGCAAGTATCGGGACGATTGTCCTTTTGTTTTTAGGTACTGGTCCCCATTTTATTAGTTTTATCAATTTGTAGTTCATTATTACGCTCCAAGACGAACTTCTTCTGCTCCTTCTTCTTTGAACTCGTGTGCAAATAGATCCGAAAAATATGACCCATAATTTTACCAACATTTTCCTGACCCTCATCATAACTTCTTTTAGTGCATGGACAAAGGTTGTCATTCGTACGCTAAATGAAACAGAAAGTTATTTGGTTGCTAATTTATTGCAAAAACCTGAGTGGCGACGTTGGGTGAAGTTGAGACGCAGTTCACAAATATAAACCTGGAGATGCTCTCGTTGACTTTCACCATCAGGCCTAATTTGTCTAATTCATCACATCCCTTCCTTCCTTCCGTCATCAAACCTTCTACATTAATGGAAATTAAACGTTAACAACCCACACTTTAACATTGTCGTCATTTATGTACGAAGTTCATTTGATTTGAATGATCATCATCTCTCTCTGCTACGTGCTTGACATACATATTTATTTGTGTTCACATGTGAAAACAAATTGAGAATGAGGACGCAGAGTAAAACGCTTTTATCATTTGTTTGATAAGATGAAAAGCGGAAGGAAGGACGAGCCCGTTACATCATTTGTACGTGCGTAATAAGAATTTAATTAAAAAAACATCAACACAAATTAGTTTAAAAGTGAATTTCAGAAATCCGGGGTATAATTTAAGTGAGAGTCATATTTTAAGGGTTACACTGTCAGAGACGGAATATGCTCTGTTGAAGCATGTCCTTCGCAGGTGGGAGGCCGTGTAATGAGATGACACGAAATGTGACACGGACGTGACAATGACTTTCCACCGAAATCGGAGGACGGAGGAAATGGTGAAAATTGTCGTGTGTCTCACTTTGCCTCACATTTATTACACTCTACCCAACCGGACCTGTTGCTTATTACGATTTTATGTATGTAATAACACAAAGTAGTTGTGTGTACAAGGCAACAAGGCTGGAAGTTGTACTTTCTCCCGTGCAATAGGACATGCCACTGCGACTTACGTGGTCATAAACGTATTCTGCAAAGGAGAAGCTATTGTTGGTGGGATTAGTGACACCCCGTGGAGGATTAGGCATGATGAGTACGTGCAAACGTACTTTCAGTGAGAATTTGTAACATCTGGTGAAAGTCAGGCCACTCAAAACATGGTTGTCAAAATTGTAGGTTATCATGTAAACTATTTATATCCATTTTTGCATATGTAGTAAAGTAGTAAACAGGAGACAATTCTGTGTCATCACTCAACGTTACGTGGACTGGCTGGAGGATGGGGGCGAGTGAAAGGTTTAACCTGAGAATCGCACCATTCAGCTTTCTCTTTCTTGTGCAAATCGGCGAAAAGAGTTCTTTTGAAGTGTGTTTATTTATAAACGTCGTTTTCCTTATTTTTAAATCAGTCGGAGCAGATTCTAAAACAATGAGGCCGGAATATTTAGAAAAGCCTGTTTATCATTTGACAGAGTAGAGGAACATTATGAGACAGATGAGAGTGAGATAGATTCGATACGGTCGTGTTTAGAAGCCCCAGTAACTTGTTTTATTTCGAGATTTGACCCACCACCATTTATTTATTTTAGTACTTTCTCCAGAGAAAAGTCGAAGGGAGAGGAGGAAACAGCCCAATTTTTTCCAGATTTCAGACGTAACAAGGCGTGGGAGGCACTGATTTAATGCATGGCTACACAATTTGTGTCCTTGGAGAGGTGAGTCTCAATTCCGTTCTGTGAAGTAAAAAACAATATCTACAAAGAAAGAAAGATTGTTGTACAAGGTCCAGGTTGAAGGAATAATGATCCTAATTATGGGCGGATGATTGATTAAATTATGTAAATTATATGCAACACTCGAGTCGTAGTTTTACTTATTCGAACGAGCATATTTATTTTTATTTTTATGAGCTTTCTACATAGAAAACAGTTGTATCAAAAGTTGCATCTTTTGATTTCACGGAATTTTACATTACACATTCTGTGCATGCATGGAGGAGCTGTATCTATCTAGTAGAGTTAATAGATCGGATGACTTTCATTGTAGTTGGTTGGTGTTATCATTTTTTATCTCACTTACCGTTTATGATGGCCACTAATAATTTCACCATGGTGTAAGTGACCAAGGTTTCATTACTCTGAACCAATATAGAAGTACGTATGATCAGTAATCACCTCACTTTGTGGCATGGCATCTTGACAAAGTCGTCGACAAGGCACTCATCTCACCTCCACATACGCTTTTTTAGACGCTTGGCTTTGCTCATGGAATCAGAACTTGTGACAAGATGAGATTTTCAGCCTCTAGCAATCTCATACCATGCTATTTCCGTCGACCAACTAATGTCATATTCATATTGTGCATTAATATTGGTGGTGGTTGACGAGGGAAAGAGATATGCAAGTCGAGAACGTTTTTACTCCGTCTCAATTTCACTGCCTTTTTCTTTCTCCTTTGCAAACTGAGAATACGTTAAGTTTCTGAAAGCATCATAAATATACATGGATTGAACGTACAGATGGCCCATTAACTTTAACTATTTAGCATTTTATATTGTATGAAATTGCACTATGCTGTCTTTCCATGTTACATGCATATATGGTATTTGGTATCGAGTAATGGTGGGGGTGGATATAATATAATTTGGTACAATTAAATGCAGGAAATATTTTACTTCCGTTGCTTGCAAAATGCATAAGAAAGTTTCGTTTGATGCTGAGCAAAAGTTCATTATGAACAGGAAATGGTTTCAAAGAAAGACTACATAATATGCATCCCTTTAAGATATAGATGCACACATATTTTAAAGAAAAATATAATATAATCAACAAGCAGGCCATGTTCACTGCATAAAATATTTTACGCAAAAGTTTTATTCTTCCATACTCTTTAAACGTTAATGGAACATTTGCAAAAACAATTAGTTTATCTTCCAGCTGGCCTTAATGTTGTTTTTTCCTGAAGGAGCATCCTATAATAAACCAGAAATAAAATGATTAATTAATTGTCATCCTTTGCAACGACGGAGAAAGTTTTAAACAGTAAAATATAATATACCTTCCGTTAGCCTCGCTCTACCTCCAGTTGGTTGACAAAGAACTGTGGAGCAACCTGCACAGATAACAACTGATTGGGCATGGCTAAAAACAGTAGTGATCTTGTAACACCCTGAAATAACAGAAATAGATCATGGTTAGCACAACAATACGTCCACCCACACATTTAACGACATTCAAATGCACTACAAATTGTATTATACAACGCATAAATCCTTACCAGGACATTTCACGTCCATAAAGTAAGAGTTAGGATGTTGAACTAGGCGTTTTAATTTATGTGTCCTTCTTTCATCCTCCGGGGAGGGATGCAGCAAATCTCTCGCGAGCTGAAATAAAACAAAGTTTCAAAATTATCCGATAAGTTCAATACACGTTCTACATGCCATGCTCCCCCAATACATTTCTTACGAGGAAACGTCACAAAACGTTTCCTCCAATCTACGAGTGCAAAAACTAGAAACTTGTCACTCCCACTACTCCACCCATCCAGGGACACCTTACAACTACACAATTTGCTACAAACTATGATAATTTTCGAAAAGATTAGAAACTTACTGGCATTTTGAACTCGGTTTTTATGATAAGTTCGCAGCAAAAATACGGTCAGAGACACACAGAGAGAGTGAAGAGTGAGGGAAGGTTGAAGAATGGACCATGCTGCTTGTGGTGGTTCGTCGCCTCTGAAACACGACACCCGAACCAGCCGAAATATAGCACACAATTTTACATCCCCATTTTTCAGAATTTTATTTCGCAAATTGTATTTCTTTTGAAACGTACATCATCATATCTGAATGTACACCATAAGTCTAACATAACGTCTACCCTATCAAGTATATTATTCCCTAATTGTATTCAATTGTATTTAAAGAAGTATAAAAATGCATAGTAGTGCATGCACCTCCGAAGCCAAGAAACTGGTGAATTTATCTGCTCAACTTCGTTCTATTTGACAAATCTACTCAACTAATGTATTGTTCGTTACATTAATTACAAAGCATTTAATATTTAATTAATAGCACTTAAAATTGAAGCATTTAATTCGTTTTTAGTTTCATTTTCCAATTTCATACCGCAGTCCGGATTAAATTGGGCTGTGGTGTTCGCAAGTTCGGCTATCTTTCTCGACTACGAGCCGGTTGAGCTGGATTTGAGAAAATAATACCTCGTCATCGCCCATCGCTCCCACGTTAGGAATTCCGAGAAGTTAGCTGGACCGTGTGGGTTCGTTTAGTTGCAGACTTGTCCGCCATCCGGCGTTAATTCTCGAGCTGGGCAGCTTGTGGGAAAGAACCCGTTAAAATCTGGGAGGTGAGTTGGAATTTCGAGCTGAGTGATGATTGGCTCCTTGGTTTTCAGTGGGAAAATTGCAGAGTGAGCGGCAGAAGGCTGATGGATTTTTTTGCTCGCAGTTTTGTTGTGATTATTTTTTAAAAAGTGAAGCATTTTGAGCCTGAAGGTTCTTGAAGTGTGATCGATAAGATAAGAAGATACGATGGCTGGTAAGTACCAAGGTTGTGAAAGGTCAATGTGTACTTCGTCCTTCTCTGTCGTTGTGGCTGTTCGTTGTTGTGATTAAATTAAATAGATTATGGGCGAGATTTGTATTGTATTACGTAAAGTTTAGTATGCAAATTGCAGAATTGTGTTTTTTTGTAGCTGAAGACCCCAAGATAAAGTCAGACAAATCCTCCGAGATGGATCGGTTCGTCTGCGACGGGAACGATGCAGTACAGTTTAGATTGAGTAAGTGCAAAGTAACGTCAATATATAATTATCTTGATGGACTATTTTGTATTTTACATAGTACGCAACGTAAAGGATTTGGAGAATTCACGTGATGCTTTCCACCCAGAAATGTGCCATCAAGTTTTTAATGAAGGGTAACCTGTTTAATGTTTTAAAATACGATGAAATGAACCTAGTCTTATGCATTTATTATGTGTTTGATTTAGAGAAACAATTTTTGGATATGAAAACTTGTCAATTAATGTTTGCCTGACGGCAGGAAGTCTGAAACCGTACATGGGAATTTCGTACAACAAGAAGGTTTCAAAAGCCCAGAGTGATGGCATTGAGGTTTGTTGGACTTGATTTATACAACAATATTTCTTCTATAGTCCGAGACATGATGGAGCTAAAACAGCTTCACTAATTGAGTTCAAATTTTGCACACATGCATATTAGAAGTAGGCGTTCAGTTCGAAGGTGAGCCAAATCGGTCCAGCGGTTGACCGGCATGTAGGGTTCTGCACCAAAATTTCGAATTCGGCACAGGTCTCTAATGGCTTATAATGAAAGTTTCTGAGGTGCGAAATTGGAAAAAATTTTCAATCAGAGGGACCCATATCGAATTTCAAAAATCATATCTTGAAATGCGAAATTGGGCGTGGTGATTCTCAGAATATGAAGTTAAAAATGAACAAGGTGTGACCAGAGTATGTATGTTAAGCTTAAATAAATTTCTACTAGCTGTGGTAGGTAAGGATGATGTACATTAGTACCATTAGTACGGATTCCTTACAAACGACAAAATTTTATATAGAAATTGTTCTGTAAAGATATAATATTCCATGATATGGATATGGGCACTAAAATACGAGTACTGATTGACATTTTTTTTTACTTTGAAGGCTGACGATGTGATTAGTAAGATGAGTGAAGTCCTCAGAGAAGGCTACACGGAAAATTTAGATGAATTCTCAGGATTCGTCGAAAAAGAGGAAAATGAATTCAAACCTGTTGGAGAATTACTTCACAATTTTTCTACCAACTTCAAAGTCCGACAAGATGACAAAGGTCAAAAGGCAAGGAAGAATACGAATGGCGTGTCATCTAATGGGCATGGAGATATTGGAGCAGAGCGATGTTTCGAGATCTATTTGGTGGATGTAGTCAGCTCTCCCAAATTTATAGAGTATTTGAAACGAATGGAAACTTTCGTACTCTTTTTCATCGATGCTGCGACGTTTGTTCCGATCGAGGATGACAAATGGAGATTCTTCACAATGTAAGATAGCTAATTTTCTAAGCTAATCAACTTGTTCTGCATTTTCAATCACTCTTATTTTTACAATTTAAATTTCTCCTTTAGGTTTGAAAAGTACAAAACGTCACAGGGAAACACGGCGTATGCTTTTGTTGGTTACTCATCCGTCTATCAATTTTATGCGTATCCACTCAACATTCGCCCTCGCATCGCACAAATGCTTATTCTTCCGCCGTTTCAAAAACAAGGATTGGCCCCAAACCTTCTTTCAACGGTCTATCGTTATTACAGAACTAATCCAACGGTTACCGAAATTACTGGTAATAACTTATTTTATTCCCAAAATTTTTCTTAAAGTATGGAAACTTTTTACCTTTAGTATAACCTTTTTCACTATCTATTTTAGTCGAAGATCCGTCGGACGAATTTGAACTTCTGCGAGACTATGTAGACGCCAAAGACTGCAAACAGCTTGATTCATATTCTAAAGATAAGTTGAAGAATGGTTTTAGTGCTGAAATGGCGAAAGAAGCACATGATACTCTCAAAATGACTAAACGACAAGCTCATCGAGTCTATGAAATTTTACGGCTCCAAGTGACAAACGTGCATGATGACCTTGAATTCAAAGAATATCGATTGAATGTTAAGCAACGATTAAACATCCCTTACAAGGTATGCACAAAAGTTCGACATTATATGATTGATATAACATTATTCAAAATTTGTGGTTTGGTTACAGAAACAAGAGAATGACATTAAGCGAATGATTCGTAAAAAATGCTACGACCCGGAAATGAATAAAGCTGCAGCCCTGGATGATAGTACAAGAAAGACGGAGCTCGAAAGCAATTTTCAAATGCTGTTGTCCCATTATCAAAATGTCCACATGCGGCTAGATAAACATGGATGCTAAAGTGCTTAACTTAAATAATTCACTACGGACTCGGGACTATACACGGTGACTTCTTGGACTTCCTTTTTTCATATTGTTTTGTACAATAAGTTTGGTGACCAGTAAGTAGTGTGTAGTCTTTCCTTAAGTAGCAGTTTAGCATAAGGAATATACTTGCGTAGTAGCTAACTAAGATTCAAATAGATTTTTTCATAGGATAGGGGAAGTAGAGATTTAGAAATTAAAATGTAAAAATAAATAGTTAAAATATTTATATAATATCTTTCACCATTTCCTATATATTTTTCCTATATTCAACTCTTTCCCATTAATTTGTACGCTGTATCTGCATGCCAAATTTTAACAGCGAAATTAATTCCCAAGTCAAAATAAATAATTTGATTACAAAAATTACCTAATCAAAAAGTCTAATACGGATGACGGACTAAGTTAATTATCTGGTATGCGTTTGTCATGCATCACTTCAAGTGGTTATAAAATAATTATTCGTTCATTTTCTCACTCATCATATAAAATACAGAACTAGAAATATAGAATAGGTATGCATATGTGTAGATCATCATGAGGAACTCGCCCAACAGGCATCTGGCATCAATTTTTAAAAAGTACGTAATACAAAACAAACACTCATCATTATAACCTAGTCCCGGTGCAAAGTAAAATTGATAAAAGTAGTAATAACAGTTAAATAGCAGTGTAGATATCATATAGCATATCTATCCTTATATTATGTATCTCTATGTATCTATCATACGTGTTTTACCGACGAAATACAATTGAGCTTTGACTCAAAGCCTTTGAGCATCGTCAAAAAAGCGAGTAATGCTTGGTGTTTCGCGTTAGTAAAGACCAGTCCGTCTCTGTTTCTCATCGTGTAAAGAGGTGTTTTGCTCGAATGATGAAAGAGAAATAAGAATTCACACGTTTCTTTACACATATTATTGTAGTACCACTCGTTTACACGATTTACACTGTAAATTTTACAAACTTACAAGAAAATCAGCGCAAATTAATTACAGCTATCCATTCTATGCAAAATATGAAGTCCATTCTTCCCCTGTATGTGAAAGGAAAAGTGGTCAAAGGTTTCGGGCGAGGTTCTAAAAGTCTTGGAATTCCGACAGCAAATTACGAACAATCTGTAGTCGATAAATTACCGGACCAACTTAAAGCAGGGATCTATTTTGGGTGGGCAAAAGTTGGGAATCAGGGTGTGGTGGAGAAGTGCTGCTTATCCCTTGGATGGAACCCCTACTTTAAGAACCAGGTCAAGTCCATGGTAAGCGACTAATTTACATTCTGTTTATTTACATAAATAAACCGGTCTAAGGCATTTCAAATTATAAATTATAATTTGGTCGGTCATTTTTTGTATGAAAAGTTCTTATCCTTATGTGAAACCTAACTTTTATTTTCTTTTCTTTCAGGAAACTCATATAATCCATAATTATCAAGAAGATTTTTACGGGTCCATCCTTAAAGTTTGTGTTGCTGGTCATATACGAGACGAACAAAATTTTAGCAGCATTGGTACACAATTTACAATTTTATGTGTATATATAATATTAGTGTCCTTTAAAATAATAACAAATTGATTTAAATTTCAGACGAATTAAAAATCGCCATCGAAAATGATATACAATTTACTCTTAAAGAACTAGACAAACCGGAAATGCTGGAGTACAAGAACAACAATTTCTTCATGACTGAAAATGGATTCGCTTAGTTAGATTAATTGCGTTATGTGTGGTTAAATGTTAGTATGAGTCTGAATTTGCAACTGAAAATTTAATTAACAAAAATTACTTTGTAATTTCATAAAAATAGTCAGAATGCCTATAAAAACAGAAGAATCTCGCAAAAATTGTACCTGCGCACATTTTATGGAAATATGTATTAAATAAAGAATGACTATTTTAAGGATATTTTTACTTTCCGTTAAACTTGGTTTATTAAATTGACTAATAATACAGAGCAATAAGATTAATGCTAACGCAGACTATAATATTTTCTTAACTAGAATTTTTCCTTGAGATTTAAGTTTCATTTTCGCAATGAAATCCTCCAATTCATCCTCGTTCATTTTCAAGGGCTCAATTGCTGGGAGCTGGGCTTCAATAACTTTGTCTTCTTCGAATAAGAGTGGTGCAGGCTTTTTAAAAGGGAACGGAACCCAAGGCAGTCTTTCTTCGACTTTACTCGTCCAGTGAACGATTCTGCTTCTTACTATGACTTGCTCTGTTTTGTTTATCTTTAAATAAATGAAGAAAGATATAGAATTAAATCATAAGTAATGTCACGTTTACACTTACTGTTACTGTCACATAAAATTCTTTGCCATTTAAAGTAAGGTCTGGTCCTTTTATAGGATTTTTCGGCAATGTTATGGCATGGTCTGGAACTATGATGTGAGCTTTTCTAAATGCTAGAGGACACAATATCGTATTAGATTTCTCGGCCAACAAAAATTAAAAGGAAAGTGCTAAAGTAAGAAGTTAAATTGCTCAACGACGTTATCTTACCTACACGAACATGCCAAGGTTCCAAGGTCCAAGGAACATCTTTGTTCATTGTGATAAACAGGATAAGCTTTGACAAAATATCCATTGTCTGTAAAACAATAAATACATGCAACTAAAATGTATACTGAAATGGAATCGAAAATTGCAATCTATAAATAGAGATAAATCTTACATTTTTTACATATCTGGAACTGTAATTCATAATATTTAAAGCAGTCGCATCCCTATACTTTTCCTTATTTTCTGGCGTTGGGTAGACGGCTTTATGTTTTAAAATCAACTCACGTCCAGTTTTCGCCCAAATTTCGACACATTCTCCAGGTTGTCCCACATCTGAAGGTAAATAACAAAGTTTATCAAACAATCAAAGCTTTGTAAATCACATTTATGATAATATCCACTCACTTTCAACGTATTCGGTGAGCAAAACATTCATCAACGGGCGCACATAGGGAGTTGGATTTTTATCTTGGACTGTATTAAAAACCTGGTGACGTCTCCTTAAGCTAGGGTATTTATGAATCTTGGCCAATGGGGCTGGATATTTTCGTTCAACAATGTAAGTAGCTGTCTAAAATTAAGTACAAAAAATCCTAAATTAAATATGAAAAAATATTTTTTGTAACAAAATTATTGGAGTTGGTTGCGTTCATTATTTTAATAGTAGTTACCCACCCTGAAACTTTGTTGAAGGAACGGTCTTTTTGCGACGACCTGGAAAAGCTGCAACAATTGTTTCCCACTGGCAGAATTCATTTTCATAAATTTTATGAAATTAACTAATTTGAACAAAAATAATTCTTGTCCACATGTGCACCGGGTGGGAAATGTGAGACTTAAAATTTGACTTTGCCGCGACTCCAGTAAATGAGGTTTGTTGAGCGGTTAGAATTTCTGCTGTGTTGATTATTGTAAGAAAGACACGTTACAAAGTTTCTTTCTAGATTACCGTTAGTTAAAAATTAAAAATTAAAAATTTGAATTTGAATACAATGGTCCTGAGATAAGCGAGTCAAGAAGAGATTGGAAAGCAGAAGAAGAAGAACTTTAGTCGGAGTAAGAAACGGTAACAAAGTCACATTTTATTCACTCTTTACACTTTACATTTAATTGATTTAATCATAAATTGCAAATTGTATTTACAACTTTTTAGCCCGAGTCAGGGCTTATAGAGCTATTATGTCCGTATATCTGTCTGTCTCTTGCTAAACTCATGGCTAGACTTTAGTTAACCGTCGGTCTCCGATAGGGTTAAGTGATACGTCATTTTGTTCGTCTCGGCGAGCTGAACAAGAATATCGAAGCCAGAAGGCGCGGAAATGTCCCGTTCAAAAGTTATGGCGGGACAAAGTTTGAAATTTTTATTGCATTTTTGGACGTTTCAGAGAATTCTACGACTTTGTCTCACTTTGCCCCAAAGCGGGAAATTTTTTGGGGTATATTGAGATTTTAGGGGTAACGTGAGATTTTTAGTTTTTATTGCAGAGTATTGAATTTCAATCAATTTCCGACATGGGAGGACATTTTTGGGGTAAGATGAGATTTTCGGGGTAACGTGAGATTGTGGCAAAACGTGGCAAAACGGGGGCCCTCACATGGCGACCGCGAGCGAAGCGAACCTGGAAAATGCGAAAGCGGGAGCCCCGCACTGGTAGTAATTATGTCGAATATTGGGGTATTGTTCGTATTTTAGCGAGCGAAGCGAGCAGGTTAGGTTAGATTGAATACGCGGAAAGTGCTACCTAGGAGAGCTACCTAAAAGTGTTACCTAGAAGAGCTACCTAGAAGAGCTACCTAGAAGTGCTACCTAGCAGTGCTACCTAGAAGAGCTACCTAGAAGTGCTACCTAGAAGTGCTACCTAGAAGAGCTACATAAAAGTGCTACCTAGAAGAGCTACCTAGCAGTGCTACCTAGAAGAGCTACCTAGAAGTGCTACCTAGAAGTGCTACCTAGAAGAGCTACATAAAAGTGCTACCTAGAAGAGCTACCTAGCAGTGCTACCTAGAAGTGCTACCTAGAAGAGCTACATAAAAGTGCTACCTAGCAGTGCTACCTAGAAGTGCTACCTAGACGAGCTACCTAGAAGTGCTACCTAGAAGAGCTACATAAAAGTGCTACCTAGAAGAGCTACCTAGAAGAGCTACCTAGAAGTGCTACCTAGAAGAGCTACCTAGAAGTGCTACCTAGAAGAGCTATCTAGAAGTGCTACCTAGAATTGGGGAATTGGATAGGAAATAACCCCAAAAGTCTCAAAGTACCCCGAAACCCCTCCCGCCGTGCCGTAAAATGATTGTAATTCAATATTCTGGAATAAAAACTAAAAATCTCACCTTACCCCAAAATCTCAATATACCCCAAAAAATTTCCCGCTTTGGGGCAAAGTGAGACAAAGTCGTAGAATTCTCTGAAACGTCCAAAAATGCAATAAAAATTTCAAACTTTGACCCGCCATAACTTTTGAACGGAGCGTTTCCGCGCATTCGGGTTTCGATATTCTTGTTCAGCTCGTCGAACTGAACAAAATTACGTATCACTTAACCCTATCGGAGACCGACGGTTAACTAAATTTTTTCCAAACTCATTCTATCGACTTGTTCCAAAGTGATAGTACAATGTCATACGGACGAAATTATTATTTTAAAGGACCCCAATGCTTTTCTAATTTTAGATTAAATGTAAATTTACATAATCTAAGGCTCAATGCAAAAACTGAATCCATTTTCGTTGCTAATATTTCCTGCTCCCTCCAGTCGAATTAGCTCCTAGAGATCGCTCCTCCACCACCAGCAGACCCACCCCCCGGAGTAAACCGTCCTTTTCTGGTCTTCGCCTCGTACAGAATTTGAGACTGGCGTTTCACAAAATTTCGTGTCACAGCCTCCTCTTCTTCACTGGAGTCCTTTCTCCCCCTCCCTTTTCCTCCCTTCATGCCCCCTGCACTGTCCTCTCTTTGTGAGGACTCTCCTCCGCCTCCCACATGCAACCCACCACTAATTCGGTCATGGTCATGAACTAGAATGGAAGGGGCGCGATCTCGAAACGAGGCCAGAATATCGGATGCGGACCCTGTCGACATGTCTCCAAGTGCATGACCCCCGCCTATTCCTACGTCCAGGTCCGAGATGGAACCTCCAAGTCGGAAACTGGTCGTGGAACCCACGGGTGAAGGCAAGTTGAAAATCGACGGCCCTTCGGCTGCAATTTCGAATGGGATCAGGCCACCACCACCTTCCGAACTGGTATTGAGGTCGTCATTGTTTCCATATTTTTGAGCGAGTGTCGTCGGGGTAGTTGGGGGCATAGGAGAAAATGAAAATGACGACGACCCAAATTCAAACCCACTCCCCAATAATCTTTCCAATTGTTTAAGTACCAGTTTGAGTAAGCTTACTACATTTTCTGCCGGAATTTCACTGCTCACAGAATGAGCTGGGACTTTGAATTCATTTATTGTGCAGATTTCGTTAAGTTTTGCAAGCATTTGTTCCATGACGAGGATGTGATCTTCACGCCAACTATTGAGCTTGTCCCTTTGCATAGAAATTGACGACATCTCCTTGTTGATTTTAGAGGTTCGAGTATTCAGCTTTTCCCTCTTGAGGCCTCCGCTAAATTGGAGTTGGCTCAGTTTGTCGTCGAGGAAGCGTTTCCGGAGTTTCGCCTTCCGAACGACTGATTTTACGTTTTCTTCTTGCACGAGGAGCTCTTTCGCATGGTTTCTTTGTTCCTCAAACCTCGTGACAATGAGAGATGGATCAGATTCGCCAATCATTGCTGCCAATTCGGCGTAAACGGTCTCCACGATGGACTGACCTTTTCCTTCTCGCTTATCATCTGCAGATTGGTAGCCGACGTAGAGGCCTCCACCATCCGCAACTGAAGAGTCGCGATGAATCATATGGAATTTTGGGAAAGATAACTTTGCTCCAATTTGCTCCATTTTTTCTCGAATAGTTTTTAGCTGAAGGCGTGCCTCGTGGAGGTGTTGTTCTCGTTCAGAATAAGCTTTAATTGTCGTTTCCTCAATCTAGGCAAAGTTACCATACATTTTGATCATAAATAATACTTAAGAACTTAAATACCGAGATGATGAACCCATATTTTCTACCTCGGTCAATCTTGTCTTCGCCACCTTCTTCGCTTTCAACGAATCAGCTAGCACTTGTCGAATCCGTTCAATTTCTGCAACGTCAGAGGCCAACTTCTTATCATTTTCTGAAACTTGCATGTTCAGAGAAACGTTTTCTTCTTTTAAAAGAGTGATCATGTTTTTGTAACGGGATCGAATGTTGTCTGCCTCTGTAATTTTCATCATCATTGCGGCCGTGGACGTCTCGGTATGTTTTATCCCATCCAGTCTTCTGTAGTTGCAATTATACATATGTACGTTATGCATTATATTAATAGTTAAAATTAATTAAGCAAAATAGTGGCAAAATTGCCGTACTTTTTAACTGCTGGTGGAACAGTTTTATTATTAGAACTGGTCCGTTTTGGTCTTAAATTGCCTTCCATCATCTTATGCAATTGTTCCTCCTCCTCGGCCACTTTGCTCATTAAAGCGACTTGTTGTTCTTTCGAGTATTTCAAATAGTTTTGCTTGTTTCGCAACGTTCCAATTTTGCATTCTAAAATGTCTACGACCTCTGCAAACTTTTTGTTTTTGAATTCATACGCTTTCTTCTCTCCTCCCAATCTGGCAGAGATTTCCTTTACAAAAATCTCCTTGGACTGGATCATCGTCTTTCTTTCACTCTTCAACTGAACATTTTTTTCTTTTATCTCCTTTAAATTGGTCTCGTTCTTCTTTAACGTCTCTTCATTGGACTCGTAGTTTGCTTTTCGTTCTCCTTCGACCAGGTGAATGCGGCGTTTTAGATAAGAAATTTCCGTGTAAATTATTCGATGAGTGTCACTCACAAAGATATTTTCTAAGGATGTGGCTCGTGCTTTTTGCGACATTTTGAAAAAAATCTTTTAGTTATCAGACGGTTTTAAAAAATGTTATATTAATAACTTTAATAATTTGTCTTTAAAAATGCACAGAAAAGAAAGCTGGCATGTTAAATCAATAATAAATATTGATTCAACTCTTATGGAGAAGGTTTCAGATTGGTGTATTGATCCAACTGCTTAATTAAGTATGTTTTTAGTGCTTATAAGTTCATGCTTATATACATGTACTTATTTGAGGAAATTGTTTCTTACAGATAAGAGCCAAAGGTTAGAACAATGCCCAAGAGGGCGGCCGCCAACACCCCGGCGAAACCCAGGAAGCGGGGACGCCAAGCGAAAAACAAGGAAGGCGCTGGCGAAGATGTTGGAGAGAATGACGAGGACTTACTTCATCAGATGAAAAGACGTGCAATCATCGAAGCTAAAGATGATGAAGAAGACTGGGTTCGTGAAATGGAAAAGGAAGAGGGTGGGCATTACTTGGAGGACATTTACATCCCTCCAAAAATCACTCGAACGGAGCATCCCTTCACCGGAGAACGTTTAGTGATTGAGAAGATTGTTTGCGAGAACTTTAAAAGTTATGGAGGAATTAAAGAGATGGGACCCTTTCACAAGTCATTCTCTGCCATCATTGGGCCCAACGGGAACGGAAAGAGTAACATAATTGACGCCATGCTGTTCGTGTTTGGATATCGGGCATCTAAAATCCGCTGCAAGAAAGTATCCACTCTAATTCACACGTCAGAGTTGCTTCCTGATCTCAGAAGCTGTGCTGTCACTGTTCACTTTTTTAAAATCATTGACGACGGGGATAAAGTGAAAGAGGGGGCGGACGACTTTCAGATTGTGGAGGGGTCAAGAATCGCAGTTAGGAGGAAAGCATTCTCGGACAATAGTTCCAAATACTATTTGAATGGAAAGACTGTCAAATTCCAAGAAATTGCAAAATTTCTCAAGTCCAATGGTGTGGATTTGACACATAATCGGTTTCTTATTTTGCAAGGAGAAGTAGAGCAAATTGCTCAGGTATATAAATCATACACTGCTCACTTTATGTATACATTAAATGAATGAATACGATTAAAATATGCTTCTCTAATACATTTATAGCTACCACCGATTGGCTCTAATGGAAATGATGGCTTATTAGAGTTTTTGGAAGATGTAATTGGCACCCGTCGTTACATACGTCCCTTGGCTCAATTAGAGGAACGAGTAGAAAAGTTGGATTATGAACGTGACGAGAAATTGCAACGAGTGGACAAGGCAGAAAAAGAAAAGGCTGCTTTAGCTGAACCTGTCAGAAAGGTGATTGCATATTTAGGCTACATTGTTATATACAAAATTCAAATTGACTTATTTAGACATTTGTTCCCTTAATTTAATTCCTTACAACAGGCAAAGGAATATCTTCGAGATCAAAATGCAAAAATGCGCTACCAAAATATTCTTTTTCAAAAACAAAAGTACACGGCGAAGCAGAAAGTGGAGGAGAAGGAAAAAATCAAGCTGGAGTTGGAAGTAAAGATTAAAACTTTACAGATACGTCTCGACGAAATCCTTTCCACCAATCAAAAAAGAAAAGAAGAGACAAAGAAAGCAGAAGTTGAATACAAAACTGCAGAGAAAGAATATGCCAAGGTGAAGAAAAAGTTTGATGCTGCTGACGCCGAATTTATCCAACTTAATCAAGAGTTGCAACGGCTAAACGAAACACGTAAAAAACATTTGAAAGAAGTCACAAAGTTACAGGAAGACATCGAAAGACAAATCGGAATCCCAGCTACTCACAACAGGGACATTGAGCAGTTGACAAAACGACAGTTGGATTTGGATACGGACATTGAAAAAGAAGAACGTTCCGTCAAATCAGACTTGGAAAAATTGAACATAAAAGTTGAAGAAGCTCTGAAAATGAAGGAAATTACGGACAAGCAGTTTGCTGAACAAAAAGCTGTACGGGATGAAAAGAAAGCTGTGATGGACAAGCTTAAGAAACAATTGGGCAATTCAAAAGAGCGTGAGGGAGTCGAAAAGCAGAAATTGAATCAAATGGAAGAAGACCTCGAGAAATTGAAGGAAACTATTAGCAAAAAAGACAAGGAAGCAAGAACCAGTTTGGGAAATAACAAGATAGCTACGCTGGAGGGGAAACTAGAGCAATTGATCAGCGAGGAGACTCAACTTCAGGAGGTGGAAGCTGGAAAAAGAACTACATTCGAGCAGGCGAGAGACGAGTATCAAACGGCTCAAGAAGCATTGGAGGGTAACAATCAAATGGATAAGGTGAGGCATTAGGCATTTTGTTCGGCATTTATAAAACCACCCCCACCCTCGTCCACCCCCACCCCCATCCACCCCCACAATTTTTATGGGGCAACGTGAGATACCTTGGGGCAAAGTGAGATTCTATTTCATATTGGGGTATCGTTCGTAATTAGCGAGCGAAGCGAGCAGGTTAGGTTAGATCAACTAGGTACGCGGAAAGCCTGGAAGGCTGAGCTAGCAAATCTAGCTAGCTAGGCTAGATAGAACCTAGGTAGCTAGGGTAGCTAACCTAGCTAGCTAGGCTAGATAGAACCTAGGTAGCACTTCTAGCTAGCCTTGCTAGCTAGCAGAGCTACCTAGGTTAGCTAGCTAGAATTTCTACCTAGGTTCTATCTAGCCTAGCTACCTAGGTTCTATCTAGCCTAGCTACCTAGGTTCTATCTAGCCTAGCTACCTAGGTTCTAGCTACCCTAGCTACCTAGGTTCTATCTAGCCTAGCTAGCTAGATTTGCTAGCTCAGCCTTCCAGGCTTTCCGCGTACCTAGTTGATCTAACCTAACCTGCTCGCTTCGCTCGCTAATTACGAACGATACCCCAATATGAAATAGAATCTCACTTTGCCCCAAGGTATCTCACGTTGCCCCATAAAAATTGTGGGGGTGGACGAGGGTGGGGGTGGGGGTGGTTTTATAAATGCCGCATTTTGTTTACAAAAAATATGACCTCAACAAAATAATCATGTAATTTTATGCATTTATCTATATCTGACCTAATTATGATATAGGTTGATCGTGCCTTACTCGAAGCGAAAGCTGATGGGACACTTGCCGGGCTGTACGGAAGGTTAAAGAACTTGGCAAAAATTCCGGAAAAATACAACATTGCTGCAACTGTGAGCACCGGACAACTTGAGCACTGGATTACTGATAATGATGACACGGCCGGAAAATGCATTGAGTTTTTGCGAGCAAATGATCTCCCATTTCAAAACTTTGTATGCCTCAGCCGACTACATAACTATGTTCGACAGGCGAAAGAACGATTTGACACACCGAACCAGTCTCATCGTATTTTTGACTTGTTAGATATTAGTGATCGGGATCTTATTCCTGCTTACTACAAAGCGTTCAGAAATACTTTGGTGAGTCAACTCAAAACATTATACGATATTTCCTGTTTAATATATGGCATGAATTTTTTATGACATTTCACAATCTGACATCTTATGAATGAATATGTCGATTAGTGTCTTGTCAATTTATCACGTTGGTACTTAATGTCGTATGTTTTCTCCTAATTTCCAGGTTGCTGATAATATAGACATTGCTACAAAAGTTTCTTATGGTGGAAGCCGAAGACATCGAGTCGTAACATTGAAAGGAGAAATTGTAGAAGTCACTGGTAAGAGCGATTAAGTAAATAACAAGTAATTGATTGGGTAAGTAATTGCGTGCCCTGTCTTTCCTTTTAGGATCCCTTGTTGGCGGAGGAAGACCAATAACAGAAGGGAAACTGAACTCTAATCGGTCAGGTATTACAGTTACTAAACAGCAGTTGGCTAATTTAAGGAAACGCCACGACGATGCTCTCCAACACTATCAAAAGGCACAAGAAACTCGTCAAGCAGCAACGCAAAACGCACGAAAACTCAGCGAAGAGATTGAAGAAATTAAACGCAAATTGAATAATTTCACTTCGGATATGGCCGCACTGAAGGCACAACTTCCCTTGAAGCAAGCCAACGTTGAAACTCAGAGTAAAAAAGTGAAGGATGTAGCCCTCACTCCTGCTGTCCTAAAAGCGAAAGAGGCTGAAATTGAGCAAGCCGTCAGTGAATTCGACGAATTGCTAGAAGCATTCCAAGAGGCAGAAGAAAATGCTAATCGAATTAATCAAAAAGTTCATGATCTCCAAGTCATAAAGAAGAAAGAAATCACAAAGAAATTAGACAAGTTCAAAGAGCAGAGAAAGAAAGTTGAAGAGGAGCTTAACAAGAAGATCGTCGAGTTGAAAAATTGCGAGACTAACCGCAAAAAGTCGGAAAAGAAGCTGGAATCTCTTCAACAAGAAATTGTTAATTTGCAAAACACAATGGAGAAGAAGAATGAAAGGAGAAAGAAGGTGGAATCTGAAGCCAAGGAAATTAAAGATCTAGACGAAGGGCTCTCAGCAAGAGTGAAGGAAACTAAAAAAATATTCGACGAGTTAAATTCACACTCTCATGAAAATCAAAAAGAAGAGAATACGTTAACAAAACAAAAACTCTCTCTTGAGAACCAACATCAAGACGCCGCTAATGAGATGAAAGGATGCCAAACATATCTCAAAAATGTGGACGATTCGAGAAGCAAATTAAAGTTGCATGATATTCCAGAAGAAGACGTTGAGCAATTTAAAGAATTCACGGACAATGAAATCCGGGCATATCCTGTGCCAGAACTGGAGAGAAAAATTCAAAAGTATTCAGAAAAAATTAAAAGTAGACCTACTCCGAATTTGAATATTTTGGACGAATACAGAGATAAGGTGTGTATCAAGTCTCTTTGAGTGAGTACTGATTTGTTGTATGGATAAAAATGTTAAGTTCTTTCCTTCTAGATTGAGACATTACTGGAACGGATCAAAGAATTGGACATGATCACAACCCAAAGAGATAAATTTCGAGAAGCCTACTGCCTGCTGGACCAACAGCGATCTACGGAATTCATGGAAGGATTTGCTTTAATTTCATCACGTTTGAAGGAAATGTTCCGGATGATATCAATGGGCGGAGACGCTGAACTGGAAGTTGTGGACACGCTAGATCTCTTTGGCTGCGGGATTAATTTCTCGTGAGTATTATTTATGTACATTAATACTAAACTTGTTGAAATAGTTAAGAATGATGTTTATTTCTTCTGACACCTCTAATGAGCCGTGTTTTTCACAATGATTCAACATTGCATTAGCAACTTACTGACTTTTAAAAATAACTCCTTCTATAAATGTTAATTATATAAAGAGTCAAGGCAAAGAATTGTAATTTGATTATTTCGGCGTATTTTTAGGGTAAGACCGGCACGGAAGACATGGAAAAAGATTTCCAACTTGTCTGGTGGAGAGAAAACCTTGTCGTCACTTTCTCTGGTTTTTGCCTTGCATCATTTTAAACCCAGCCCTTTTTACGTCATGGATGAAATTGATGCTGCCCTGGATTTTAAAAATGTATCAATTATTGCGAATTACATTAAGGTAAGGTTAAAAATTCTACTACTTGTATTGAACATTTGTGTTATATGATGGTAATAAATTATTATTTTACTATTTTATGAATAGGACCGAACAAAGTTTACCCAATTTATCATCATTTCGCTGCGTTCCAACATGTTTGAACTGGCCGACAGTCTTCTCGGTGTTTACAAAGTGGACAATATGTCGTACTGCATTCACTTTGGTGTGAAAAAGATTGTTGCTGAACTTCGACGTAAGATTGACAGAGCGCGAAATCCATTGGCAAGCCAAGGACAAGGGAATACTGGTCCTTCTACGAAAGAACTCCAATCCCAAGACGTTCCAGCGTCACAAGTTCCTCCAGTGCAAAACAATTCTCCTATCGCCGGCACAAGCAAAGCTGCAATGTTGGAACTAATGCAGCAGCAGCAAAATAGGACGAGAAAGTTTCCAAGAATTGATTTATCAGCAATCATCGATGAGGATGTACAAGTTGACGTCGAAGAAGAAGAAGAAGATGGTGAAGAGGAGAATCATTCCCATTTACCAAAAAGTCCGACAGTTATAGAGAAAACTGTTTTAGAGCAACAAAAAGAAAACAGTTTTACACCTCCAGGACGAGTCTCCGATGCCCCAAGTGCTGCTGCTGAAGAAGCTCTTGGGAGTGCAGACATGTTTGAAGACATGGATGCAGATGCAGATGTAGCATCTATCCCCCCAAAACGAAGTTCCTTGCCAAAGTTTACCTCCACACCCTTTGTCGGTAGAAGGCCAGCACATGCAACGAGAAACCAGGGTGGTGGATTCATTAATGACAGTGACGAAGAGGGTGGTGTTATCGGCCCGACTGATGTCAGTCCTGAAATTTCTCCGATAAAGGGCAACCCACCCGTTGTGCCATTCACTCCCGCACCTGCTGGTGGTGGTGGTGGTGACGACGAGGAGGATAGTTTTAAGTCTGCTCGAGATTCTCAAGATTCTGACGTCGATGAGATTGGTCCGTCTCAAGAATGAGCCAGCTAACAGACACCAAATAATATGGCAATAACGGGACGATATGGTTTCTATCTATGTAATAATCATAATCATAATAATGACATGTTTATAAAACAAATCTATCATAAATTCCTTCTTGTCAAATTGTTCGTTAGAGTTTTATTGTATTTAGATTAATGTTTTCTTGTAAGATTCATGAATATTCTCTCTTCTCTCTTTCATGTCATTAACCAAGTACAGATATTTACGCTTATACCTCACGTAGCACAAGATTAGACAATATTAACCTATAAATAGATTCGTGACATTTTGCACTTTTTTATTGTCTACAATTCTACAAATCAACTACGGAGATTTAATAAAAGATGACAGAAGTATGAAACTAAAAACTCCTCTCATGCACGGCTCATCACTATATCAGATAATATCATCATATTAAATATTCATAACCAAAATGAATTGTATCCGTTCCGATGAGACCAAAAAGTGCACATAATCCATAATAGCAACAATTTTTTGCTTCTTCTTGATCTTCAATGAATCAAGGTCAAGTGAATCTCCTCTTCACCAAACCAACAATGAAGCTCGTCTTTGAATCCAAGAATCTGTTCTCCATTTGGCCAAAGCAGTGGTCAAGTCACAAAAAAATAACGATTTGATTTATGCCAAGTCGACTCGACCAAGCAACACCAACCTCTCCTCTCAGAAACAATGGATGGATGAAAGAGATGCTGTGCAAGTTGGATGAAATACATAAACCTTGTTTTCTGAATGCGAAAATCAAGTGCATGGTTATGATACCTATGATTAAGGTGTGTAATTCATAATTGAGTGATGAGACTAGAAGTGAGGTTAGCAGTTTGGAAAATCTGCACTTTGGGTATGTATGTACACATGTAAGTAAATACAAAGGTGGACGGTCAGTCAGTCAGTGAGGCATGCTAACTATCCACTTCTTGGTATCATTATATCATCATCTCACTTACTCATTGCATTCGTAATGGTAATGCTTTAACATTTAACAGCAGTATGGTAATTGGAAATTATTGGGTTAAACAGAATCCGGCAGCAGGGATAATAAACCTTCAAGAAATACCAGCACCACCATCATCGCTGCATCGCGTTTTGTTTGTTGCAAACAATAATGACGTGAAGGAATAGTGCTTCGAGGAAGATTCGTCAAGATTTTGGAGTCTTCGTAGTCCAGTCTTCAAAAAATAGCGATATTGAACAGAGTGCAGTTTCCTTCAAGCCGTGTTACTGATCGAGTTTGTTCATCTTATTTAATAATTAATTAAGCAAGTCAAGTTAAAATAATGAATATTCGATAACCAATTTCTATTGTGAAATACAAGTATTAAGCACGATAGCAAGTGTCTAAAATCTACAGTTTTCTGTAACAAATGCACCTCGTCTCAAAACTGTGAGCAATATGAGACTGCCCCAAACTTCTACCCCAGGAATCGTTCTCTTGCTCGTCTCACTTTCCCAGATCCACGGACAAATCGCGTTCGATGTGGGCAATCGTGACTAAATATCTTAAAGTGACAATTTTAATGTCATACTACTTGGAATTATTGATATGCATTCTTGATTCTAGGGACTTCAGACGATAGTGATTCAATTTGACGATGCCGTAACAACAAACGCGCCTGCTTGCAGCACCCCGGACGGTGTACGTAATGCGTTTTGGTTGGTCGTTTAGCAGTAGCTACCTAGATTTCGAATTTGAATAAATGAATTAGCAAATGTGTCAAGGGAAGCGGTTAAAGAAAATAATTAGCAATTCCCTTAAAGCTATTAATGATCCGTGTTTGAATGTCACTGGTGATGAGATGAATGTGGTTTGTTGCATGTCTGCATAATATTGAAATTATCAATGTTTTCATGCCTGAATTTTAAAACAGAGGCAAGGTTTCTGCAAACCTCTCGCTCAATGTGCCATCTTCTACGCGGAAATCCCCACTTTGCTGGAAAGGTACACACAATTATTGTCATCATTTTATTGTCCCATTTCCCATCCCGTATCATATCGCGTAGACCCTGTGAAACTAAGGCTGGTCAAAAAGGCGTTTGTTGTCCTATCGACAACGCCCAACAAGTGGTTGGACCTCGGCAAAAACCGCAGGGCACGGGCGTGGGTGCCAACGGAGTTCTCACGGCACCCCCGCCCCCTCAAGTCGTCATTCCTCGATTGAGTAGGAAGGAACTGGAGAATATTGCGGAGCGGAGTGTCGCAAAGTTTCAAGAACGG